>NC_088685.1:15492737-15812737 GCF_028017835.1 Emys orbicularis | reverse complement strand
TGTGAAAATAAATCCATAAATATCTGGCAGACACCCACTTACTATGATGGTAAGTGCAGGGGCATATAGATAGATAGACAGCTGTATTATCCTCTTATTTGTTGGACTATTCTGATTGGTAGAAATGATTTGAATTGGTAGAAATGTCATGTAAGTATACAGCACACAATTACTGTGTGTGTACTGCACGCACTTGAATAGTGACTTTAAAATCACCAGAATTACCGTAACTGACGGACTTCCAGCCAGCCTGATGTTTTCACTCATCAAACTTAGTAGTCTTAAGAATGTGGGATTTTTGTAGTCAAACCGTTCTCCAAGTAATATTGACACAATGATATTGGCAACTGCAGCATTCATAATTGTAGCGATATCAAAAGGCTTTCCTAAAAACAGAGTTCAAATGCAAGAAGAGATTGTGCAAAGAGCATGGTTAATAGTGAGTTATTACAATGTATTTCTATTACGGTAGTACCTAGAGGTCGGCAAATCAAGATCATGGCCCCGTTGTGATAGCCATTGTAAATACACATAGTGAGAAACAGTCCCTGCCTCAAAGTGATCACAACCTAAATAGACAGGAAAAAGGGTGGAGAAAAGAATTATTATTAATTCCCATTTTACAGATAGAGAACTGAGGCAAGCAAAGATTAAGTGGTTTTCTTGAAGATTGGCAGAGGCAGGCACTGACCCCAGTTCTACCTGAGTTCCAGCCTAGTGCCTTAACCACTATCATAGGCCAATGGTCCTTTTCCGTGACACTCACCAAGCTGCTGGGTTTGGGCCCATCTGCTGGCTCTGTGATCTTTTAAGCTCACATGGGTCTGAGTAGGCTTCTGGCACTTTCTTCAGCCCCTAGGCTCACTCCCTGGGCATAGATTGTCTAGTACCCATTCTCGGGAAGTGGGATCCTGTTAGGGTTACCATTCGTCCAGGTTTTCCCAGACGTTTCCTCTTTTTTGATCCTCTGCCCTTCATAGGATTGCCAACTTTCTAATGGCACAAAACCGAACATCTCTGCCCTACCCCCTGCCCCACCCCTGGCCCGCCCCTTCTCCAAGGTCCTGCCCCCGCTTGCTCCAACCTACCTCCCTCCGTCACTTGCTCTCCCCCACCCTCACTCACTTTCACCGGGCTGGGGCAGAGGGTTGGGGTGCAGGGGAGGGTATAGGCTCTGGGCTGGGGGTGCAGGCTCTGGGTGGAGTCAGTAAAGAGGGGTTTGGGGTGTGGGAGAGGGCTCTAGGCTAGAGGGTTGGGGTGCATGGGGTGAGGACTCCAGCTGGGGGTGCAGGCTCTGGGGTGGGACCGGGGATGAGAGCTTTGGGGTACAGGAGGGGGCTCCGGGCTGGGGCTGAGGGGTCCGGAGTGTGGGAGGGGGTGAGGGCTCCGGCAGGGGTGTGGGCTCTGGGGTGGGGCTGGGGATGAGGGGTTTGGGTGCAGGAGTGGGCTCATAGCTGGGGCAGGGGGTTGGTGTGTAGGCTCCAGGAGGGAGTTTAGATGCAGGAGGAGACTCAGGGCTGAGGCATGGCATTAGGGTGCGGGAGGAGGTTCAGGGTCCTGGCGGCGCTTACCGCAGCTTCCAGAAAGCGGCTGCCAGGTTCCTGCAATTCTTAGGCGCATGGGCGGCCAGAGAGGCTCCACCCGCTCCCCTCATGCCCGCAGATGCCGTCCCCGCAGATCCCATTGGTTGTGGTTCCCAGCCAATGGGAGCTGTGGGGCAGGCACTCAGGGTGGAGGCAGCACGCGGATCCTCCCAGGCCACCCATGCACATACAGGTCGCAAAGACCTGGTGGCTGCTTCCGGGAGCCGCGCAGACCTAGGGCAGGCAGGGAGCCTGACTTAGCCCTGGCCCCCCCACCCCCCCGCGCCGCCAACCAGAGCCAGCAGGATCCCTTTTTGACTGGGTGTTCCAGTTGAAAACTGGACGCCTGGCAACCCTCTGTCCAGGTGGATTTTTCAAGTCAGAGGAAATGTCTGGGATTTTTGTGGAGCAGACATTGCAGCTCTGAAAGAGCGGGTCTCTCTGCCTGGACTGGTCCCTCACCTGCAGCCACAGTTGATTGATCCCTTCCCTGCAGCTGCAGGTTCCCACCAACCCAGGCCTTGGGTCCCAACCCTGGGGAAGAGGAGAGTCCCGCAAGGAGGTGCTGACTGATGGCTGGCACTGTGTCCCGGGTCTGAGCCAGCCGCCCTGCCACCATGACAAGGAGCAACATTCCCTCCCACCTCAGGCATGAGACTGCAGATCTCCCTCCAGCAACCCCCAGATAGCCTCTCCAGTACTCCAAAAATTCCCCCTCCCAGTACATACACACCCCTCCAGCACCCGCAAACTGTACCCTCCCTGCACCTCCCCTCCCTGCATGCCTCAGTTTCCTCACCACTCTTGAGCATTCTTTGGGATCTGTTCAATGTCGTTTGGGGTCCCGGGAAGGGTTGCCAGATGCCTGGTTTTCAACCAGAAACTCTGGTCAAAAAGGGGACCTGGCAGTGTCTGGTCAGATGCACTGACCAGATACTAAAAGTCTGGTTACCGCCGGGGGTGGGGTGGGATGCAGGCGCCGGGTCATCAACCCGTGCCAGCCCCAGCTCAGCCAGTGCCACCTCCTATCTGCAGGCAGGCAGGCTCTGAGCCAGGCTGCAACTCCTGTCCCACCCCCAGAGCAGAGTGAGTCCACCTGGGGATGGGGGGAGGGAGGTGGAGACGATCCAATGATGAGGAAGGGGGAGGGAGGAGATCAGTGAGCGACAGGGGGATGGGGAGAAGGAATGAGTGGCGGCGTGGCCTTGGGGAAGAGGTGGAGCAGGGGGCATGGCCTCAAGGGAAGAGGCACAGCAGAAGCAGGGCCTCAGGGGAAGAGGTGGGGAGGGGATGGGGCCTTGGGGATCTGATTTTCAGCAAATAGAAAGTTGGTAACTAACCGGTCCCCTCTCATAGACCTCACTCCTCCAGGTCAGTTTTCTCTTCCTGTTCTGGTTGGTGTGACAGAGCTGCTCAGAACAGACCTACTCCTTTTGTAACTTCTAATCCCGTCTGTCATGTGACCCTCCTGGTCAGCCTCAAAACCTCCCTCAGGTAACCAAGGATTTCTCTCAGCGGTTACCGTTCAACAGAGTCCGCACTTGAAAAACTGGTTTTACTTAGGTTGCAACCATGCCATTTTTCTACTAGGGCAAGGCTCATTCAACTGATGATCCTGTCCCATTCAGAGGCAGACATCCAGACACCAGCCCCCCTCTCCTTAGCCCAAGAAGTATGATTCAAGAATACACCAGAGGACAGCCGGAAGGGCATAAATATGCAGAGAGCTGATAAAATCAAACAGCATTCACAAACTATATATAGATAAGTGCCACAAGTCATCACAAACACCCAACTAACTCTAATAATCTAACAGCTGTCTACTGCAATTCACAGAAATGGTAAAAAGCCAAGTAAGAAGTAATACTGAATAAAAAGAAAACTAATTGTATATTAGTGCCCAGATGCTCAAAGGTATACTGATTTCAGTTGGAATTAGACACCTAAACATCTTTGAGGATCTAGGATTATGTCTCCTATTCCAGGGTATCTTGCATCAAAGGGCATTTAGGGCTCTATGTTAAACTAGGGAAGCAAATGTGTTTGTGTTATAGATATTCTGTTCTTGCAGTTACCTTTCATTTCAATTCCTGGTGCCTCTGAATTAATCAAAGATTGTCACTAATAGAGGAACCGCACATGGAGGGACACATTTTGTCCACTGAAAATCTGGCCCAGTGTTTAATAAATCTGCTCACATGGCTCACAGTGCATGAGGCCTTACATTTCCAGGTCCCACAGATTGGGGATGAACAAGGGGAGGGGCTATGGTTGCACACTTTTTAGATCGAAAGGCTGGCTTCAGCAGGCCATGCGTGCCCAGCAGAAAGAGAGAGCAACAGCGTGGTGCAAAATCTCACTGCTTCACAAAATGCTTCGCAGTGCAACCAGTTGCTGAAAAAAAGATGTCAAAAACAACACAACATGGATGGTGACATTTCCTAAAAAGGTGGATGTTGGATGATACGATGACAAATTTTGTCTTGGTGCCTCTTCAAAGGCACATGCAACAAAAGTTAGAAGTGTCTGTGGAGTGAAACACACACCCACCTTTACGAGATTCAATATCCTTAATCAGAAATCCGTACTCTTCAACAATCCGGTCCTCTATGGCCCTCTTGCCCATTCCAAAGTCTCGTAAGGTCGTGAGAGTAAATCTTCGCATCACTTTCCAGTTATTGCCATGAGAAAAAATAACACCTGAAGTGGAGGGAGAGCTTCAAGTCAGCAGAATAATTAAAATAAATACTTCTTAGAGATATAACCTTACACCCAGAACATTCATTTTGATGCGCTAGAGCTAGTCAAAAATCGGGGAGGGAAATTTTCATGAAATTGTTCTTAAATTTTTGGGGGGATTTTGGGGTCAAAATACAGACAAAAATTTTCATTGAAAATCTGATTGTTGAAAATGTTTGCCCAGTTGCACATGTGATAAAAGAACAGATTTTGTCATGAAAATTTAATCTACATTTTTTTCTGTTTTTTCCATCCCAGTATCATGGACATTTTGAAATGAGAAACATTTCCTCCAGCCTTAAGACACACCATAATAAATTAACAATTTTTAAATAAATTACAGTAATCAGTATGGTTTTTGCAAGATATTGATTTGCTATGTTTTTGCAGTGTGATAAATTAGATGAAAGAATTTATCTAAGTTCTTTAAATTGTAATTTATAAAACATATTTATTGAGCTTTATAATCACTCAGTCTAGCAGAAACATCCAGAAACATCCAGAAAAATCACTATCTGGAGCATGGGCCAAATTCAGAGGTCCTACCCAAGGTGGCATTAGTTACATTCCCTTCCTCTCGATCCCTTTGTACTCAGTGAGTCCCTGGTTCAGGAAGACATTTCTATTTAGTAAAGTATTAAGCACATGCTCAACTTTAAGCATAGCTTAAGTCCCATTGATGTCAATAGAAGTTAAATACATGCTTAAAGTAAAGAACTTGCTTGCGTACTTTCCCGAATAGGGAAGATTGTCTGCCCGAGACCTATTTACAACCATCCTATGGGGCCTATGATGGTGGCTGAGGACCCAGAAGGGGAGGCAGGGGAAGGTGTAAGTGAAACTAGAGAGGAGACTATTTCCATATTGTCAACCCCAAACATTAAAAATCACCAGTCAGGTCCCTAAAAATCATAAGATTTTAAAAAGTAACAAATTTAAAAAACAACAACGAATTGTATGTTCTGTACTTGCCTTATGGGTTTTCAGTCTTTCAGATTCATATTTTCAAGCTTTTATCTCAACCAGAGATAGTAACAGGGGCTTTCACAGCTGATACACAGGGAATTAAACGAAGCACCTCCAGTGCTAAAAGCACTAGCAGCTACTGTTTGAGCTAAACAGCCAAGCTATTGTAATTTGGGGTTTTAACAACTCACATTCTCTGTGGAGCAGCACAGTGTGTGGAACCTGTAAGACACTCACCAGCAGCTTCCATTAGAAACTATTTTTTTTAAAAATACAAGCAGATGTTTTCACATGATTCCAGGAGCTGGAGCTTTGTGAAAAAACACCCAATATCATGAGGCTCACAACAATATCATGAAAGTCAGCAATGCTGCCATTAAGTGTCCATCTCCTTACGCTTCTGCAGCATGTGACCTTAACTTAGTCTCCCTTAGACATGGGTACAGGGGGTATGACTAGTTCTAAGGAACTTGTGGCTCATTCAGGATGTTTCTGCTCTCACTCACGCCACTTTTAGCCTCAAGTCCATGGGCTTCTCTGAAGTTACTCCTCATTTATGCTGATTGACACACATACTGATTCAAATTGGCATGCCAGCCCCTAAGCCATTCTCTCCCTCCACAGAGAAACCATTCCACTTGTTTGAGTAAGTTAGGCTTATGAGTAACAAGAAAACTGTCACCATATCCTTTTGAAGTATCTTCAAATACTGGTACGTTAGGTCTCTCTGCAAATGCATCTGCCTGGTTCACAAGAGCCTCCTTTACTGTCTCGTAACCCGAGAGCACCACCATTTTCTGGCATCCCATCTGAATGCTGAAGACTGGGCCATATTTTTTTGACAGCTTAAATGGGGAAGAAAATACAATGACTTAAAGAAAGAAGTGAAATTCACAGCTGGTTCAACACTATTTTGCCATCATGACTGAATGTTATTCCAATGTCAAATTCTTTTCTACGTGCAGAGAAAAAGAAGCAGTGGTTAGTAATAAGGTTATCATTCAATGTTTTAATTATTAATTATGATGATAGGCCCAGATCCTCAAAGGTATTTAAGTGTCTAACTCCCACTGGGTCATAATGCCCTAGGGTGACCAGACGTCCTGATATTAGGGGCTTCGTCTTATATACACAACTAGACCCCCCCCCGTCCAAAAATGTGTCCTGATTTTTCACACTTGCTGGCTGGTCACCCTATAGTTCCCAAAGTGTTCAGTCTGGACTAGAACCTTATTAAGCTAGGTGCTGCATAAATACGGTCACTGTGACAAAGATCTTACAGTCTAAGTCAATCTGTTTAGATGACGAGCATGAAAATATAGGGACAGATTCTTGTCTGTATCCAATGTCCAGAAGGTGCAGCTCAGTGGGGAATAGAGAGTGAAAAGGAGCTGGTTGCACCTCCCTGATCTGAGGTCCAGTTCTATTGCAGCCCAGAGACAGACTTTAGAGCAGTCATGGGGCTGCTCTAAGGTATGCTGGCTGGATTGGTTCCTCGGGTTCCTTTACACTAGCTAGGGATTGTTGGAGCACAGCAGCACACCAGTCATACCTCCGTCCACTTGTTTGCCAGATGCTATGTGGGGTGGTGACCCAGGAGCCAGAGATACTAGCTCTACGCAGGTCTGAGGACTCCTCCATGGTGAAGGAGCTGCCCAACCTATTAATCAGTTTAGCCTCATTTTGACCTTAAAATCCTAACTCCGTTTCTCATGTTACCATTTTCCTTTTGTTTCATGCTTTTCAGATCAAATCTCCTCCTCTGCTGGCTCAAAGAGGCAGGGAGAGTTTGGTTTCAGAGTCTTTAGCTAGTATTGAAAATATTCTCTATATGTGCACACACCCCATAAGTCTATTTATAAGCCATATTTCCCAGATTTGTTTGGTCCAAACTTGAAGTTGATTTATTTGCATTGCAGATATATTTTCAGATGCCTGGACTTCTGAGTCCTTGGGCCGGGCCTGGTCATTTCATTGTCTGCACTCATCTCATAAAGCAATTGTATAACAAAAACTATAATTATTCAACAACCACAGGAGATATACAGTTAATGAATCTAGCTAATTATAAGCAAAACCATAGAGCCAGCTACACCTGTATAAAACCACTGTAACTCCATTGATGGTAATGCAATAGGGTTGCCAACTTTTGAATCGCACAAAACCGAACACCCCAGCCCCGTCCCTTCTCTGAGGTCCCGACCCCCACTTGCTCCATCCCCCCTCCCTCCGTCGCTCGCTCTCCCCCACCCTCACTCATTTTCACTGGGCTGGGGCAGGAGGTTGGGGTGCTGGACAGGGGTGAAGGCTCTGGCTGGGGGTGCGAGCTCTGGGGTGGGGCCGGAGATGAGGGGTTTGGGGTACAGGAGAGGGCTCCGTGCTGGGTCAGGGAGTTGGGGTGCGGGAATGTGAGGGCTCCAGCTGGGGTGTGGGCTCTGGGATGGGGCTGGGGATGAGGGGTTTGGGATGCAGGAAGAGGCTCCGGGCTGGGGCAGGGGGTTGGGGATCCAGCACTCAGTGCGAAGGCATCACATGGAGCCTCCCTGGTTGCCCATACGCTTAGGGGCTGTAGGAAGCTGATGGCCACTTCTGGAAGCTGCATGACGCCAGGGCAGACAGGGAGGATGTCTTGGCCCAGGGCTCCCGCTGCGTTGCCAACTGGACTTTTAACGTTGAAAACCGGATGCCTGGCAACCCTCTGATGCAGTTACTCCAATGTTAGGCTGGTGCAGCTGAGAGCAGGATTTGGTAAAAAATATGTTCTCAAGTCAGGGTTCTCTATAATGTTAAACGTTTCAGTTCAGTGTGAGTATAAGGTTTCAGACTATTTATCTATGTATCTAGTAGAGGCTTGAATACTGAATGATAAACATAGTGGGCCAAATTCATCCATTGAAGTCAGTGGTGTTGCACCAGGGATCTATTTGGTCCAGTTTGCTTGTTAAATGTGTTGTGCCAAAAAGTAATTTAGACAAATATTCAAAGAAATGGGCATACAACCCAACCCTGACTCCTCTGAGTCTGATCTTTAGGGAAGGCAGCATGTTTGTGGATACAAATTTGCACCTGCTGTTACAGTATTGAAACATCTACCTTGTACTCATAAACTGCAGAGTAAAATATCTAACTTGTATTTGCGCCCAGAATTCATAGTGAGTAGACTTATTTGTTGATGCAAACGTGTGCCCCCGAAAGTGGAATCTATTCAGATCTAGTTGAAACCAGACCTTTGTGTCAGTTTCTAGTATGCAGTAGAATGACTAAGTAGCTCTGTCAAATTTATGCTGGATGTGGCAAATATAAGCCCATGAACATTTATATACAATGCTGGGCTCATGGACGTGACTGATGTTAGGGATTCATAACATTCCAAAGTAAATGAATACACCATAGGTGAGATCCTGGTTCTATTGAAGCCAATGGGAATTTTGCTACTGCCTTCAATTAGGCCAGGTTTTCACCGTAGGTTTCTATCTCTAAGCTCTGTCTCTCTCACTCAACCCGCACAGGGTGAGGCAAAATGATCCTATATTTAACATTGCATTACACATCCGGGTAGTGACAGGTAGAAGGGATGGAGGATACCCTCTGATACCTTGGGGATAACGTGGTTTGGTGAACAATGTGATAGTACAAACACCAAAAAGATTTACCTCCAGCATAGTCCGGTAGGGCCTCTTCAGGTCCATTATATGCAGATTTCCAATGATGGGTAAAGGCTTTGGTCCCGGGGGGAAATGCTCTTGGAAGTTGCTATTCCAGAATTTTTCAGTTTTCATAATAAACAGAAGAGTCAAGACAAAAAGTAAAAATATGGAAATGGGATCCGTCCACTCCATTGCCTTTCAATAAGCAAATTGCTGCATAGGTTAAAATGCAAGGGTGCAATAAAAATATTATCAGTGTCCGTTGGCAGAAATTAGCAGCATGAAGCACTAATGCCCGTCATATTAGCTACTGCATAGACCTTACCTATAATATAGTATTTAAACTAACAGGTGACTGCAAGTAATTTATTCTCCTCCCCAGTCATTTGCTAATTCCCATTCAGTGAATAAATGACGATTGCTATATACAATGAAAGGGGCAGTGCCTGGCTTGTCAAACCAAGGCTTATGTAACAGGTTGACAGAGAAGTCTATGGATCTCATTGTGCTGGCTGAAAGCCTAGCAGTCCAGGTTTAGCAAGAAAGTCAGTCCAGTTAGTGATTTAAGTAACGAGTGAAATTGCAAACTCTGCAAAGGTTACTGACAGATTGACCCCTGAAGCCAGAGGGCTTGCCAAATGCAAGTGCCAAAGCTGGATGAATAGAGCTCTGAAGGTGGGATGTTTCCAAAGTGTTCAGCATTGCTTTAACTCTACTCCCTTTGAAATAAATGGGATATTTACCACTGGCTTCAATAGGAACAGAATTAGGCCAACACTGAACATTTTTGAAAATTCTACTCCACTTCATTCCGTCAAATTCAGCTGCCACTCTGGTTGAGACCTCGTATGATCTTCACATAGTGGGCCTGCTCTAATATAACCTGGGATTTTCAAAAGACCGTACAGGAGTCAGGAACCCAACTCTTACGGACTTAAATTGGCAATTTAGTGCCCAATCCCCTTAGACTCCTTTGAAAATGACTGCTACAAAGGCCAAATTCTGGTTGCCATATTCATATGGGTAGTAGTAGCACTTCACAGGATCGTGACCCTTGCATTTGCAGATACCAGATGTATGGGGAGATTTTGGCAGACCAGCAAAATGCCTGGACCACTACCGATAATTAGAATATCTTATTGCCAAAAGCAGCTAAATCAGTAGGTCTTAGATATGCTAAGGCTGTTGCAGAGGCCTGCTAAACAAGAATCTAGGAGGAGAAGAGGGTCGAGGCGGGGGAGCCAACCCTGTGTCCTTCCTGATAAGATCTCTGTTGAGATTGCTGAGGTATGTGTTTTAGAAAAACAGGAAGGTGATCTATTCCTGCTCTTTGGGATGTGTTTGTCAGGGTCCTCAAAACATGTGGGCAGGGCCGGCCCTAGCCGAAATGGTGCCCCAGGTGAGGAGCATCTTTGGTGCCCCCCTCCATTTGTTAAACTTTTTAATACCTTATTTTTTATTGCATTTGTATCTCATTTCACAACTTTGATGCATGATTTGCATGTATGATTTATCCCTCTCATATAAGATGATAAATTTGCATGCTTGGATCTGTATGTACAGCTGTATTTATTCATGCCATATATAAGCAAATAAAAAATATTTCCTCTAAACTTATAGAAACATTTAATGTTAAGCATATCTGAAATGTACTACCATCAAAAAATTGAACTGTGCACCAATCTTGCGTGGACCAGTATTAAATAGTGTTACAGGCTAGCATGGTTTACTCTTCCCAAGGCTAAAGCCTGGGATCAAAGTGGATAAAATCTCAAAGATCATAGAAAAAGGAGGGGGGCGGGGGTTGGTGAAATAGTTGTGGGTGAGGACAAAATCACAAAGTTCGGCCACCAGGTTTGCCGTGACTTTATCAGGGATACGGTTCCTGGCTTGTAGTCCATCTTTGTGTGGAATGTTGGTGTAGACTGTAGAGGGCTTCTACATCCATAGTGCTGGCCAGGATGCTGTTTTCTGGAAGATCACCAAAGGATTGTAGTTTCCTCAGGAAGTCAGGGGTGTCTCGAAGATAGCTGGGAGTGCTGGAAGCGTAAGGCCTGAGGAGAGAGTCAATCCTGCTGTCAGGGTGCCAATGCCTGAGATGATGGGGCATCCAGGATTTCCAGGTTTATGGACCTTGGGTAGCAGATAGAATACCCCTGGTCAGAGTTCTAGGGGTGTGTCTGTGCAGATTTGTTCCTGTGCCTTTTCAGGGAGTTTCTTGAACCGATGGTGTAGTTTCTTTTGGTAACCCTCAGTGGGATCAGAGGGTAATGGCCTGTAGAATGTGGTGTTAGAGAGCTGCCTAGCAGCCTCTCGTTCATATTCCGACCTATTCATGATGACGACAGCACCTTCTTTCTCAGCCTTTTTGATTATGATGTCAGAGTTGTTCCTGAGGCCATGGATGGCATTGTGTTCTGCACGGCCGAGGTGATGGGGCAAGTGATGCTGCTTTTCCACAATTTCAGCTCGTGCACGTCGGTGGAAGCATTCTATGTACCAGTCCAGTCTGTTGTTTCGACCTTCAGGAGAAGACAGCAGGATTGTCTGGCTACATCAGACCAGCTCAGAATTCAAGTTGTTTGCATGCTTAATTGTATATTTCCTTACCGTAACATGTTTGGGGTTTTAGTTTTTAATCTTAACTCCGAATTCCCTGGGTTTATAGTGCTAGGGATAGTTACATTATGCCTGCAGTGTTTTACTTTAAATTACTGATACGTACTGAACCTTAACTGCATCTTAATAGCTTGTGTCTGAAAAAAATTCTTTTAAACATTACATAGAAGGACATAGATGCAGGCAGAAAAGAAGAGAAAAGAGGTGAAGATGAACAGGAGGAGTGAGAATGTGAGTCAGGGAGCATGGCAGTGAAAGGTAATCTGTGGTTAAAGTACAGCGAACTCCACTTTAAAATGCTAACTGTCAAATTTAATATTCAGTTACTTTCCAAGAATCAATGAATCGTAAAAGGAAATATCAATGATCCACCTTTTGGGGCCAACGTAATGCATTCGTTTTCTCATTAACAAAACTGAAAAACAGAAAACAAGGGGGGAATGATTTTGCAATCCTAACACGAGCTTGGCAAGAAGTCCACAGTTACAGCACCTCCATTTTAGGCTGAGAGGTCACCAGGATGCTCTTCAGTGCTTTTCTGTCACAAAGTTCAGCCCTTTCGAGAAGAGAAAATAAGTGGAAAGCAAACACAGATCTTCCACCTGGGACACTGTCCTTCCTCTGAGGGTTTGGTCTTTTTAACAACAGTCTTTAGCCACTCCACTGGACTCAGTTTCCAGCCCTCCTGGGCTCCAGCCAATCCCTTCTTTCCAGGGATTGACAAGGGTGGCTATACCCTCTCTTGAAGTGGCAGCATAGGTGGTACCCACACCCACTCTCTGCTATAGGTAAACCAGCCCTGGGACCCTATCTACTTGGGCTGCTTGCCCTTAACCGCCCACACTGCCAGCTTGTTCCCCAGAGCCTCTTCCTATGAAAACATTCCTCCGGCTTCCCAGTTTATAAACCACTCCCCAGGCTGGGTACAGAAAATACTGAGACCTATTCGCTCTGTTTTCCATCTCTTTTTGTGGAGCACTCACTCAGGGTCAGAGCTACAGTGAAGCAACTCATCCTGCTCCCACATGGCCATAGCTGTATCTAGGTTAGGTTTGGGTTTAGATTCAATAGAACCAAAGATTGCAAGCCATTTTTGTGAGGTTTCTGCCCAGAATGGTAGAAACCTAATGAGACAGGTGGCTCTGGTCAGATTTTCACCAGAAATATCAGAAATCTCCCAAGATCAGCTGTTCATGAGCAGTATTATTTGCATCCAATCCAGAACCAGAAAATGGGCTGTGTCACAGAGTCCTGTGCAGGCTCTCCCAATTTTGTGCCTGCACCCTGTGTTTAGGCTGGTGTAATAGAGAGTCTTCCACACTTTCCTTTGCGGGATCACCAAAGTGTGTTTATTTACAGTGTCCACGCAGTTCCCTAATACCCCAACAGCTAGTTCCCCCAGACCCTCTTGCCTTTGCGGCTTCCTTCTTTGGTAAGGAGACAGCGATACTGCCCTCCTGTCTCCCCCCAGGCTAGCCTCCCCACTGAGGTTTGCCCAGGGCTTTTATAGCCCTCTCCTGCTCCAGCCCAGCTGTCCCTACTTAGCCCAGCCTGTTCCTCTGGGCCAGCCCTCCTTAGGGCTTGCAGCTGGGCTCCCTACTGAGTACCTGCATCTCTACACCGGGCCTCCTGGCCAGAGAGCAGACTGCAGCCAGCATTTTGGCAAGGCTTTAAAGGGGGTTTTACCCCTGCCCTGCCACAGGCCCCTTTATGTTTTAGAACCAAACTAGAATCAGCACAATTGAGATGGATTCTTGTTTAAAAAAATTTCAAAGGTTTGAATAGGATTTTGCTGTATGGGGGTCCATCTCTCATTAAAACTGGTAAAAACAGGCAGATGCAGGCTCCTTTTGGAGAAATGCCTTAAAAGTTTTGGACTTAAATCACATAAATGAAACTTCTTCAGCAGAGGGCAGTTATTTCCGAGACGTTTGTGAAATAGTCAAAACAAATGGGCCCATTTTTCAGGGGAAAAAACAGGAAAAAACATAGTTAATATAAATGGGCTCATTTCCGGACATAAATCTGAAATCTGAAATTCGACATTCAGCTCTTTGCCTATTTTGATTCCACTTCTCTGAATTTCTAGGAGTGTGAAATTGTCTGAAAAATAATCGGTGAACACTTTCCTACAAAATGTCAAAGAAAATTTTAATGCAGCTCCATTACTGATAACATTTATTAAAGAAATCATCAGTTTCATTGTTCCCATCTCCTAAATATTGAGTGAAATATTCCTCTCTCCTCATCTGAACAATCCACTGGTACTATATGTTTAGGGCTTCTGTTTGTTAGGATTTAGTAATTTTGTTTTTTGGGGGTTATTTTTAGCAATTTTTTAATTCTACATACATGTCTAAAAGTCTGGGAGAGTCAGGACTTTCTCTTTGTATATACAGTAAGGAGTAATGTATACTGTAATGAATAAACTCTCTGTAATGTTCCCTAGTGCACTTTAACATTGTACAGTTTCAAACAGCACTTCGTTAAGAGCACTAGGGAACCTTTAGTGTAATTGTGAAATTGTACTTGTGTTTTAAGACTTGAACTTCAAGACAGACCATAGGTGCCAACCCCATGCGTGATCCAGGGCTGGAGTACCCATGGGAAAAAAGTACCCTATCAGCGCCTTCCGCCCACCACAGATCAGCTATTCCGCAGCGTGCAGGAGGCACTGGGGAGGAGGGGGAGAAGCAAGAGAGGAGCGCGCTCGGAGGAGGGGTGGAATAGGGCGGGAAGAGGCAGGGCAAGAAGAGGTGGGGCAGTGGGGCAAGGACAGGAAGAGGCAGGGTGGGGTGGGGCCTTGGGGGAAGGGGTGAAGTGGGGTGGGGCCTGGGGTGGAGCCAGGGGAGCACCCCGTCCGAGCACATTAGAAAGTCAGCGCCTATGAGAGAGACTGACAACGCTTACTATTTTATTGCTTGAAAATGCCATCGGTCAGTCTTTGGATCTCTCTGATGTTGTGCTTCAGTTCGCGAGGGCAAAGGCGAGAAAAGCGACCTTTTGAACTAAAGGACTAGGGTTAACATTCTAAGTCTGTCACCTACTGTAACACTATCCAATACTGATTCACCCAAGATTGGTGCACAGTTCAATTTCTTGATGGTAGTACATTTCAGTTATGCTTAAAATTAAATGTTTCTATAAGTTTAGAGGAAATATTTTTTTATTTGCTTATATATGGCATGAATAAATACAGCTGTACATACAGATCCAAGCATGCAAATTTATCATCTTATATGACAGGGATAAATCATGCATCCAAACCATGGATCAAAGTCATGAAATGAGCTACAAATGCAATAAAAAATAAGGTATTACAAAGTTTAACAAATGGAGGGGGGCACCGAAGATGCTCCTCACCTGGGGCACTGTTTGGTCTGGGGCCGGCCCTGCCCACATGTTTTGAGGACCCTGACCCTGACAAGTATAGATCAGCTTCCTGTTTTTCTAAAACACCTCAGCAATTTCAACAGAGATCTTATCAGGAAGGACACAGGGTTGACTCTCCCGCCTCGACCCTCTTCTCCTCGTAGCTTCTTGCTTAGCAGGCCTCTACAACAGCCTTAGCATATCTGAGACCTACTGATTTAGCTGCTTTTGGCAATAAGCATGATCATGGATATTCTAATTATCGGTAGTGGTCCAGGCATTTTGCTGATCCATCAAAATCTCCCCATACATCTGGAATCTGCAAATGCAAGGGTCACGATCCTGTGAGGTGCCACGGCTACCCATATGAATATGGCAACGAGAATTTGGCCTTTGTAGCAGTCATTTTCAAAGGAGTCTAAGGGGATTGGGCACTTAATTTCCATTGTAAGTCAGTAAGAGTTGGGTTCCTGACTCCTGTACGGTCTTTTGAAAATCCCAGGTTATATTAGAGCAGGCCCACTATGTGAAGATCATATGAGGTCTCAACCGGAGTGGCAGCTGAATTTGACTGAATGAAGTGGAGTGGAATTTTCAAAAATATTCAGTGTTGGCCTAATTCTGTTCCTATTGAAGCCAGTGGTAAATATCCCATTGATTTCAAAGGGAGTAGAGTTAAAGCAATGCTGAACACTTTGGAAACATCCCACCTTCAGAGCTCTATTCATCCAGCTTTGGCAATTGAATTTGACCAGTCTCCTGGCTTCAGGGGTCAATCTGTCAATAACCTTTGCAGAGTTTGCAATTTCACTCTTTACTTAAATCACTAACTGGACTGACTTTCTTGCTAAACCGGACTGCTGGGCTTTCAGCCAGCACAATGAGATCCATAGACTTCTCTGTCAACCTGTTACATAAGCCTTGGTTTGACAAGCCAGGCACTGCCCCTTTCATTGTATATAGCAATCGTCATTTATTCACTGAATGGGAATTAGCAAATGACTGGGGAGGAGAATAAATTACTTGCAGTCACCTGTTAGTTTAAATACTATATTATAGGTAAGGTCTATGCAGTAGCTAATATGACGGGCATTAGTGCTTCATGCTGCTAATTTCTGCCAACCTACACTGATCATATTTTTATTGCACCCTTTGCATTTTAACCTATGCAGCAATTTGCTTATTGAAAGGCAATGGAGTGGACGGATCCCATTTCCATATTTTTACTTTTTGTCCTGACTGTTCTGTTTATTATGAAAACTGAAAAATTCTGGAATAGCAACTTCCAAGAGGATTTCCCCCCGGGACCAAAGCCTTTACCCATCATTGGAAATCTGCATATAATGGACCTGAAGAGGCCCTACCGGACTATGCTGGAGGTAAATTCTTTTGGTATTTGTATTATCACATTGTTCACCAAACCACGTTATCCCCAAGGTCAGAGGGTATCCTCCATCTCTTCTACCTGTCACTACCCGGATGTGTAATGCAATGTTAAATATAGGATCATTTTCCCTCACCCTGTGCAGGTTGAGCGAGAGAGACAGAGCTTAGAGATAGAAACCTGTAGTGAAAACTGGCCTAATCGAAGGCAATAGCAAAACTCCTATTGGCTTCAATATGACCAGGATCTCACCTATGGTGTCCATTTACTTTGGAATGTTATAGATCCCTAACATCAGTCATGTCCATGAACCCAGCATTGTATATAAATGTTCACATGCTTATACTTGCCACATCTAGCATAAATTTGACAGAGCTACTTAGTCATTCTACTGCATGCTAGAAACTGACACAAAGGTCTGGTTTTCAACTGGATCTGAATAGATTCCACTTTCGGGGGCACACGTTTGCATCAACAAATAAGTCTACTCACTATGAATTCTGGGCGCAAATACAAGTTAGATATTTTACTCTGCAGTTTATGAGTACAAGGTAGATGTTTCAATACTGTAACAGCAGGTGCAAATTTGTATCCACAAACATGCTGCCTTCCCTAAAGATCAGACTCAGAGGAGTCAGAGTTGGGTTGTATGACCATTTCTTTGAATATTTGTCTAAATTACTTTTTGCCACAACACATTTAACAAGCAAACTGGACCAAATAGATCCCTGGTGCAACACCACTGACTTCAATGGATGAATTTGGCCCACTATGTTTATCATTCAGTATTCAAGCCTCTACTAGATACATAGATAAATAGTCTGAAACCTTATACTCACACTGAACTGAAACGTTTAACATTATAGAGAACCCTGACTTGAGAACATATTTTTTACCAAATCCTGCTCTCAGCTGCACCAGCCTAACATTGGAGTAATTGCATCATAGGCAGGGCCGGCTCCAGGCACCAGCTTAACAAGCAGGTGCTTGGGGCGGCCAAGGGAGAGGGGTGGCATGTGCGGCAATTCGGGGGCGGCAGGTCCCTCACTCCCTCTAGGAGCGAAGGACCTGCCGTCGAACTGCCACCGCCGATCGTGGCTTTTTTCTCTCTTCCCAATTGCCGCCGCCGGTCGCGATTGCGATCGTGGCTTTTTTTTTTTTTTTTTTTTGCTTGCAGCGGCAGAAATGCTGGAGCTGGCCCTGATCATAGGGTTGCCAGGCATCCGGTTTTCGACGTTAAAAGTCCGGTTGGCAATGCAGCGGGAGTCCGGGGCTAAGACAGGCTCCCTGTTTGCCCTGGCTCCACACAGCTTCCGGAAGTGGCTGCCAGGTTCCTACGGCCCCTAAGCGCATGGGTGATCAGGGAGGCTCCATGCGCTGCCTTCGCACAGAGTGGCAGCTCCCCAACCACCTGCCCCAGCCCCTAGCCCCTTCCTGCGCCAAACCCCTGATCTCTGGGCCCACCCCAGAGCCCGCACCCCCAGCCGGAGCCCTCACCCCCCTCCTGCACCCCAACCCCAACCCCCTACCCCAGCCCAGTGAAAGTGAGTGAGGGTGGGGGAGAGCGAGCGATGGAGGGAGGGGAGATGGAGCACATGGGGAGTGGGACCTTGGAGAAGGGGCAGGACCTCGGAGAAGGGGCAGGGCAGGGGTGTTCGGTTTTGTGCGATTCGAAAGTTGGCAACCTTACTGCATTATCATCAATGGAGTTACACTGGTTTTATACAAGTGTAGCTGGCTCTGTGGTATTGCTTATAATTAGCTAGAATCATTAACTGTATATCTCCTGTGGTTGTTGAATAATTGTTTTTTTTTAAATTCAATTGCTTTATGAGATGAGTGCAGACAATGAAATGACCAGGCCCGGCCCAAGGACTCAGAAGTCCAGGCATCGGAAAATATATCTGCAATGCAAATAAATCAACTACAAGTTTGGACCAAACAAATCTGGGAAATACAGCTTATAAATAGATTTATGGGTGTGTGTGTACATATAAACAATGAGAATATTTTCAGTGCTAGCTAAAGACTTTGAAACCAAACTCTCCCTGCCTCTTTGAGCCAGCAGAAGAGGAGATTTGATCTGGAAAGCATGAAACAAAAGGAAAATGGTAACATGAGAAACGGAGTTAGGATTTTAAGGTCAAAATGAGGCTAAACTGATTAATAGGTTGGGCAGCTCCTTCACCATGGAGGAGTCCTCAGACCTGCGTAGAGCTAGTATCTCTGGCTCCTGGGTCACCACCCCACATAGCATCTGGCAAACAAGTGGGCGGAGGTATGACTGGTGTGCTGCTGTGCTCCAACAATCCCTAGCTAGTGAAAAGAAACCTGGGGAACCAGTCCAGCCAGCATACTTTAGAGCAGCCCCATGACTGCTCTAAGCTCGGTCTCTGGGCTGCAATAGAACCGGACCTCAGATCAGGGAGGTGCAACCAGCTAACTATAGGGTGACCAGCTTGCAAGTTTGAAAGATCAGGGCACTTTTTTTTTTTGGGGGGGGGGGGGGATCTAGTTGTGTACATAAGACGAAGCCCCTAATATCAGGACGTCTGGTCACCCTAGGGCATTATGACCCAGTGGGAGTTATACGCTTAAATACCTTTGAGGATCTGGGCCTATCAGCATAATTAATAATTAAAACATCTAATGATAGCCTTATTACTAACCACAGGTCCTTTTTCTCTGCACGTAGGAAAGAATTTGACATTGGAATAACATACAGTCATGATGGCAAAATAGTGTTGAACCAGCTGTGAATTTCACTTCTTTCTTTAAGTCATTGTATTTTCTTCCCCATTTAAGCTGTCAAAAAAATATGGCCCAGTCTTCAGCATTCAGATGGGATGCCAGAAAATGGTGGTGCTGGCGGGATACGAGACAGTGAAGGAGGCTCTTGTGAACCAGGCAGATGCATTTGCAGAGAGACCTAAAGTACCAGTATTTGAAGAGCTTTCAAAAGGATATGGTGACAGTTTTCTTGTTACTCATAAGCCTAACTTACTCAAACAAGTGGAATGGTTTCTCTGTGGAGGGAGCGAATGGCTAAGGGGCTGGCATACCAATTTGGATCAGTATGTATGTCAATCAGCATACATTAGGAGTAACTTCAGAGACGCCCATGGACTTGAGGCTAAAAGTGGCGTGAGTGAGAGCAGAAACAGCCTTAATGAGACACGAGTTCCTTAGAACTAGTCATACCCCCTGTACCCATGTCTAAGAGAGACTAAGTTGAAGTCACATGCTGCAGAATTGTAAGGAGATGGACACTGAAATGGCAGCGTTGCTGACTTTCATGATATTGTTGTGAGCCTCATGATATTGGGTGTTTTTCATAAAGCCCCAGCTCCTGGAATCATGTGAAAACATCTGCTTGTATTTTAAAAAAAATAGTTTCTAATGGAACCTGCTGGTGAGTATGTTACAGGTTCCACACTGTACTGCTCCACAGAGGACGTGAGTTGTTACAACCCCAAATTACAGTAGCTTGGCTGTTTAGCTCAAACAGTAGCTGCTAGTGCTTTTAGCACTGGAGGTGTTTGATTTAATCCCCTCTGTATCAGCTGTGAAAGCCCCTATTACACTAGCTCTGGTTGAGATAAAAGCTTGAAAATATGAATCTGAAAGACTGAAAACCCAGAAGGCAAGTACAGAACATACAATTTGTTGTTTTTTAAAAATTTGTTACTTTTTAAAATCTTATGATTTTTTGGGGACCTGACTGGTGACTTTTAATGCTTGGGGTTGACAATATGGAAATAGTCTCCACTCTAGTTTCACTTACACCTTCCCCTGCCTCCCCTTCTGGGTCCTCAGCTACCATCATAGGCCACATAGGATGGTTGTAAATAGGTCTCAGGCAGACAATCTTCCCTATTCGGGAAAGTACGCAAGCAAGTTCTTTACTTTAAGCATGTATTTAACTTCTATTGACATCAATGGGACTTAAGCTATGCTTAAAGTTGAGCATGTGCTTAATACTTCACTAAATAGAGATGTCTTCCTGAATCAGTGCCTCATTGAGTACAAAGGGATCCAGAGGAAGGGAATGTAACTAATGCCACCTTGGGTAGGACCTCTGAATTTGGCCCATGTTCCAGATAGTGATTTTTCTGGATGATTTTGCTAGACTGAGTGATTATAAAGCTCAATAAATATGTTTTATAAATTACAATTTAAGGAACTTAGATAAATTCTTCCATCTAATTGATCACACTGCAAAAACATAGCAAATCAATATCATGCAAAAACCATTCTGATTACTGTAGTGTATCAAAAAAATGTTAATTTATTATGGTGTGTCTTAAGGCTGGAGGAAATGTTTCTCATTTCAAAATGTCCATGATACTGGGATAGAAAAAACAGAAAAAAATTTAGATAAAATTTTCATGACAAAAAATTTCCCTCCCTGATTTTTGACTAGCTCTAGCGCATCAAAATGAATGTTCTGGGTGTAAGGTTATATCTCTAAGAAGTATTTATTTTAATTATTCTGCTGACTTGAAGCTCTCCCTCCACTTCAGGTGTTATTTTTTCTCATGGCAATAACTGGAAAGTGATGCGAAGATTTACTCTCACGACCTTACGAGACTTTGGAATGGGCAAGAGGGCCATAGAGGACCGGATTGTTGAAGAGTACGGATTTCTGATGAAGGATATTGAATCTCGTAAAGGTGGGTGTGTGTTTCACTCCACAGACACTTCTAACTTTTGTTGCATGTGCCTTTGAAGAGGCACCAAGACAAAATTCGTCATCGTCTCATCCAACATCCACCTTTTTAGGAAATGTCACCATCCATGTTGTGTTGATTCTGACATCTTTTTTTCAGCAACTGATTGCACTGCGAAGCATTTTATGAAGCAGTGAGATTTTGCACCACGCTGTTGCTCTCTCTTTCTGCTGGGCACGCATGGCCTGCTGAAGCCAGCCTTTCGATCTAAAAAGTGTGCAACCATAGCCCCTCCCCTTGTTCATCCCCAATCTGTGGGACCTGGAAATGTAAGGCCTCATGCACTGTGAGCCATGTGAGCAGATTTATTAAACACTGGGCCAGATTTTCAGTGGACAAAATGTGTCCCTCCATGTGCGGTTCCTCTATTAGTGACAATCTTTGATTAATTCAGAGGCACCAGGAATTGAAATGAAAGGTAACTGCAAGAACAGAATATCTATAACACAAACACATTTGCTTCCCTAGTTTAACATAGAGCCCTAAATGCCCTTTGATGCAAGATACCCTGGAATAGGAGACATAATCCTAGATCCTCAAAGATGTTTAGGTGTCAATTCCAACTGAAATCAGTATACCTGTGAGGATCTGGGCACTAATATACAATTAGTTTTCTTTTTATTCAGTATTACTTCTTACTTGGCTTTTTACCATTTCTGTGAATTGCAGTAGACAGCTGTTAGATTATTAGAGTTAGTTGGGTGTTTGTGATGACTTGTGGCACTTATCTATATATAGTTTGTGAATGCTTTTTGATTTTATCAGCTCTCTGCATATTTATGCCCTTCCGGCTGTCCTCTGGTGTATTCTTGAATCATACTTCTTGGGCTAAGGAGAGGGGGGCTGGTGTCTGGATGTCTGCCTTTGAATGGGACAGGATCATCAGTTGAATGAGCCTTGCCCTAGTAGAAAAATGGCATGGTTGCAACCTAAGTAAAACCAGTTTTTCAAGTGCGGACTCTGTTGAACGGTAACCGCTGAGAGAAATCCTTGGTTACCTGAGGGAGGTTTTGAGGCTGACCAGGAGGGTCACATGACAGACGGGATTAGAAGTTACAAAAGGAGTAGGTCTGTTCTGAGCAGCTCTGTCACACCAACCAGAACAGGAAGAGAAAACTGACCTGGAGGAGTGAGGTCTATGAGAGGGGACCGGTTAGAGTTACCAACTTTCTATTTGCTGAAAATCAGATCCCCGAGGCCCCATCCCCTCCCCACCTCTTCCCCTGAGGCCCTGCTTCTGCTGTGCCTCTTCCCTTGAGGCCATGCCCCCTGCTCCACCTCTTCCCCAAGGCCACGCCGCCACTTACTCCTTCTCCCCCTCCCCCTGTCGCTCGCTGCTCTCCTCCCTCCCCCTTCCTCATCACTAGATCATCTCCACCTCCCTCCTCCAACCCCCAGCTGGGCTCACTCTGCTCTGGGGCTGGGACAGGAGTTGCAGCCTGGCTCAGAGCCTGCCTCCCTGCAGATAGGAGGCGGCACTGGCTGAGCAGGGGCTAGCACAGGTTGATGACCAGGCGCTCCAACCCCACCCCTGGCAGTAAACCAGACTTTTGGTGTCTGGTCAGTGCATCTGACCAGACACTGCCAGGTCCCCTTTTTGACCAGACTTTCTGGTTGAAAACCAGGCATCTGGCAACCCTCCCCGGGACCCTAAAAGACATTGAACAGATCCCAAAGAATGCTCAAGAGTTGTGAGGAAACTGAGGCATACAGGGAGGGGAGGTGCAGGGAGGGTACAGTTTGGGGGAGCTGGAGGGGTGTGTGTGTACTGGGAGGGAGAATTTGGGGGGGTGCTGGAGGGGTGTTTGTGCACTGGGAGGGGGTATTTGGGGAGTACTGGAGAGGCTATCTGGGGGTTGCTGGAGGGAGACCTGCAGTCTCATGCCTGAGATGGGAGGGAATGTCGCTCCCTGTCATGGTGGCAGGGCGGCTGGCTCAGACCCGGGACACAGTGCCAGCCATCAGTCAGCACCTCCCTGCAGGACTCTGCCCTTCCCCAGGGTTTGGAGCCAGGGTCTGGGTTGGCGGGAACCTGCAGCTGCAGGGAAGGGACCAATCAACTGTGGCTGCAGGTGAGGGACCAGTCGGGGCACAGAGACCCCCTCTTTCTCAGCTGCAATGTCTGCTCCGCAAAAATCCCAGACATTTCCTCTGACTTGAAATATCCACCTGGATAGAGGGCTAGAGTTGCCAGGCGTCCAGTTTTCGACTGGAACGCCCAGTCGAAAAGGGACCCTGGTAGCTCTGGTTGGCGGTGTCGGAGGGGCCCAGGCCTAAGGCAGGCTCCCTGCCTGCCCTAGCTCTGCGCGGCTCCCGGAAGCGGCCACCTGGTCCTTGCAACCTGTAGGTGCATGGGTGGCCAGGGAGGCTCTGCGCGCTGCCCCCGCCCTGAGTGCCTGCCCCACAGCTCCCATTGGCCAGGAACCGCAACCAATGGGAGCTGCGGGAACGGCAACTGCAGGCAGGAGGGCAGCCCATGGCGCCTCCCTGGCCGCCCAAATGCCTAGGAGCTGCAGGGACCTGGCAGCTGCTTCCTGGGAGCTGCAGTAAGTGCTGCCGGGACCCCGAATCCCCTCCTGCACCCCAGCCCTGAATTCACACCTGCACCCCAAACCCCTCATCCCCGGCCCCACCCCAGAGTCCACTCCACCAACCGGAGCCCTCACCCCATCCTGCACTCTGGAACTCCAGCCTGGAGCCCCCTCCTGTACCCCAAACCCCTCATCCCCAGCCCACCTCAGAGCCTGCATCCCCCAGCTGGAGTCCTCACTCCCCCCACCACCGCACTCCTCTGGCCCAGCCTGGAGCCCTCTCCCACACCCTGAACCCTTCATTACTGACTCCACCCAGAGCCTGCACCCCCAGCCCAGAGCCCATACCCCCCCTGCACCCCAAACCCCGCCCCAGCCCGGTGAACGTGAGTGAGAGTGGGGGAGAGCAAGCAACGGAGGGAGGGGGGATGGAGCAAGTGGGGGCAGGGCCATGGAGAAGGGGCGGGCCAGGGGTGGGGCAGGGCGGAGATGTTCGGTTTTGTGCCATTAGAAAGTTGGCAATCCTACGAAGGGCAGAGGATCAAAAAAGAGGAAACGTCTGGGAAAACCTGGATGAATGGTAACCCTAACAGGATCCCACTTCCCGAGAATGGGTACCAGACCATCTATGCCCAGGGAGTGAGCCTAGGGGCTGAAGAAAGTGCCAGAAGCCTACTCAGACCCATGTGAGCTTAAAAGATCACAGAGCCAGCAGATGGGCCCAAACCCAGCAGACTGGTGAGTGTCACGGAAAAGGACCTTGGCCTATGATATTGGTTAAGGCACTAAGCTGGAACTCAGGTAGAGCTGGGGTCCATGCCTACCTCTGCCAGTCTTCAAGAAAACCACTTAATCTTTGTTTGCCTCAGTTCTCTATCTGTAAAATGGGAATTAATAATAATTCTTTTCTCCACCCTTTTCCCTGTCTATTTAGGTTGTGAGCACTTTGAAGCAGGAACTGTTTCTCACTATGTGTATTTACAATGGCTATCACAACGGGGCCATGATCTTGATTTGCCGACATCTAGGTACTACTGTAATAGAAATTCATTGTAATAACTCACTATTAATCATGCTCTTTGCACAATCTCTTCTTGCATTTGAACACTTTTTTAGGAAAGCCCTTTGATATCACTACAATTATGAATGCTGCAGTTGCCAATATCATTGTGTCAATATTACTTGGAGAACGGTTTGACTACAAAAATCCCACATTCTTAAGACTACTAAGTTTGATGAGTGAAAACATCAGGCTGGCTGGAAGTCCATCAGTTACGGTAATTCTGGTGATTTTAAAGTCACTATTCAAGTGCGTGCAGTACACACACAGTAATTGCGTGCTGTGTATTTACATGACATCAAATCATTTCTACCAATCAGAATAGTCCAACAAATAGGAGGATAATACATATGTCTATCTGTCTATACGCCCCTACACTTACCATCATAGTAAGTGGGTGTCTGCCAGATATTTATGGATTTATCCTCACAACATCCATGTGAAATACGAGTTTCCACATTTTAGAGATGGTGAAATGAGGTCCAGAGAGATTAAGTGACTTGCCCTAGGTAACGTAGGAAGTCTGTGACAGAGCTGGGAATTGAACCTACCTCTCCTGGATCCCAACGTATCCTTAATAACAAACCCATTAAAACTGTCTGACAATAATTCATTTGAAGTACAGTGGCAGTTGTGTATCAAGTCTGGAGGACATGAACCAAACTAGCTCTGAAATGAATTCCTTAGTAGTTCATATATTTATATATGTAGATGAAATGAGTTTATATTATAACAAATAAGGGGTAACTGGCTGGGGTTTAGAGTGGCCTCTCATGTAGAAGATCAAACTAGATTATCTGGTGTCCCTACTGGCTACGTCTATACCCTGCTGTTCTGTTCCCTCCGGGGCAATGACAGTAGTAATTAGCAACCAAAAAGCCTCCTTAGGAGAAAGTATTATTTATTTAGAACAAAAGCAATTCAGAGAAAACCAATCTTAAAAACAAGCAAATCTCCTGTCATCATCATCATGTTCCCATTATGCCTTCGGTGTTTCGGGCAGCGATGAAGCTCTTCCACTCCTGTCTGTTTTTGGTTTCAATGGTTCCCCAGCTGTGCCCCAGGTTTTTCAGCTCGGCTTCCACAGCTCTTCGCCATGTTGTTTTCGGGCGGCCTCGTCTTTGCTTGCCTTCAGGTGTCCATCTTATTGCTACTCCAGTGATGGAATCAGTTTCCATCCGAATCACATGGCCAATCCATCTCCAAAGCCTCCTGGCAATGATAGTGCTCATATCTTCTTGGCTGCACTGTGTCAATAGATCCTGGTTTGAGAGTGTTCTGGGCCGAAAGATACGGAGGATTTTTCTCAGGCAGGTTAGATGGAATGAAGACAATTTGGACATGTGTCATACTTTGTCATTCCCTAGCATTCTGCACTATAAAGTAAAGTTGAAAAGTCTCCTGTGTACATGTCTAATTCTTCCCTAAAACTGCCCGTGCGCTGGGCCTGGGCGCCCAATTCCTTCAGACTCTTCCACAGAACCTGCCAGTGTCAGTCTGCCACCTTAGAGTAGTGACCCCCTGGACAGCCCCTGGTGACTGACAACCCCCTACCTCATCAGAGATTCAGAGAACTTATGGCCAGAAGGGACCATAAAACCATCTAGTCTGACTTCCAGTGTATCACAGAACATTAAATTTCACCCAGTTACCAGTGTGTTGAGCCCAATAACTTGGGTTAGACTAAAGCAGTGGTTCTCGGCCCACGGGCCGCTTGTGGCCCAATCAGCACGCAGCTGTGGCCCATGTGACACCCTCAGGGGCATACAGGTAGTATATCTATTGTGTGGATGTGGCCCACATAACACATAGAGAGCTGCGTATGTGGCCCACCATGGTAAATAGGTTGAGAACCACTGGACTAAAGCATTTCAGTCCCCAGGAGACTAAACTGTTGTGTGCCACAGGCAGAGAACAGGAGAGACCAAGGTGCCACCAATGCCTGAGGCCCCTGCAGTGGCAGGGAAATGATTAGGTAGGACATGCCCAGTTGATCCCTTAAGTCTGTACTAGGCTATTCTTATCTCAGAAGTCATTGTGTGGCTTCCTTGTTTGTCCTTCCCACAGCCCTTATTGAATTCAAGCATTATCGTTTATAACAAACATTCCCCTATACTAATATGTGTTATACAGTTCATCTAAATAACTAAGATACAAGTCAGTAATCATGGATTCTTACAGAGCACCTCCTACAGGATTCATAACATTTATTCCATTTCAGCTCTCCCTTCTGTCACAGTGAGTTTAAAAGAGAATCTGTATTAGCAGTAGAGCTGGTTGAAAAATGAAATGAGACTTTTGAAAAAAAATCATTTACTTGTGTTTTTTTCTGTACAAATTTGACATTTCAAGGGTTTTTTTTTTTTTTTTGACTAGCTCTGGTTAGCAATATAGAGCCTCTGAGATACTGATGAGCAGTTCTGATTCCATCCAGTGGACGGCAGTAGTTACACATACACACTATCCAGATTGTTACAATATATTCAAAGTGTGGCTACTTAATCTACCTTCTCGGATACATGTTCAAGCGATAGAAAATTCATGATTGTTTGGTGGCACAATGCCAAAGATAAAAGAACCAGGATGGACAGCAGCCTAGGAATTCTTGCCCAATTCTGTGCCTCAAGACAGGCGGGGCCTCTGAGGAGTGAGGGCTTGTTAGCTGCTCATACCCCCAGGCACAGCAGATAATCTTCCTATGCCTCAATTTCCTTATCTGCAAAATGGGCATAACAACAGTCATGTGCTTTTATGAATTGCTTTTAGATCTTTGGCAGATAAGTGCTATAATTAGTGTTAAGTATTCTCATTACTTATTTTTGCTTACTCTGACATCTTAAATTCTTTCAGCTATATAACATGTTCCCAGCACTTGGATTTCTACTCAGGAATTACAAGATTCTTTTGAAGAACACAAGTGAATTGCATGCTTTTATACAGCGTACTTTCATAGAACACCTGAAAGAACTGGACAAAAATGATCAGAGAAGTTTTATTGATGCATTCCTTGTAAGACAACAGGAGGTAATTATGATCGCTGCAGACTTACATGTTTCCTTTTCATATTTTATATTTTAAAACATATTTGAAAACAATGAAAATTTAGCATTGGTAAAGTATGGACCTAACAAACTAGCAGAGTTGAGCTAATAGCTTGCTATGACTAATGTATACAACAAATTTTCGCCCCAACTTTGCAATAAGAATGGCATGGATGGAACATTTGGCCTGCATGGAGTCCCACTGGTTTCAGTAGTTCAGGAGGTCCACCTATCCAATTCTTGCAGTGACCAGGGATCAAAATCTGTTTCATTGCTAGTTGAATATCCCTCCGTTAATTGCAATTTCCTCAAATGTATTCATTGTTTGAATTTGCTTGACAAATGTCTACCTGATGGAGTAATCCAGAAATATTCAAACTTCTAACTGTTTTGGTTACTTGTGATTGATCAGATTAGTCACATAATATTTTTTCTATTACTATTTTATTATTACAATAGCACCTAGGAGCCCTAGTTATGGGCCAGGACTCCATTGTGCTAGGCAGTGTACAAAAGACAAAGTAAATAGCCAGTCCCTGTCCCAGAGAATTTACAGTCTAAGAGTAAGACAAGAGACAAGAGATGGATATGGAGATGTGAGGCGATGTGGACATGAGGGAGCACAAGGAAACAGTGAGACAATATTGGTCAGCATGATAGGCCATGGTGTCAGTAGACCAGTGGCCTAACTGCTGTCAAGCTTTCTGTAGACATCACAGCAAAGGAGAGTTTTAAGGGGGGATTTAAAGAAGGAAAGTGTGTTAGTTTTAAAGATGCTTGTGCGGAGCTCCTTCCAAGTGTTTGGGGCAGCATGGGAGAAAGGAGCTGACTGAGGAGATATCTGAGTCATTAGCGATTATCTTTGAAAAGTCATGGAAGATGGGAGAGATTCCAGAAGACTGGAAAAGGGCAAATATAGTGCCCATCTATAAAAAGGGAAAGGACAACCCAGGGAATTACAGATCAGTCAGCTTAACTTCTTTACCCGGAAAGATAATGGAGCAAATAGATAAGCAATCAATTTGCAAACATCTAGAAGATAATAAGGTGATAAGGAAGAATCAGCATGGATTTGTCAAGAACAAATCATGTCAAACCAACCTGATAGCTTTCTTTGACAGGATAATAAGTCTTGTGGATGGGGGGGAAGTGATAGACATGGTATATCTTGACGTTAGTAAAGCTTCTGATACTGTCTCGCATGACCTTCTCATAAACTAGGGAAATGCAACCTAGGCAGAGCTACTACATGGTGGGTGCATAACTGATTGAAAAACCATTCCGAGAGAGTAGTTATCAGTGGTTCAAAGTCATGCTGAAAGGTCATAACGAGTGGGGCCCCGCAGGGATCAGTTCTGGGTCTGGTTCTGTTCAATATCTTCATCAGTTATTTATATAATGGCATAGAGAGTACACTTATAACGTTTGCAGATGATATCAAGCTGGGAGGGGTTGCAAGTGCTTTGGAGGATAGGATTAGAATTCAAAATGATCTGCACAGACTAGAGAAATGGTCTGAAATAAGTAGGATGAAATTCAATAAGGACAAATGCAAAGTACTCCACTTAGAAAGGAACAATCAGTTGCACAAATACAAAATGGGGAATGACTGCCTAGGAAGGAGTACTGCGGAAAGGGATCTGGGGGTCATAGTGGACCACAAGCTTAATCTGAGTCAACAGTGTAACACTGTTGCAAAAAAAAGCAAACAACATTCTGGGATGTATTAGCAGGATTGTTGTAAGCAATACATGAGAAGTAATTGTTCTGCTCTACTCTGCGCTGATTAGGCCTCAACTGGAGTATTGTGTCCAGTTCTGGGTGCCACAATTCAGGAAAGATATGGACAAATTGTAGAAAGTCCAGAGAAGAGCAACAAAACTGAGTAAAGGTCAAGAAAACATGACCTATGAGGGAAGATTGAAAAAAAAATGGGTTTGTTTAGTCTGGAGAAGAGAAGACTGAGAGGGGACATGATAACAGTTTTCAAGTAAATAAAAGGTTGTTACAAGGAGGAGGGAGAAGAATTATTCTACTTAACCTCTGAGGATAGGACAAGAAGCAATGGGCTTAAATTGCAGCAAGGGCGGTTTAGGTTGGACATTAGGAAAAACTTCCTAACTGTCAGGGTGGTTAAGCAATGGAATAAATTGCCCAGGGAGGCTGTGGATCTCCATCACTGGAAATTTTTAAGAGCAGGTTAGATGAACACCTGTCAGGAATGGTCTAGATAATACTTAGTCCTGCCACGAGTGCGGGGGACTGGACAAGATGACCTCTCAAGGTCCCTTCCAGTCCTATGATTCTATGAAAACACGAGAGTGCTTGTTTGAAAATGTAACACATGGGCAACGTAGGCTGGTGTCACTGGTCAATTGGAGCCAGGACTCGACATCTTAACAGTGAATGAGAGAAGATGGGCAGGGTGGGAATTGGTGGTGAAGGGCCTTGAGAGTGAAGACTTGATACATTTGAGAATTGGTCCGAAATTCAATAAAGACAAAAACTGCATTTAGGAAGGAAACATCAAAAGCAAAAATACAACATGAAGACTCATTGACTAGGCAACAATTCTGCAGAAAAGGATCTGGGGGTTATAGTGGATCACAAATTGACTGTGAGTCAACACTGTGATGCAGTTGAGAAAAAGGCAAATGACATTCTGGGATGTATTAACAGGAGTGTCATATGTAAGTGGCAAGTGATAATTGCCCTGCTCTGCTCAGCACCGGTGAGGCATCAATGGGAGCACTGTGTCCAGTTTTGGGCACCAGATGTGAACAGAATGGAGACAGTCTAGAGGAGAGCAACAAAAATGGTAAAAGTTTTAGAAAACCTGACCTATAAGGAAAGGTTGAAAGAACTGAGCATGTTTAACTTAGAAAAGAGGATGCTGTGGGAGGACATGATAATAGTCTTCAAATAAGTAAAATGTTGTTATAAAGAGGGCAGTGATCAATTGTTCTTCATGTCCTCTGATGGTAGGACAAGAATTAATCAGGCCACTTTGAAATGCACTTTCTCTTAATAGTCTTGCCAGGAAAAGTCAATATCTCAGATATTTGCAGAAAGATTGGTGTACTTGGTCAAAAGGAACCGAATTTCCTGTGGAGTTTTTCTTTGTTGCTGGATTATTTCCCAGCTGCCCAGATGTGCATACAATTCACATGCGTCACAAAAGAATAAGAGAATGAACTACAAATAACAATAAAGTATAAAAAGAGCAAAAAGAATAGGGCATGATTGTGACTTAATGGATCAAGTATTGGAGTGGGACTTGGATGATTGCTGGCTCTGCCGCTCATCTTCTGGGTGACCTTGGATAAGTCATTTAGTTTCTCTGTGCCTCCAGCTCCCCATCTATAAAATGGGCATATGACATTTGCCTCCATTATAAGCACTTTGAGATCTACTAATGATTGTTTATGAAATAGGTATTAATGTTATTAAGAGTCCATTTGCATTGCCACTGAAGCCTCTAGCAAAGATACAACTGACACCAAGAAGAGTGGGATCACTGTCCAGTAGGCTTTGCATATGTAACCTTCACTGGCCGGGACTAATTCAGTGCAGAATATTTCACCATAATAGTGTTACAATAATCACCTGTCCTGATCTCCATTGTTTGCTTAGATGCATGAGTACAGATGGTTGATTGTGCAAGATGGCAAGCTGCACATGTATGTGTCTGAGGTTGGATTCAATCACATATGGATTAATTGTCCTGAGCTGACTTAGTTAGGTCTGGAAGACCATAGATTGAACTGCACTCAGCATGTTAGCTTCCTCAGCCTATGGCACTCGGGCTGGTTGTGGTTGCGTAGGAAAAATACACTTCTCTGTGAGCTTGATTGTGGAAGGTGATGAGCACTCTGACTGTGATCCAGTGAAACACTTAAAATATGCTTAACTTTAAGCATATTCCTGATTCCTGGCATCAGTGGCTCTACCCTTGTGCTTAAAGTTAAGCACATGCTTATGTGCTTTGGTGAATTGGATCCGGAGTGCTCAGCACTTTTCAGGACTGATCCTTAGTAGAGAAGATACCTATATGTTTCTGAGGGCATCTGATCAAAGCCCTCTTGGTTCTTTTACATTTATTTTTTACTATATACTTTATTATTTAGTAAATATGTTTTAGCTCTCTATGTTATAACTGCCCACTGGAGTTCTTAGTGTGTTCATCATTTTTTTTCAGGAGAAAAGTAATCCCAATGGATATTTCCATAATGCCAACTTAATAAGACTTGTGACCAACTTGTTTGCTGCTGGAATGGAGACCACTTCCACCACGCTGCGCTGGGGACTTCTGCTAATGATGAAATACCCCCAAATTCAGAGTAAGTGCCTTTGTGACAGCCGCTAGCTTGGCTGGCACAGGAGGGTTGAACAGGAAAGCTGGGGAGCTAACAGCATAAACTGCTACAGCGTTAGAGCTAAAGAGTCAGGCCTGACCGCAGAGAGCTGTAACAGCTCCATATCCTCAGTAGATCAGGCACAGAGTGGGACATGGAACACCCACTTACCAGTGGGTTATGCTTTTATTTCCTTAGAGCCAGATTCTGATCTCAGTTACACCTGTGTAAACCCAGAGCTATTCCATTCTACTCATTAGAATTGCTCCAGACTTACACTAGAATTTTGCTCTTGAAAAGCAGAACAATTCAGAGCAGAATTTAAATGGTCATAACTGTGAACACAGTTGTAATAATTGAGACCACACAGACCTACTTGAATTGTGAGCCTACCCCGTGGAAAGTGGGTGAAGGGTCATGAATTGTCACAATCACGTGTTATAGATAATTGTTTAAGAAAAGATTTAAGAAGGAGACAAACGGAATTAATTGAAACAGGGGGGAGGAGGTGTCTACTGGACACTGTTATGAGCATGACTAGTAAACAAGAGGAAAAGGGAATCAGAAATCAATGGATCAAAATTGTTACTTTGGAAATTAGACGTAATTGGTGCACAAAATAATGAGAGGATGGACCGTTCTACCCGCCACTCTTGGGGTGGGCCTTAAAAAGACACTTGGGAAGTTAAAAAAGGAACTTCTACAACCACCGCGATTGCAGCAGAAGGATTTTTACCACAACACTCAGACTTTTATACGCCAGTAGGGATGCTTGACCATCACCACTGCCCCAGCAAGGACCCAACCCGATACATGTGAGATCTTGTTCTGTCTTTCCCTTCCTCTTGTGTCTCTTTCCATCCCACACAATCTTCCTCCTCTCCTCTGTGTGTGTGTGTGTGTATGTGTGTGTGTGTATCCCTCAGCTTTTCACCTGATCCTGAAATCAACTGAACTGTACTGCACCAGCATGACCAGGTGAGACAACCCATCCAGATCTGGTTGTCCTAAGAAGGACCAGTGAAGGAGACGGACCTTAGCTGACCAACCAGATGATGTTCCTGGTCGAGGAAGCAAGCTGGGGTCCAGAGCAACAGCTGTCATGGCCCAACCTGCCAGTCTAAAGCATCTATCTGCCTGTGACTGACCTGCTGCCCTGTATTCTGAGAACATCAACAAAAGCTGTATTTCCCCCACTTGTGCTATCATATCTCTTCTCTCCCCTCTGTTTCTGTGTGTTTTGTCAAATTTTGCCTTCCCCGCCCCCCAGAAAATAGACAAAGCTTTTTTGAACATTTCTATGGTGGTTCCCCATATTCCATCCAGCTCTAATTACTTGTTAAATCCCAGTGGTATGTTCACCACTGTACAAAACAGAAGACAGAGTCCATGCCCCCAAAGAACTTCCAGTCTCAGTAGACAGGCAAAATAATACAAGATACAAAGGAACTGATCGTACCTGTGGTGTGTTATGGCAGTTTTAGTAAGCCATGCAACAGCTTGCTTGTATGCCTTAGAGAGACAAGGTGGTGAGGTAATATCTTTCATTGGACCAACTTCTGTAGGTGAGAGAGACATGCTTTTGAGCTTACACAGAGCTCTTTTCCAGTCAAAATGGTGTACTCCATACGGTGTGACCTCATAGGAGGCACATGCGAGGTCCTGTTGTGCAGAGGTTTGTTCTACAAAATAGAATCCTCCATGGGGGCTGGAAAGAATTGTCCCACAAGCCAGATTCAGCCTGCCAGCTGCGCAGCACAAAGTAAGTCGGGCATGACTTGCATATATAGACCACACACCACCAGCTCTCATTTACTTCACTACAGCTCCACTGGTCTCAATGGAGTTACTCCTGATTACAATGAGGTGAGGTCAAACTCTGGCCACCTATGTTCTGGAGGACCCAGAGTTTGGTTCTATAATAAAGCAAGGTTTTTTTCTGCTTGCTGGTTTTATTTTTATGCTTTTTCAGTTGCTTCCCTTAACTCCTTTCTCTTTGGCTCTTATAATCACCACACACAAAAACATTGCCTGCACATCTCAAACTCTGTTTCTGACATTCACAGGATCATTCCTTTCCAGTTCTACTTGGTGGCTTCTTGCCTGAAGGCTGCTTCAGGGCACCACGGGAAAAATCCTTTGTGCATGAAATTGACAGAGTCGACAGGGAAGCCTCAGTTGCAAAGGCATTGAAAACTGTTTGATCTGTGATTAGTAAAGATTTTATTTCACAGTGGCCCACAGCCCGTTCCCGTTTCTTTGATTAAGTACAGAAGGGCATGATCTAGTGGTCTGACACAGGCCTGGGTGCTAGGAACTCCTGAATGCTGAACTTGTCTGTGGCCTTGCCAGCCTCTGTGAAAATGAGGATAATAGTACTCATGAATCTCGGGATTGTTGGGAAGTTAACTAGTTAATGTTTGTAAGTGCTCTGATGGTTAAAATAGAACTGTGCAAAGATGGAAGTTCCATTCATGAAGGCTTTTGAGATTCCCCCATAGGGGAAAATTAAAAAAAAAAAAAAAAATATATATATATATATATATATGTTTTGGGGCAATTGAAATATTTTGTTTCAACAGAATCAAAATGTTTCATGTCAAAAGTTGACATTTAAATTTTGTATTATATTATCATATAAAATGTCATGTAATACAAAAAAATTAAAATTTCTAAACAAAAAGTAGTTTCAGACCAAAAAAAATCAAAATATTTCACTGAAAAAATGTTAAAAATGCGACATTTTTGACATTGCCAGAACGTACTTTTCCTCAGTTTTCTTCCAGAACAAAATTTCAACAGATTGACATGATTTCATGAAGCATTTCAGTTTTAACAGAAGGACATGTTCCAACAGAATGTGCCATCAAAGTTTCTGCAACCAGCTCTAGTTTAAATGACTGTCTATTATTCTTTGGCAAGCCAAGTAATAGGATAGGTTACCTGTGTTTTCAGAAGTTCTCTATTTAGTTTTGATATTGACAAATAAATGTTTATAAGCTCTAATATCATCAGTACCCCATTATTTCTGGAAAGAGACAGATTTTGGAGAGCTTACAATAGCACTTTAACATGCGCTTGTGCACCTCTCAAAGCCACAATGCACAGCATTTCTTGGAGATAACTGAATCCTGATCTCTATTATATTTTCTCAGGCAAAGTCCAAGAAGAGATCGCAAGAGTTATAGGATCAGCCCAGCCACGAATCGAACATCGAACTCAAATGCCGTATACGGATGCAGTTGTCCATGAAATTCAGAGGTTCGCTAATATCCTGCCCATGGACTTGCCTCATGAAACTACTGAGGATGTTACTCTTAAAGGCTACTTTATTCCAAAGGTGAACAGTTTGTGGTATTGCTTTTCTTGTGTTCTGCGACATCGTTAAAGTCCCGGTTCAGCTGATTGACCCTTTTAAGTCCTGGTTCATTGATTAATGTTGAATCGCATTGGAAATCCCATGGCAGTATTTGCCATAGCATCATTCACTTACTGTAGCTTAAATGCTTATACCAAGCTATAGTCAAGAGACCATATTGACCTATGGAATAACTCCACTGACTTGATTTACAGGGAACTTACATCATCCCCTTACTGGCCTCTGTACTGCAGGATGAATCTCAGTGGAAGAAACCAGATACATTCAGTCCTGAGCATTTTCTTGACTCCAAAGGAAAGTTTGTAAAGCAAGAGGCTTTCATGCCTTTTTCAGCAGGTACTTTCTATTTTCATTTACTGCTGTGGGGATAGATATCCAAGAATCAACAGACTATAACATAAACTTGTGAGTCTTTAAATCTCATCCTCTGTTTCCCGCTTATGTGAGATAATCTCCCATTTTAGACTGTGCTACTGCTGAAAGCACATGTGCACCATTGGGTACTCTAATTTGCAACTTGAGGGTGCTGTTAGAGTCCCAGCTGCTTTTAAATGATCATATATCAAGGGGAACCTGATAACTGTCTTCAAATGTTCCCTAATAAAGTTGTGGAATCCTCGTCAGTGGAGGTTTCTAAGAACAGGCCGGACAAACACCTGTCAGGGATGGTCTGTGTATACTTGGTCCTGCCTGACTGTGGTGGGGGATAAACTAGATTACTGTGATGGGGTCCCCGGGGTGCAAGCTGGACTGTTGAGCCGCTGAGCCCTCTGTCCCACCAACTTGGTATCCCTCTCACTCTGTGATGCTGTTGTCAAGCCACAAACCTCTGGCAGGTACTGCACTTACACAGAAATCCACAGGCAGGGACATACCTAACTGAGTTATATGAATGCTTCTCCCAGCCACTCATGAACCAACAATAGAGAGGCTCCAGCCAATTCCCCCCAGCTCCCCAGTCTTGCTCCCCAGAACTGTACCATCTTGCCTTGGTCAGAAGCCTGACCACTGTAAGTTCATTATTCAGTCTGCCCCTCCCTCGATGGGGAAACGACACACACTAGCCTTTGTAAACTGAGCTGAGATAAAATAAATAAATAAATTGAGATATCCTATCTCCTAGAACTGGAAGGGACCTTGAAAGGTCATTGAGTCCAGCCCCCTGCCTTCACTAGCAGGACCAAGTACTGATTTTGCCCCAGATCCCTAAGTGGCCCCCTCAAGGATTGAACTCACAACCCTGAGTTTAGCAGGCCAATGCTCAAACCACTGAGCTATAAAATATAAAACAGATTTATTACATACAGAAAGATTTTAAGTGATTAGAAATAGCAGGCATAGAAATCAAAGTTGGTTACTTAAGAAACAAAAATAAATTTGTAGTCTGAGGTCTACAAACTAAACAGGATTTGAATCAAGCAGTGTCTCAGCCTAACAGAGGGTACAAGCAGGTCACAGATCCGCAATGCACAGGCTGGGACTGCCTTCCAGCCTGGGACCACCCTCCCCCAGTTCTGTCTTTGTCCTTCAGATGTGTTTCCAGGTGTTGAGTTGTGGGGGGAGTGTGGCCAAGTGATGATGTCACTTCCCCTCTTTTATAGTTTCTTCCAGCTTACTGGAAAGATCTATGCTGTGACTTGGGGATCAGTCAGTCCCCATTGGTCAACAGTCTCCATTGCATACGTGCTCTCCCAGAAGTCTCCATTGTATACAGTTTCTGGGATAGTGGATTCTTTCCTTGATGGGTGTTGATGAGCCATTAACCGCTGTCTGGCTACTTCATTGTTGTACCTGAAAGGCTGGTTGTGGGTGTACCCGACCTCACAACATATTTCACTAACACAGACCTTGCAAAACTTCATAACGTCACATACAGTGACAGCACATACAGTCCAACAGGATATTAATGTTCAACAGATCAAGACTTTTAAAATGATACCTCACAAGGCATACTGTGTACAAAACATATCCTAATTATAAGACAGTGGTGAATATGTGGGTTCCAGGATGCTGCTTTGAAGTATAGAGTTTCACAATGACATCTCGAGCCCTACATTTCTGTGATTCTATATAGCAGCTATGACCCGGATGGGTTATTATCCGCCTATATCTGGCTGGGAGGTTGCGATCATTCCTTTCTAACGAGGATCTTGCTAATCCTCCGTGCCTTTGTCACTTCACTATTAGGCTACTCTGATACATTCTATGGCTCCGATTAAGGTGATCATCAGTTGACTTCAATGGGACTTAAGCACTTGCTTAAAGTTAAGCACTGTCCTGAACTGAAGCCTATCTAGGTATGTTTACACTGCAATTAATAACCCGTGGCTAGCCTATGCCGGCTGATTCGGGCTTTGGCTAATGTGCTTTTTAATTGTGGTGTAGACGTTTGGGCTTGGGCTTGACCCCAGGCTCTAGAATCTGCAAGTTAGGATGGTCCCACAGCCTGAGGCTAAAAGTCTACACTGCAGTTAAACAGCCCTTTAGCCCAAGCCCCACGAGCCTGAGTCAACTGGCTGGGCCAGCCATGGGTGTCTAATTGCAGTGTAGACAGACCCCTTTGAGGTTACACCGTAAATCAACTCAGAAGCTGAAAAAAGTGCAAATTGCGGCAGTTTGCTTAAGTGGAGTTTCTCATCCTGATCACAGGGCCCCAGTGTTCTGTGGTGTGTGCTCTTGGTCTGTGGGTGCAGTTTAAGATGTCGATTTTGACTAGAGCTGATAAAATATTGTTTGCAACTGTTGCCTGATTAAGGAGGTTAATGTTATTAATTTGGATAATATGGGCTATAGGCTCGCCAATTAATCTAATAAGAAGACAATAAGGCTCTTGTGCCAGAATCAGACTACACAGAGTTTGCAAAGGACCCTCGGGGGTATGACAGGACGCTCACACTGAGACAAATGTAGTCTTAAAGACTTTTATTGATATAAATGGAATTATAATCAAATAGCAATCAAATGGTAAAATAAGCAGAGTTACAAATGCAATACTATTATTCTAAAGATCCATATAGTATTATATACTATACAACTTTTGATTACTATATTGACCAGCCTCGCCTCTGACATGCCAAAAGGATGGAGATTCCACCACCTCCCTAGGTAACACATTCCAGTGCTTCACCACCCTCCTAGTGAAATAGTGTTTCCTAATATCCAACCTAGACCTCCCCCACTGCAACTTGAGACCATTGCTCCTTGTTCTGCCACCACTGAGAACAGCCGAGCTCCATCCTCTTTGGAACCCCCCCAACTATTTACTTGGTTGAGGTTTTTTAATTTCTCCTGGAATAGAGGCCTGGAAAATTATTAAAAAACAAAACAAAACAACCCCTCCCCCCTATATTATTGGCTGCACCAGTAATATTTTTGAAGAGCAAATTTGTTCCGATTGAAAGGTTTAGAATGTAATCAATTTCCATTTTTTTTTACTAGTAGGTGTATTTATAGGAAGAAGTCCTGTTTTATGTCACACCTGTTTATTCTTGAAGTAAATCCATGTTTAAACTCTGGATTTACCCCGTATTACTAAGAAGTAGTGCTGTGGTTTTTATTCCTTCTTAGAGTTAAACAAGCAACTGTTTTTTATTGTGCATTTCATTACAGGTCGGAGGATCTGTGCAGGTGAGAATCTTGCCAAAATGGAGCTCTTCCTCTTCTTTACAAGCCTCCTGCAGTGGTTCACTTTCCATCCTCCACCTGGAGTTACCAGCTCAGACCTAGACCTCACCCCGGCAGTTGGGTTTACCACGCCCCCAATGCCCCATAAGATCTGTGCTGAGCCACGTTCTTAGAGCTCCTTGCCTTAGGCCAGGTCTAACTACAAAGTTTGGCAGATATAGGTATGATGGTCAGAAAATCACATGCCTGACATAGCTATGCCAGCAACACCCTCCCCCCATCCCCCATGTAGATGCAGTTTATACCAAGAGAAGAGTCTTTGTGATGATCTACTTTATGTTGTTCAGGGAGGTAGTTTAAGGTCCTGGCAAAATATCTCATTTTGCCAGCATAGGCTGGGTTTCCACTACAGGGCTTTGCTGGTATAGTTACACCAGTATAGCTGTATCAGCAAAGCTGTTGTGGTGTAGACTAACCCTTACTCATGTGTATCTTCAGTCCTCCCTCTGCAGACTCTCTCTGGTACACGGCCATGCACTGGCCTTTGGCTGTTGTTTGGCCCATGGTTTGTTAGGACCCCATCCTAGCCTCAGTTACACCAATGGGCAACTCCATTGACTCCAGTGACATTAGCAAGTTTGCACAGGTGTAACTGGGACTAGAGTCTTGTATTGTCTGTTACATTGTACAACCTGATAGGAGCCTCTGTGCCTAGCCCAGAACTTGGCCATTCGCAATATCACACATTACTGTGCAACGAAGAGGCAACATCCACCGGAGCGGGAGCTGAAACAGCATAGACTGATGCAGAACACACGGTCCAATGTCCTCTGCACCAAAATCCCCTGGATGTTGCTATCTCCACAGATGCTGACCCTGCATCTTCAGTTGTTATTACTCCCTACGTTGGTGATTTCCAACTTGGTGGGAGGGACATAGGAGAAGTGAGGAGTCTGCTCTGGAGGGAGATGTGGTGATGACATTCAGTAACAAAAAAGAAACCTCTGCACTCCCAGGGCTGCCCCTGACCTCTGAGACTATGTCTATGCTAGGGGATCACATGTGTTGTACCTTGTATAGGAAAAGCACATTGCACACACTAGCGGCTCCTGGCATCTTTCCATTCCCCATGCAAGCTCCTTCTGTTGCACTCTCCCATCCCCTTCTTTGTCAGGGACCCCCTGCAACTCCCCCCAACCTCCCCCATGCTAGAAGTTCTGTGAATCTCAGTTCTCCCTCCTCCCATACCAGGATCCCCCATTCTCTCCTCCTGCCACAGTGGCTTTGTGTGCACCACATCTCCTAATTCCCTCCATTCCACTCCATGGCCGGGGCTCTGTGTGTCCCCCTTCACCCATACCAGCTTCTCCCAATCTCCCTACAACAGAGGTTGTGTGCCCCCCATGCCTCTCTCCCACCTTTTCCAGGGTCCTCCATTCTCTCCCCAGGGCAAAGGTTCTGTGTGCACCCCCACTCTCATCTAAGCCTCCTATTCTTCTCTATATCTATACTGGCCACAGAATTTTCTTTGATACCTTTAGCTTCCCCCATCAATTGTATGCATTTCTTAGCTGCTAGTTGTACTCATTTCTATCAGCTCCCCCATTTTTCTATTTGCTATATATATTTTTTTATGGATGCTTTCATCTCCCCTCTTAGCCAGATATATAATTCCCCCCCTCAAAAAACCCCCCAAAAACCAAAAAAGCCTTTTCTGTGATTGTGGAATTGTGTTTTGGGGCATCTAATAAAGCAGTGGTTCTCAACTAAGGGTGTATAGGGGTACGCAGAGGTCTTCCAGGGGGGTACATCAACTCATCTAGATATGTGCGTAGTTTTACAACAGGCTACATAAAAAGCACGAGGGAAGTCAGTGCAAACTAAAATTTCATACAATGACTTGCTTATACTGCTCTATATACTATACACTGAAATGTAATTACAATTTTTATATTCCAATCAATTAATTTTATTATTATATGGTAAAAATGAGAAAGCAAGCAATTTGTCAGTGACAGTGTGCTGTGACACTTTTGTATTTTTATGTCTGATTTTGTTAGCAAGTAGATTTTAAGTGAGGTGAAACTTGGGGGTACCGAACACAAATCAGACTCCTGCCGGGGGTACAGTAGTTTGGAAATGTTGATGGCCACTGTAATAAAGCATTCTTAAGCACTTCCCAATTATTATACTTTCTTGTTTTTAATTTTTTTTCTCCCACTCAGTTTCATGATTGTCTTTAGCTTTAGGAAATTAGCTTTTTTAAAGCCGCAACTGTATATATTACTGAATGGGACTATCTTCTGTTTACACATACCAAATGAAATTAGTTCACAAACACTTGCACGTAGGCAACCTTCATACATAACAAAGTGGCTGAATGACTTGTTTACTACAAAACTCTATTCAGTATTAATTATGGAGCTGTGACCAATGCCTTCATAATCTCGGTATCAAAAGAGGTCAGACATTGTTAGCGCCAACAAAAGAAAATACTTCACCATGTGTTTCAGTCCAATTTTATGATGGTGTAACTCCTCTGAAATAATTGATTTATGTGAGTGTGAAACTGAGTACAGCTGTAGTGAATCAGTCCCATAATACCTGCAGAACTAAACAAAGATAAAAGCTGCCCCTAAGCATAGACCAAACCAGTTAGTACCTGTTACAGAAGTACCTCCTTGCTAATGTTTACCTACAACTTTTTCAGCCCAGTGGATCTAATAAACAAAAGCAACAAATGAGGTGACACTAGCATCTCCAACTACACACCTGAACGCTGCTGATAACCTGGACATTTACCATTCAGCTTTTAGTGAAGGAAATGGCACACATGTTATTCACACTAGTCAACGATCTCCTGGACATGGGTAATTTAAAACAAACCAACCTCTATTAGGGAAGCGAAGTTGGATTATTCTGCTATTCATCAATTTTTAAGGCAAGGAGAGACAATTATGATAATCTAATCTGACCCCCTGGATAACAAAGGCCACAGATTTCACCTTGTGATTCCTTCATTTAGCCCAGGGGTTCTCAAACTTCATTGCACCATGACCCCTTCTGACAACAAAAATTGACCTCAGGAGTGGGGACTGAATCCTGAGCCCACCTGAGCCCCACAGCCCCAGGCCGGGGGCCAAAGCCAAAGCCCAACGGCTTCAGCCCCGGGCGGGAGGACTGTAACCTGAGCCCCTCCACCCAAGGCTGAAGCCCTCTGGCTTTGGCCCTGGGCAATGGGGCTCGGGCTTCGGCCCCGGGCCCCAGCAAGTCAAATGCCAGCCCAGGCAAACCCATTAAAACGGTGTCGTGACCCACAGTTTGAGAACCGCTGAAGCCAAACAACTTGTGGTTGACCTAGAGCATTTCTTTTAGAACGATATCCAGTCTTGACTGAAAGATTCCAAGCGATGGAGAACTTACCATGTGGTTACTTACCCTCACTGTGAAATGTGAGTGCCTTATTTCTAGCTTGAACATCACTGACTTCAGCTCCCAGTCAGATCTTGTTATGCCTTTGTCTGCTACACAATGAGCTCTTTAAGATCAGATAACTTCTTCCTGTGCTGGTATGTTCAGACTGATCAAATTACTCCTTAACCTTCTCTTCAATAATGTGTATGGATTGATTTTGATTTTCAGTATAAGAGATGTTGTCCAGACTTTCAATCATTCCTGAAGCTTTTTTCTTAACCCTCTCCAATTTTTCAACATCTTTTAAAAGTGCGGACAGTAGAATTGGACCCATCATCCAGTCAGTGGTCTTACCAATGCCTTGCATACACACAGGCACTTCCTCTCGGCTCTTAGAATACCATAGGTCTGAATCCATGTCAACAAAACCAGAGATGGAGATTAAAATATTTTGTTTATTAATTTTAGTTCCTTTAAGTTCACTGAGCTGTGCTTTCTTGCAATTACTGTAGGCTTGATTCTGCAAGACTTACTCATGAGTAGGAATTGGGCTTGCAAGTAGTTCAGTTGAAATCAGAACTCACAATGTCTGAAATTCACCCCTGGACTGATGGTGAATTTAAGGCTATGTCTACACTACACACCTTTTAGAGACAGCTGTGCCGCTGAGCAGGGGTAGGCAACCTATCGCACGTGTGCCAAAGGCGGCACACAAGCTGATTTTCAGTGGTACTCACACTGCCCAGGTCCTGGCCACCGGTCCGGGGGGCTCTGCATTTTAATTAAATTTTAAATTAAGCTTCTTAAACATTTTAAAAACCTTATTTACTTTACATACAACAATAGTTTAGTTATATATTATAGACTTATAGAAAGAGACCTTCTAAAAACGTTAAAATGTATTACTGGCACACGAAACCTTAAATTTGAGTGAATAAATGAAGACTCGGCACACCACTTCTGAAAGGCTGCCGACCCCTGCGCTAAAAGGTGCACAGTATAGCCACTCTTTGTCGGCGGGGACAGCTCTCCTACCGACAAAAAAATTCCACCCCCAACGAGCGGTGGTAGCTTTGTTGGCGGGAGAGCTCTCCTGACGACAAAGCGCTGTTCATACCGGCGCTTGTCATCGGTAAAACTTTTGTCATTCAGGGTGTGGTTTTTTCACACCCCTGAATGAAAAAAGTTTTACCGATGAAAGTCCAGTGTAGGCAAAGCCTAAGTCCTACTTAAATCCTCAAAACAGGGTCTAAATGAATCTTAAGTGGCAGCTGTCTCTCTGCACAGAGATTAATTTAATCCATTATGTGTATGATTTCCAGTACTGGCCTACATTTGGGATCTTTATCAGTAAAGCTTTGGCTTTACTCTCATGCCTTTTTTTTGTAATGGCCACTTTGTGTTTCTAAAGTATGCACAGAATATTGATAAGATCTTTACATGTTCATCAGAGTATTTCATCCAATCAACAAAGGAATAAAATGTGGGACCTGGAACAGCTACAAAAGTGAACATTTCTGTGTTTCTGAAAATAGTATAAAATGTGTTACAACAAACAGGCGTTTCATTCAGAGATAAAAGCTTCTATGTAAAACAGTACACATAGGATTTGCCATATTGGTCTGCCTAGCCCAGTCTTCTGTTTTACGTTGTTCAATGCTGGATACTTCAGAAGAACATGTAAAACCTCCAATGGGATATTTACTTTATGTAATTCTACATTATAGAGGGCATTTTCTCCCCAACCTTCAGAGGCAAGCCCTAAAACAAGGTGAAAATGGTCGATTTAATTTCATGCTTTAACCTTTTCAAAATCTTTCTGGTACTGCTATTTGTCAGACCTGTAGCTTGAAGGAATGAGTTCCATAGGTTAATCTTACACAATTCCTCTTCTTTTTAAATTAGTTTCTTTTCTGGTTTATCATGGAACCCTCTTGTCACTGGACTATGACACATGGTGAACAGGAGCTGATCTTCTCGGAGCTATTATTTTATGCACCTCTTTTCATAGGGAATGTTGTGAATGCTTCTGATTTTAATTTTTGTTGATATTCTCGCCACTTTTCCTTCTCTGTCTTTCGAGATGTGGTGTGTCCCCAGAGGAGGCGGCATAACATACTGACATTCTAATATTCTGCCTCTGATTCTGCTGTGATTTGAACAAATGTCCTTACTGACCTTTCCTTAACGGTACAGTTCCTTAACGGTAACTCTTTATTGAGACAGCGCTTAGCTCAGAACCAGTCAATGTACTTGAATAGGCTTCAGTTTTTCCTTCCAATGTATGGTATCTTTCACTTGTATATACTGGTTACCTAGTTTTGGTAGGTCCTTCTGGACTGGCTCATCAAATCCTGCCTTGACTGGATTAACCTAAATAATTTAGCACCAATAAAAATGTTGTCACTTTACTATTCACTTCTTTCTCCGGGTCATTAATAAATGCTATCTTGAAAAAAAAACAAAACTACATCACGCTGTCTGGCTTTCCCAGTCAACTTGGTTAAGAAGATAGGCACCTCTTTATTCTCTGGGATCTTGTGGATCCCACACAGTCTCTCAAAGATGGACAGTTATTCCTCAGTGCAGTCAGTCTCTTGATAAATTGGACAGGCTTTCTCCCACTCCTTTCTGGTGAAAGGTTTCAGAGTAGCAGCCGTGTTAGTCTGTATCCGCAAATAAGAACAGGAGTACTTGTGGCACCTTAGAGACTAAGATTTGTGTCGATTTATTCTTTTGCGTAGAGACTGGGGCTCGTTCACCTGCACATCTACCAACGTGATATATGCCATCATGTGCCAGCAATGCCCCTCTGCCATATACATTGGCCAAACCGGACAGTCTCTACGCAAAAGAATAAATCGACACAAATCTGACATCAGGAATCATAACATTCAAAAACCAGTGGGAGAACACTTCAACCTCTCTAACCACTCAGTGACAGACTTGAAGGTGGCAATTTTGCAACCAAAAAACTTCAAAATAGACTCCAAAGAGAGACTGCTGAACTTGAATTAATATGCAAATTAGATACAATTAACTTAGGTTTGAACAGAGACTGGGAATGGTTGGGTCATTACACTAATTGAATCTATTTCCTCATGTTAAAATATCCTCACACCTTCTATGGGTCATCTCGATTATCACTTCAAAGGTTTTTTTCTCTCTCCTGCTGATGATAGCTCATCTCAATTGATTGGCCTCTTACAGTTGGTAGGGCTACTCCCACCTTTTCATGTTCTCTGTATGTATAAATATCTTCTTTCTGTGTGTTCCATTCTATGCATCCGATGAAAGCCCACGAAAGCTTATGCTCAAATAAATGTGTTAGTCTCTAAGGTGCCACAAGTACTCCTGTTCTTTTTTCTGGTGAAAGGGGATGTGCTCACGGTCCGAAGCTGCTCCTTGTGCTGCTCCAGGACATTGAGCTGCAACGTGTGAGCTTCCCTCTGTTTCTGCGGTGCTCTTTCCTCAGCTCCTAGTTGTTCAATGTGTCTTATGTGAGCTTCCTCCTGAATTTCAGTGGTGGCTTTGTGTCTTTGGTAGGCCCTCTTCTCAGACTCCTTGGTTTCATTCTTCTTGATCTGGAGTTCCACCATCAGTATGTGGTGCTCATGTTCTTTCTGGGCTTCCAGGAGCTTTCGCCGAACCAGTTCCATTGCAGCAATCTCTGCGGCAGCTGAGGTAAGGGGTACTCAAACCCTGCTGCTTGGTCAAAGTCTATGTGCAAAGCTCTCAGTTCCTCATCCGAGGCTTTCTTTTTATGGGATATTCCCCTATTTTTACCTAATTTTTTCAAGGTCTTTTGTGTCAAGGCCCTCATATGACTGCGATTCACTCATTGTGACTAATCTTTAACCCTTAAAACTCTCCATCAAATTTAAACTTTTAACAGGTCAACTCAGTGGACCTGTGGCAAGTGAATCCTGCCAAGACTATGCCAATTGTCAGGCTGTCTGGAGTTCTCATAACTGTGAGTGACTACCTCAGGCAGGGCCGACGAGTGGGGGGGGAGGGGGGAGCTAGTACAAATTACCGGGGCCTGGCGGTCCGGAAGGGGGCCCGGGGCCCGGCTTCCCTGGCTTCCCCCCGCTCTCGTCGGCCCTGTTTAGCCAGTCCGCCTTTGCTGGGGGGCCCGAACCCGCTCTCGGCGGCCCTGACCTCAGGGCAGACTGTCAGGAAACAGGGAAGACACCCCAAACTGGTGGTGTGTTCTATAAATTAGATTTCACCAAGCCAGGGACAATTGTGAACTCCTGGATCTCTATACCAGTCTTACCACGGAGTTACACAGAGTCCCCTTAGACTCTCCAGTCTGTTTTGTGACCCAGACAAACTAGACTTTGTGATAAAATGATTACTTACACCAAAACTCAGACCACATTTAGGTTGCTTCCAGTCCCAAGAAAAGAAAAGAGCCGGTAGGAAGCAAGCAGTTCCCAACCAAGATACAGACATTTGCAGTAACTGCCAAGGATCATGCAAATCTTGGATTGGACTATTCAGTCACATGAGACATTGCAAACCATCCACATCAAGGCAGCAATTCCCACCATCTCTCGCAGATGAAAGGATGCCAACAAACAGTCCCAAGCGACCAGTCACTTGCCCTAGATCAATTGGTACTCTAGATCTTACACCAAAGACCATGCCTGTAGCCAATCCTGTAGTAAACGATCTAAAGGTTTATTAACTAGGAAAAAGAAATAAGAGCACTATTTACGGGTTAAAGTAAGCAAACACATACAAGCAAATGAGTTACTATCTAGATCCTAAGAGTGACAGAGTTGCAGTGATCTGTCAATTCAAAGTGTCTTTCAGGGCGGACCCAGGAGGTAAGCCCTGGGGAGCTCCAGCTTCAGTTTGGTTTCTCTGGCCCTTTGAGATTTCAAACAGCAAAAGAGAGGAAAAATCTTCATGCCAAGTACTTTTATTTCCCTCTTCCAGCATTCAAAGGGATGGGGCAAGTCCTTCTGCATGTACTTCTCCAGGGGTGGATGGGGCAATTAACAAAGTGGTATAATGGCCCACTTAAATTTTGATAGCTCTCCTGGATGGGCTGGGGGAGGGGGAATTCCCTTGCAGGGGTTCACAAATTCAGAGCAAACATTTTCAAAGTTACAAAGCAAAACTTACATATTTTCTTATAGCCTGGAATATAGACATTATGCGTGAGATTAAGGCATGCAGCAACTTAGAAGCATTTCATAGAGTCTAAACACTAAAAACATTCTTATATGAGTAAAGCTAACATACAGGTGAAATGATCTGGTCTCCAGCTATGAGTTTGTCAGTTCTTAGCTAATGCCTGAAGTCTTGAAAAGAGCTGGCACCTGCTCTGCCAGCATCACAACCTGATTATTGTACTGCTGCCTGAGATATCTCACTGTTACCCATTGTTCATACTTAGAATTAGCTATAAATGCCCAATACTTTGATTCCTGTCACTTATCCAGTTTTTAATCCATGGCAGGATTCATCTCTTGACCCAGAGTGAGGTAAGGAAGATTTCATAGACTCATAGGACTGGTAGGGACCTCGAGAGTTCATCTAGTCCACTCCCCTGCACTCATGGCAGGACTAAGTATTATCTACACCATCCCTGACGGGTGTTTGTCGAACCTGCTCTTAAAAATCCCCAATGATGGAGATTCCACAACCTCTCTAGGCAGTTTATTCCAGTGCTGAACCACTCTGACAGTTAGGAAGTTTTTCCTAATGTCCAACGTAAACCTCCCTTGCTACAATTTAAGGACATTTTAGTGAAAAACCTTTTGGAAATCTAAATAATCTACACTAACTGATCCCCTTCAGCCTCTAATTGATTACACCTAGTAGCTTAAAGGGTATGTTTTTAAGTCTTTTGTGATTCAGCATGTTCAATGTGTAAAAAGAAACATTCCCAAATCTGAAATTTTGCAGTCAAATATGGTACCAGGGTGAAAGGCACATTAGAAACACATAGATAGGAAATCTGTATGTTAAAACAACCTCAGTGATGACGGATGGTTAAAATACAAAGAATACTGCATATCAGTTAGCATCTTTCAGGTTAGAAAAATAAAATGTATATCGAGGATCCTCAAATGCGTTTGCATTGTGTGTATCACATTTGGCAGTGATGACATTCTAAATAAAGTTTGTTTGGGTTTTAAAAGGAACACAGCTATCTACACCTGCCTTTACGTATTGAAAACAATGAGTGGTGTAGATGATATTTAGATATTGTCTCTTTCAATTAGAAACTGGAAACAGCACCACTAGGACAGGAATTAATGATGGAGAATTCATCCTACACATTGATGTTGACTGTTCTGTGATCCCCAGCGTCACTGAACTGACCAGCAGCTTGTCTCTCTTCTGCTGGAACCTAGCATGAAAACCAGACAAGAGGTTAATGCCACATCATGATATTTGGCTTGTTTTCCCCCTAGAAGTTACAGATCTGATTCTTTCTACTTATATCAATTGTCAAACATGCATAGTCTACTAAGGACTGCTGTGCCACCCAGAGTGATCACAGTTTGCGATGTTGCATCAGGCATCATGTACTGAAGTTCCCAGATCTGGCTCATGCATTTCATTATTAACAAGATGACCTAGCCTGCCATGTATGCCTGTACTAAAATCAGCAATTATGCGTTATTTACTGTCTTTTTAAACTGGAACTGACTCAAAGCCATGCCAAAGGAAGTATTTAATAACATGTGCTATAAACATCTATATAGTATAAAGACTCCATCTGTGATTTTCAAAAAAGCCTAAAGGAGATCGGTGCCTAATTCCCACTGAACTTCAACAGGAGTTGGATGCCAAACTCCCTTAAGCTCCTATAAAAATACCAGGCTCTATTAGAGTCATGGGCTAATTAGCGTCATGGTATCTTACGCAAGTAGATTCACTGGCTCTAGTAGGACTCTGTGGTGGTGAGGTGAGCAGACCTGTATTTGTTGTTAAAATAATGCTGAGTTTCTTTGTGAATCTTTCATCAACGCTTCAAAACTTTTCCACTCGCTCTAATTGTTGTTGTTAAATATTTCTATTACGGACACGCATTTCTGGAACTTCTGCATGATTTCCCCAAGATCAGACAGAATCAGTTGCAGAGCTCTCAACAGGACCCATGCGTCTGGCCACTCACTCCAGACGCTATCCTTTTTGATCACGGCTGCCCCTTAGGCAGGAAGCTTCCCTGGGCCACTGGATCAACCAAGTTGCATTTCTAACACTGGAGTAGTTTGTATTTCCCAGTGCATTACTGCATTCTCCTCCTCCCATCAAGTAAAGAGCCATGATTCACATACAGTGCAAACAGTTTAGGCCTAGTCTTAAAAGACAGATTGTCCTAGCTACATCGCTCAGGGGTGTAAAAAATTCACCCCCTGCATGTTGTAGTTAAGCCAGTGTAGCCCATGGTGTAGACAAGTGTAGATTGATGGAAGAATTCTTCCGTCAACCAAGCTACTGCCACTCGGGGAGGGGGAGATGGGAAAACCCTGCCCACTGGTCTAAGAAACATCCACTCTACGGGGCTACAGCAGTGGAGCTGTGCCGCTCTACCGCCCATTGTGTAGACATGCCTTTACTTCCCACAGAACTTACCTCACTTACCTCCTCTGACATTGCACTTTACGGGCTCACACTAACACACAACATTCAGGTATTTCTCTCTTCTTCCAGCACATTTTTCATCTGAGTTTGCTGGTGCTCCCCTCTCCCCACAATATAACTTACTGGAGACCTTAGCTCTGACAAATGCTCATGACCAGAGCATGACAGGCTGAAGACAAAGCCACCTTCTAAGGGGCCAGAAGCCTCCTGGTGCCTAAACCCTTCTCTTTGAAAGCTAACTGTGGTCTTTGATGTACTCTTGACTTGGGAGGGCATGGTGCCTTTTGTTGTTTGTGAGATTCCAGTGCCAAGAGGCCTTAATTGAGATCAAGGCCCCATTGCGCTAGGTGCTGTACAAACCCATAGTAAGAGTCTGTCCTTGCCCTGAAGCACCTACCATCGAAATAGACCAGACAGAAAAAGTAAAGTGACTTTCACATTATCCTCATTTTACAGATGGGGTACTGGGGTATACAGGCAGTTAATGACTTCCCCAGTGTTACAAAGGTAGAGCCAGGAAGTGAACTGAGATCTGATGAGTCCTAGCAGAGTGCCTTTACTACGAGACCTGCCTTGCACCTACACTGCAAAGCCTGAGATTTTCATCCTGGCTCCCCTCTCCCCCGCAGCCCTGTCCCCAAGGTTTCTCTTTATCATATAAAAAAAAAAAGAGTTTGTTTTTTAAAACCATGAACAATAACCATTTCCTGATGTGCAATGAAATGGATTTCAAGAGCTGTCTCCTTTGCAGCCTGCCTATAGAGGGCCCACTCTCTATTCCTCCTCCATTCACTTTCACAGCTATAGCACCGAAAGTCTTGTGATTTTGGAGGCGAGCCTGAGAAATCCTAAACCTGAGATTAGGCAGGATTTTTGAAGGCTGGCTCCCATGTGTAAGTGAGTCCCCAGTTTAACAAAGATTCAACGAATCCTCCCTCTCCTACTAGGAAAACAGAATTGCGTTGTGTTGTAATCTTCTAATAAAAGGCAATGAAAGCTGCACTTCCTGATGGTCGGATTACTCCACGGTTATATCCTACCTCCCAGTAAACTGAGTCGTCGTAGCAGTTCTCATCAGGTGCTTGTCCCAAGAAAGGCAAATTTAGAACTAAACCTGCAGGAGAGAAAATACGGTCAACTACAATACTCAAACCTGCCATAACAGATGCATAAGAGATAGCCTTGGAGGGGGAAGCATGGCCTTTGTCCTATGGCCCTATCTACATCTCTGATTTTGTACTTCTGGAGAGGTACTGACTTCCTTTCAGAAACATCCAGCATCATAAAGGATCACCCCTATAATATCAAGCCACTCAATAGTCTAGGCAGTGCAGGTTAACACTTTCCATTATAAGACCCTAATTTCAGTTGCTTATAGCTTTTCCAAACATAAACCGTTTGGACTGAACTTTTCCATGCTGCAGGTCTGCCTCGGGCTAAATCTTTTTTTGGAAAGTATCAGCTAAAAGGGCTGATGCCATTTCTGAAAATAAGGTTAGGGAAAAATACGTTTATTCCCTTCCCCCCCAGGTTAAAAAATTCTTACAGTGGTTTCATTGAGAAGTTCTAGCCCTCCATGCTTCAGGGTTTGAAATTTGGCATGCGGTTGCCCTGGTGTTAGGGACGTGCCTTTGGCTGTGCTTGTGACAATCAGCTGAAATTTGGTCAAATTCTAAGCCTTTGAAAAAATCAGTATGCACAGGTTTAGTAGAGGCTGGCAGTTAACTTCTCTGAACGGTTCATATTTACTGAGCATGGTCCATCCCCATACAGTACCTACCTGAGACTCAGGAATTCTGGGTTCAATTCCAGCTTCTGGGGAGAAGTGTTCACTAGTGACTACAGAGCCTTCTGTCCCAGCCCTCCACCAGCCTGTCCCTGTCCATCTCTGCTTCTATTCTCCCTTCTCACCCACCCCAGCTCCTGTCCTGGCCCTCCCACTACTTCTTATACTTCCCACCCCATTGCAGGTGGAGTGGGAAGTGTACGTCATTAATTAAGTATATAAGTATAATTAATTAATTCCGCCATTTCTTAATATCTGAGTACTTCACTTTGTAACCTTAACCTTTTTTAAAGCATAGGTTTTTGTTTTTTAAGATCATATATACATATAAGCTTGCTGCCTGATTCTTGGATTTTCATGCAGGATTTCTTAAAAGTGTTGGTGGTTTGGAGACGATATGTTACGTGTCTCCTATTGAGCACCCACAGATATACTGGAAAACAAACCAGAAGCTTTTATTACAATTCCACAATCAGATCCTTATGACTGTGCAGATTCTCTGTGAGTATCCAGCTACATGGTCAGGCATTCCAGTCTAAAACTGTTTCCTTAACCTATCTGATTTACACCCACTGGCATATAAATAGATAGCTATTAAATTATTCACTGTTCCAAACTATATTTTATTGAAGTTTCCTTAATTATGGATAAAAAAAAAATAACCCAACTGCTAAGCGACATATATCAAGGGCCAGGGGGTAGCCGTGTTAGTCTGTATCTACAAAAACAACAAGGAGTCTGGTGGCACCTTAAAGACTAACAGATGTATTTGGGAAGAAGTGAGGTTTTTACCCACGAAAGCTTATGCCCAAATACATCTGTTAGTCTTTAAGGTGCCACCAGACTCCTTGTTGTTTTTATATATCAAGGGCAACAGCTTCAATAAAACAAGAAGATTCCCAATGTGATCCTTATTTTAAAATTCTTTATTGAAGGTTTAGCAGTGGGTAAGGTTGTGCAGGAAGTCAGACTAGATAGGCATAGTGGTCCCTTCTGGCCTTTAAAGCTAACAATCTGGTTTTTTGGTTGACATTGTTTGCACCACAAAGTGCTACCTGAGGATGTCTCTATAGTTTGCATCTTTCGGACCTGCATTTGGGTGCTATTTGCATCTTACTAACCTGCAAATGCTCCTCCTACCAAAGCAATCCCAATGGTACAACCCAGGGCAGCAGCCTGCATGGGAGCAGAAGGAGAGTCAGTCTCCCTGAAAACGAGAAAAAGGCAAATGACAAAATATTAAAATACCACTGAGTTTCCAGAGCTGGTATTCTGCTAGCTTATACACATGTTTATTATCATCCCCTACTGTATGGGTGTGATTTTTAGGGAAGTTCATCTGCAGGAGAGCTGTGCTTTCATCACAAAAATTGAAACTATGTAAAATTTATTCACTTTGGGTTTTGTTTCAAATTCAGAGCGTGGCACAGACTAGTTGAGAGGTTTACTGAATGCTATATTTTCATGTAAGGTTTCCATGAGAGAAAAAGGGAGCACAGTGAACAGTGCTGTCAACTATTGTGATTTTATTGCAGTAGTAGGTTTTTTCAATTCAGGCCGCGGATCCTAGATTCAGGTGAATTCGTGAGAACCTCTTCTGTCATTAGAAAACAAAACTAAGGGCTTGTCTACACTTACCAGGGGTTCGACGTGTGGCAATCGATGCATTGGCGGTCGATTTAGTGGGTCTAGTGAAGACCCGCTAAATGGACCACAGATCACTCTCCCGTCGACTCCTGCACTTCACCTGAATGAGAAGTGCAAGGGGAGTCAACCGGAGAGTGTCTCCTGTTGACATAGTGTAGTGTGGACCCTGCGGTAAGTAGATCTAAGTACGTCAACTTCAACTACATTATTCATGTAGCTGAAGTTGCGTAACTTCGATCGATCTCCCCCCGTAGTGTAGACAAGGCCTACATTGCTAGCTCTTGTGGGTGCAAAGAAAAGAATGAAAATGTGACCTGAGTGCACCCTAAAGGTTCAGAAACCAGAAGACAAATAAAAAGAATGCCTTTTCCCCAGTTTTTTAAAAATCTCACTATTTTAAAGCCAATCTCATGATTTATGACCATTCAGGATAAAATACAAAATAGCTGCCAGTGACTGCAAAGAGGAAAGCTTCTAGAGGTTTAAAGGTGCAGTATACAGAAAATCATATCAGTTACATAGCTCAATACAGCATGCATTCAAGCAAGTCTAAGGCCCTTTTATGGTTCTGAGATGTACCAGGGGGTTGACAGATTTACTCTGAATTGTTAGGTATGTTTGGCTTTGCAGGTGTGATTGCATTGAAAATGCCTAAGATATGACTGCAGTGGAAGAAGTGGCTTGTAGGACCCACTGGATTTTGCACAGCTCTGTTGTGTACTAGTGAGGCTGTTCTTTTAGATCACTGGCAGTGGCCTATAGTTCTGGTGTCAAAGACCGTGAATCTTATACCTGGTGTGTCATGTATGTGATTAGCTGTGATGTCTTTATGCAGAGAAGCTGCTAATTTTGGACAATTTGGGCATGGAAAAAATATATTTACATTTGGGCACCCCAGTAAGAATCACGTTTTAACTGCAGAATCGAGGCAGTATTTAAAAAGGTATGAAATCAAACCAGAGGGGCATCTTCTGAAAAGAAATAGTGTTTAGGGTGACCAGATGTCCTGATTTTATAGGGACAGTCCCGATATTTGGGGCTTTTTCTTATATAGGCGCCTATTGACCCCCACCCCCGTCCTGATTTTTCACACTTGCTATCTGGTCACTCTATCAGTGTTCATGCTCCTTTCGTGTTTCTCCTGTGCAAATTCTCTAACAAATGGGTTTTCTGTTCCTTGAAACAGAATTTTTAAGTGATTGTTCAAAATAGTGACCAAAAATGTATTTCAAATTTTCAATCCAAAGGATTTGCACTGGAAACCTGATTCAAAGATGCAGATAGATCACTGTCATTGAATGGACATGCACCTAAGGGGCAGAGGTACGGCTGTGAATAGACACTTCCTGACTTTTTAGTACTTACCTTGCAACATTACGTTTGCAACAGGACAGTGCCTGATACTCTCTCATTTACACCAGGGTAAATCAGCAGTAACCACATGGAAGTCTATGGAGTTAACTGGATGTAAAAAAGGTATAAGCGAGGGGAACACCAGGCCCATCGGTTTTATATTTAATATAAACTGTATGAAATCTATTATATAAAATTCTTATGCAGGGCTACAGAAGAGGATTCAGTTTAGTCAGTCTGATCCCCACAGTAAAGTGGTGAACAGGAATAAAGGCATTCTTGGGAATTGCCTTGGTTCATAGTCGAGTAATTCTAGATCCAATACTGCAACAAGGGACTCCATATAAAACATGGAAAGAAAACAAAGTAGAATGCAACTTCACTAAAGAAGCCTCACTTCCATCTTCTTTCACTCACCTCCATTTGACGTGTGCCACAGCGGCAATGATGCTTGCAAGACCTCCCAGTAATCCAGGTAAACCATGTAAATTATGGACTCCACACGTGTCATGAATTTTCAGTTTAGAAGAAAAGAATGGCTAAAAGGAGAGAGAAATACACTTTCATGTCAGGGTATGGGCTACAGGTTTCATTGACCAGTTTTGCTAGGCAAATTAACTGGGGGAGAACATGAAATACTAAAATATGTTTCCAGGGCCGTCCCTAGGGGGGTGCGGGGCCTGGGATGGAAGTGATGATACTTCCTGGCCAGAAGCGACCAGTGACTTCTGGGACTGACCACGCTGGGGACGGGTAGGGGAGGCGGCACCGCTGGGCTCCAGGGGGTTGGGGCCATGGCACCTGCCTTTCCGGGCCTGGAGGGGCTGCAGCGGTGCTGTTGCATGCTCTCCCTCAGGGGGAAGGGGTGGGGATCCCCCAGCCAGCAGTTCACCCACTGCCCATGCAGCGCTGGCCAATTGCACCAGCCCGTGGGGCCCCCCAAAGTGCAGGCCCCTGAGCGGTCGCCCCAATTCGCCGTCCCCTATGTATAGATAAGGATTTGATATTAACCCAGAGGACTTCCCCACCATGGTTATAGTAATTATGCAGGAGCGAATCCCAATATTACCTGCATCATGGCACAGAACACAGCTGCTCTATGATGCTTCTGAACAACTCAGCCACGGATGTGAAGGTTGAGGGCTGAGTGATATCTACATGCCACCTAAAGCTGGCTGAAAATTTTCCAAAGGAATTTTTTTCTGTTTGAAAATGCTGTTTCATTGAAATCAAAACTTTCTACCGGATGTATCAATTTTGGTGAAATTATATTTAGAAACCTATGAAATGAAAATCCTGAGTTTCAGCCAGCTCTAATGCCTACCCAATCCCTTCATCTCCCCAGGGTTTGGGATCCTTATTCAGGTTAGCAATTAAGAACATGTTTTAGTCCTATTGGCTTCCATGTAGTCCGCTGACTAGGTCTCGATGTCTCTATATACAGTACAGGCCTGATTCTGAGCTTTCTGTCTAGTAAATCAGGAGTAACTCCAGTGAAATCAATGAAATTACAGTGCCGTGAAGCCAGTGTAAGAGAGATCAGAATCAGGTCCTGCATATTCTACTTTATTTGATACTTACAGTCAAGAACTTGAACCCGATGACAGAGATGACACCAGCAATACTACCAATTAACATAGCACCAAATGGGTAGATGCTCATGTCGGCACAGGAACCCACTGCTACTCCTCCTGCTAGGGTGGCATTTTGAATGTGAACCTGTGCAGGACAGAAAACCCTGAAGAGTAAGAAGACAGCTGGGAATGGAGGGGCCAGGTTTGTATGTGAATGACTAACAGCACAAGCCTCATCTGTCTTCTCACGTGATATTTACATTGTAAAGTATTTATCAGTGACACTTAAAAGTGCATCTCCAATACACTGATGTCAGACTGAGGCAGTCAAGGAATGAATTACGACCAGCAGAGGCCTGGTTTTGATTCTACAGCACAATCACTGCTCTGTAGGGTCCCCTTCTGTACACAGGGACTGGTTATGTAGATCCAGGGATCCACACTAAATCCATCTATTGGCATAAGGGTAGGCTACATGGGTAGTTAATTAGGCTGCTTAATTTTCAGAGGCAGCTCCTATGCATCTTCCCAACCCAGCCAGCAGGCAGGACAGCTTTGAGGGAGGTCACACTCTGATATCCTTTAAAGACATCCTCCCACTGCAGGGAGCAGCAACAGTAGTTGGGAGACTAGCCAGGATCTGACTTCCCTGTTCCCATCAGCTAGGACATTGTGGGGGAGAAGGACATCCACTCCTTCAAGGTCAGCCCCACCAAAGCTACAAGGACAGCAGCAGGGACCACGACTCCTCATTCCAGTATGGATCGAACCGCGGCCACTCCCTCACCCCAGTGGTAAGTTTTAGGGATGTGGGAGGAGGTGGCTTGCCCCTTTGAGCCCCCCTTCCCTCCCTCAGTAGCGCTGGCCTAGGGCACTGGAGTGCCCAACACCAGCCAACTGAGGGGGGCTTTTTTGCTCTGGAAAGAGTCCAACTCAAACTATCACTTGAGGGAACACTTGAATAGGATGGTGCAGAGTGGACCCAGGCCCCAACTGCCTTCCTGCCTAAGGGGCTGCTGGTGGAGATGGCATGTACCCCTAGAGGGCATGAGGAGGGACTGTCTTTGTTACTGACCCCAATGTGGTCCTTGCTTTCCCCTCCCACATGTCCCACCCCTGTAGCCAACCCCAGTTGGACTAACAGTTGCGTTTTATCCCTGGCCCTTCAGTACTACAGCTTGAGTCAATGGACTAAATCCTCTAGTTGGGAGCTGTAGCAGACACATAAATCTCAATGGATCATAGCCACTAGAGGGGGAGGGGAAACATGCACAGAACAGTGTGGGACACACACACACACACTACAACCCTAAACTTTTTTGAACCATAAACAAGGATCCTAGTTTGGTCTGAGTTTGGAGCAAAGGCTCCAGCTAGCTCTTACATTTTCTGAACCAGCCCATTCGTTGACAGCCCTCCGTCATTGTAATTCTATGCTAGATTTAATGGCAGACATGGGATTTTGATGTGACTCTTACCATATCCAACTTGCCTCTGTGTTCGACCAGGCTTGAGAGGGCAAAGGCTGTGAGGGTGCATGCAGCCATAGAAAAGTAAGTGTTAATGATCGCTCTCTGCTGGAGATCAGGGTGCGCAATGGCAGAGTTAAAACTCGGCCAAAACAGCCAGAGGAAAAGGGTACCTGCATGAATGCAAAAAACCCAACAACATTAAATCGCAGGAGGGTTTTCAATGTCAGATACTCCATTTAGCAGAACAAGCTAGCCAAGAGCAGGAGAATGGGGAAGTGCAATAAGAAATGATTATATGATTGGAAAAATGATGGACTATTACCCAGAAGCTTTTGACACCAGAGATGAAAGAGAAGACAAAAGAAACCCCCCAGCCCATGTGAGCTCCATTACCTTCCTGTGAAGTGGACAGGAATTCAGGATGGTCAAGTGCTAGTTCTTCCAAAGACTCACTGTGTAGCCCTGCTTAAGTCACTTAGAGTAAGATTCTGTAATGCTCAGTCACCCTGAGTAGGACGTTACTCCCAAAGTAACTTCTAGGGAAACCCGCAGAGAAAGCTCCCCAACATGAATAAAGGGGGCAGAATCTGGCCCGTAACCTCTTTCTGTCTCAGTTTCTCTAGCTGTAAAATGAGCGTCATATTAGTCCGTACCTACTTAGCAGGCTGTTAACTCATTAATTAGAACTGGTTGATAGTTTTCCATTGAACCTTTTTTTTTTTTTAAACAGAAAATTGACTTTTTTCCCTAAAGTAAATTTTTTGCAAAAAATGAACCATCACTGAAATTTTCTGTTTTCTTTTTTTCAATGAAAAACCAAAACATTTTCGGTTGCATTGAAAACACATCTGCAGCAGAAGAAAAGAAGCATGCTGCATGGAGGGAGAGAAACACAAGTCTCTAATATAGCAATGGTAGTACACCTCTATCTCGATATAACGCTGTCCTTGGGAGCCAAAAAATCTTACCGCGTTATAGGTGAAACCGTGTTATATTGAACTTGCTTTGATCCACCGGAGTGCGCAGCCCCACCCCCCTGGAGCACTGCTTTACCGTGTTATATCCAAGTTCGTGTTATATCGAGGTAGCGGTGTATTTATAATGTATCGGAAACAGGAAGGAACAGCTGACCCATGCTCTCCATTCTTTTGACAATCCACTTCTCTTACTTACCAACCATGGCAAACATGTCCGAGTGGTAGGCTGACTCTTCATTTTTATGTCCCTCTTTCAGACCAGGACGATACAAGACTCGCGCTGCAGCCAATCCAAAATAGGCTCCAAAAGCATGGATAGTCATTGATGCTCCAGTATCAGTAGCCTGCAACAGGGAAAAAATGTGAATCCTAAAACTGGCACCATCCATACTGGGAACAGGGAGGGGGTAGGATTCTAATAGAGGAGGAATTTGGATGGGTCTGGTTGTGCACCTTCTATGGTGGAGACCAGAGTTAGAAGTTCAGGCTACTACAGAAAGACACAAGTAAGGATTAAAATGGGATCAGTAACTCTTACCCACCATTTAAACAAGGCACTTTTCTAGTGACCATCTTTAACAATGCTTCACGGTTCAGTTGTTTAACAGAGATTGACCCAAACCTAAATTCTGGCCCCCAGCATCCCTAAAGTTTGGGAGGGTTCACACAACCCCAGTCCCAAATTTCAAGTCGCTCCTCGTTTACTAGTGAGTGACTCAAAACTCCAGATCGGAGCACCCTCAGATTTTTCCCTGTTAGAAATCTGGGATTGGATTGGAGTTCTGTGGCTTGAATTACGTCTCTGGGTTTTTTTAAAATTACCTTATATATTATATGCTGTGAGAATTATCTGCCAACTTTTAGCCAGGCAGTACAATGTTCTAGAGGAGATCCTGGGCAGATATATACAGACACGGGAGATACAAAAGGAAAAACGTAGTTTAGTGTCAGGGATGGATGACTCAAAGATTTCTTGTCTTGGGAGCAAAGGTCTGAACTAAAGACAATGAAAAGAAGTCAGGAGATCTCCAAAGATCTGGATGAGCAATTTTCATACTGGGCATGAGACTCTCTCAAAAGTAGATGATGCCATTATTTTCAAAGCAGCTCTCTGGGCTCTCTCATGCATAAAACCAGAATCATGCCCACAGACCTAGAAGTCAGCTGCTGTTCATTCTCTTGGAAAGCCATTTGTCAATCATATACAAGATATTACTATCACCTTTTACCCAAAGGAGGGACTTCAGGAGAGGACTCTGAAGCATTCAGCAGTCACAAGTTATGCTGTAGCCAGGAGTTAGCAAAGACAAAGACAGAGGAATTGGCAAGCGAGTTGAGGAAGACAAAGCTGTGTTACGCACACTGAAGCAGTATCTGAGTTTGAAGCTAAGCAATGAGATATCCGGAGAGGAGACGACAGATGGAGAAGTGAAGACGAACAAGGAGGGAGATTGGATTCACCCTATGACAGAGCAAATGAATGGGAAATAGAATTCTCCACACACAGAGAACTGTTTGCTATAACGAATGGAGATAATAGTAGCTTTTCCTCCTCAGTAAATGTATATTTCCTACCCGTAGTACGTTCACAACAAGATGTTCATTGCATGAAAAGATTGTGATCTCCAGAATGGTCATGATCAGCATCTGGACTGGACTTGTTTTCCCCAGGACAGCTCCAAATGAAATCAAGACGGTTGCTGTACTGAAGTCTGCATTTATCATACTGTATTTAAGAAAAAACAAAAAAAAAAACAAAAAAAACCCCAGTTTAATCTGACGAGAAATTAAATGGATCCCCAAACTTGTATCAACACAATCCATCAAGCTAGAACCCTCAAAGAGTGAGATATCAGTTCTGCTAATTGTACATAAAAAACTCCTTAGGACTGTTTCAAAGTATGGGGCCCAACACATGCTGTGGGACAAATAGTGGGTCCCAAGGAAGGTTACATACATGCACAGACTGCATTCTTGCTAAGCAGAATGAAATCATAAAGAAAAAGTCAGATGAAACAAGGCAGTTGAGGACACACAAGAAGATTGTTATTATCTAATTGTTATTGTCATTGCTGATGTTTCCAAAGGCAACTGTAAGATGAGTTACTCCCTTGTTCTGGGTAAGATTCTCCTCTTGGGTTACATGATGTCGCTCAGCTCTGAAATTCTACTCCCTCTGTATGTGCCTCCCTCCCCTTGTTATCAGGGATAAATTTGCCTGGGTAGGTGTTGGGAGGGGGTTAGTGTTAACTGGTTATTGGAATGGAATAAAGGTATGTTAACTAGAGCTGGATGAATAACTGATTTTGAGTTTGGCCAGGACAAAACTCAGAAAACATATTTGGCTCCAAAAATATTTGGAATTTGTCAGCAAATCGGAAAAAGGCAAACTTCAGAAAAGTGTCTTCCTCAAAACCATTGGCCTTATGGTTGGGGCACTTGTCTGGGATGTGGAAGACAGAGGTTTGAATCCCTGCTCTGGATCGGGGACTTGAATACAAATCTGCTCCCTTCCTCGGTGAGCATCCTAACACCAGGCTTTGGGCTATTATGGGGTGGGTAGCATTCAATGCCTCCTGTTAACACTGCTCCACACACACACACACATATATATGAGCCATTGCAGTCAGGGGATTTTGGGTGTTAAATTAACTGGGAACACCATTGGGCCTGAGAGAGTTACACTTACCTTTCAATGCCAATATTAATTTTTTGTTCCTTCATGTGCCAAAATCCTTGCATCAGGGTACCCCACTGGAGACCAAGCGCTGCAATGAGCATGTTGATACCGACACTGCTGAATCCATATTTCTTCAGGAAGGTCATTAAGAAACCAAACCCAACAAATATCATCACGTGGACATCCTGAAAGACTGAAAGGACCAAGGGCCCATAAAACGGAGGTATTTGGGGCAAAGGATAGAAAATTATTTTCCTACCTAGCTATTTGGCAGAGAACTAGACCACCCAACCAATGCTGACAGCCAAGATATAGATAGAAGCCACCCAAACATTCTTGCTGTCTGACAGATGGGGAGATCTTTGTACTACAGTTAATTAAAATGTTATTTTAAAAATTTTATTAAAAAATTGCAACCGAAATTCATTATATTAATGTGGACATTTACCAATTAATAAAAAAGCCCCTCCCCCCCCAAAAGTCACTCTTCTACAGTGCCGTACATACCTCTCAAGGATTGCTCTGCTCCCAAAAGATCTGAGTCCCTTTATGAATATGAATAACATATTTTTCAATCTGAGTTTGGCTTCCTAGTCAGAAAATTACTAGGGAATAACTTATTCTTTCAGTCTCCCCAACACTTGTCACATAAACGTGTCCAGCAACAACAGGGACAGTGGACATTGTAAATGGAATACTTAGCTTGAAGATCCATTCTCCACGAGTATTATTTGCACACTATTTCTACCACCAAGACTGCATTACCACCTTGTGCCACGAGAGAGCGCAAAGTGCATTCACTGAGATCTCATAAAGTTAAAGCCATTATATGGTGAGAAGCCTGCTGATTGTCTGCAGATAGGTGAGTCAACATTACATTGGTGAACACTTAAAATCAAACAATATTTATAAATAACTTAGATGAGGTCCCTAATTAAAGTGCTCTATGGATTTTATATGTACTGTCATATGATGGTCCTGATCCTGCATGGAATGCACACAGGCAGACACCAGCACCTCCATGGAGCCCCACTGAAGTCAATGGGGCACAAGTGTTGACCTGCACTCTTCTCACCACAGGATGGGGGTCTATATGCAGATTATACACAGAGCTTTATCTTCAGACTGGACCGTCTCAGATTTATTTTATAATAAAGGATCCTCTCCTGACATCAATATGGGCTCTCCCGCTCCCCCACCCCAGAACTGCACCCCAAACCTTTCTGACAATCACGGTTATGGTTACTATTTATTTTTAAGGGTTACACAATAATCTTAGATTTTCCATTTTGGGTTGCGACGTTGATTTACAGATGAATTTTTGACTGCGATTTAAAAAAAATGTTCATCTTGATTTGCTCGCAAAACGTTTTCCTTCCTTATAAGAAGGCAAGTTGAAACGACCCTAGAAGGTATGATTGTGTATAGTATAAAGCATATATATGATTCAGTGATAGTGAATTTTATTGTTATGTCAATGGAATATATTTATCCATTCTGTGTTTCACAGAACATCTGGAAATAAAGCACAGGTTCTCCGGTCATTCTCTCTGCTTGATAGGGTGGCTGCGGTAATGGTCTCGGATAGTATGAAAGAAGATCAAATAGAGTTTCACACATAAAATGTTTCACAAAACTGAAATGGCGGAATTAACACATACACATGGACCACAATGGAAAACACACAAATCCTAGAGGATGCTTTTCCTCTGAGGACTAGTGACAGATTGTTATTCTCTAAATTGGCTGGCAGATTTAACTACATGACTCCTATTTGTTTCAATGGAAGTTGTATGGTTAAGTCCCCTAGAACTTAGCTTTGAAAATCTTAACCACAAGATCCAAATGCTTTACTTCATGTGGAATAAGCAGTCTTCTGTGGCCTCAGTGTGAATGAGTTGGTCATCAAGCCTATTTTTCCAGGTCATAATCCTTTTGAAGTCCCTCTCCTTTCAGCAGCACACTCTTAACCTCCTACAGGCAAAATATTAAGCTCATAAATTCATAGATTTTAAGGCCAGAAGGGACCTTTATTATGATCATCTGGTCTGACCTTCTGCCCAACACTGGCCATAGAATTTCACCAAGTGCTTCGGCCAAACAGTTCCAGCTGATTTCCATCTCCAAAATATCCCACTGCAAAGACAGAGCAGACATCCTACCTACTCTTTGCATATACTTGGCTGTGCTTCTGCAGCTACAATTTCAGGCCCATTCTCCAGTGGAAACTTCCACAGCTGAATAACAAGCCTAGAGAAACATCCCCCACTTGTTTATAGAAAATCTAGCAGGGGCCTCCAGGTAGCCAGTATTAGTAGTGAATTAAACACCTCACACAGCACCAGAGACCTCCCTGATCTGATCTTAATCCCTCAGTTAAAATGACATTACCAGGATCTTTCAGAGCAAACCACCACAAGCAATAATTCTCCCCAGATTCAGGGAGTACAACAGCCCAGAAGGGCTCAGGCACAGATGGCCACTGACCTTTTCTTTTGAATGAAAGAGACAAAAGAAAGTTGATGGGTTCTGGATTCATGCCAGAATGATATTCCCGGATAATCAAATGAAGTGACAGTTCCTGTTTCCCCCTCATTTGGAGAAGCAAGGGTCAAAATCAATAGGAAAAAAAAGTTTATAGCTGCTCTACAGATATTACTAATTATTATTATTATATTTTATTATTGTCAATTCTCCACCCCTGCAACCAACAGCTTGTGGGATCAGGGCCTGAAATTGTAATCATAAAACAATGCACAGAATTTAAGAAGTGTTATGAACCTTGCAAAGCCATTCCATGAAATCTGTACAGAGGATAAATCTGTAAAAGCTGTATGAAAACACCTATCGTGGCTTTTATACAGAAACAGCCTATTTGCTCTGCTTCCACAGAAATGAATGTGAAGCTTCTCTACAAGTAAGTATTTAAACATGTTGTGATGCAGCTCTCCATATCTCTTGGTCAAACTCACTGCAGGTGTAAGAAGATAGAGTGGACTTAACCCTTGGTATAACTCCATTGACTTCAATAGAGTTACATCACACATGAATTTGACACATTGCAGCGGACAGTTGCATCATAACACGATTGAATGCTTATTTCTTCTACTGTCAAGTCAACCTAGCCATGTACATTCCCTGAGAAACAGCAAGGGCAGTAATCATGTTCCTCATAAAAACAGCCCTTTGAGAAAGACATCCTGTCTTGATTTGAAGCTTCCAAGTGATGGTGACTCTACCACATCCCCGGGTAATTGTTCCAATGGTTAATTGCCCCCACTGCTAAAATTTATTCATTAAAATGTGTTAATGTTAAATAAGCATATTGACTACTAATTAAATTAATCATTCAAAGGTGTTAATTAATATGTGTTAGAAACACTACCCATTTTCCTAGTGCAGACACGGCCATTGCAATGATTGGCAGGTCTGAGAGATTCCGGGGCAGTCCCCACCTCAACACTGCCCTCCCTTGGTTCCTCCCCTTGGAGATGTGTAGGAACCCCAGGGTCTGCATAATTTAAAACCAGACTGGGCTGGACCACTGTTTCATCAAGCCTCTGATAGGGGCCAACACCCCCTAAAAGTCAATGGTGCTAAGCTGACCCACACCAGCCCATACTTCTGGCCCATTTCTTTCAGGTAGAACTTCATCTGGCGTATGTACAGGGCCCTGTACTTTTTGGAGGGATACTAAGGGGCTTGTGAAATACAGAGCTTGTGAGCAGTATCTTGAGAAAGACGTGAGACAGGCAGGTGCTGTTCAAAGCCACCACACACAATTCTGCCAGTGCAGCCCAATGCTGATTAAGCAGTTCCACTGCCGGGTCGCTCTGCATGACTGTTGATCTCCGTGCAGGAAATGTGTCAGTCCCATAGAGATTCTCTGGGGTGTAAAATAACTAATAGTGACTTCAGTTGAGTCTAAGGAGAGAACAGTGTTGCATAAATACAGGTGTCAACACAGCCAAGCGAATTTACACCTGCTGAGTTTCTGTCCTAGAGGCTTTAAAGTAGAGTTAGGCCCCTATTCTCTGCTCAACAGCATACAAAGGCCATAAAGGTGCTGCAAATAGCTGGGGGAAAATTCCCCTGGTGTAGGGCAGCTGTATGTAGTCCTGTGCTGCCCCAATTCCAGCCCCCAGCCAAAGGGGTTCTGCTAGGAGCTGTAGGAAGAGTTTCTATAGCACTCAGCACTATGGAGACTTTTACACTTCTTATCCTTGCTTTCAACACCCTACGTCATGGGGCCTCTGCCAATGTCATGGGCCTGCCCTGCTTTCATGTCCTTCCTCCACTCCTACATCCTCTCCGTGTCATCTAGGATGCCAGACTTGATAGCCCCTTTGTCCCCTCCTCCTTCTCTGCAAGCTCTTATACTTGGAATACCATCCCAAAATCAATTAGACAAGTCTCCACTGTCACCTCATTCCAATTACTTCTGAAATTCCACTTCTGTGGCATCACTTGCAGAAATGAGCATGTCTACTTTAATGTATAAAACCAAACACAACAGGAAAACAGAATGTTTGAGCCAACCGAACCATACGTGCTCCCTCAGTTTAGGCCGTATATACTTGTTTGTAAGACAATTTTTTTTAGTAAAAAAGGGAAACATCAGAGAAGGGGGTCGGGTTATGAACAGGTATAGAGAGGGAGAAGTGGGACACAGCCCCGCCCCCCAACAGAGGGAGCAAGGAGAGGCAGCAGAGCCAGAAGGAAAGAGGCGGGGCCAGAGTCTCTCCGCTTCTGGCCAGGCTGCTCTCCCCCCAGCCTCTGAGGCAGCTGCAGCTCTGGGGCTGGCAGGCTGCAGCCGTGCTGCTCGGCCCTGCTCCCTAGAGCAGGCTGTGGCCACGCCGCCTGGCCTGCCAGTGCATGCTGCAGCCATGCCGCCCGACCCAGCCCGCTGGAACATGCTGCATCAGCACCGCCTGGCCTGCCAGAGCAGCTCCAGCCAAGCCAGAGACATCCTCACCTGGCCTGCCCCAGCTAAGGTGGGAAGGGATGGGATGGGGAGAGTGTGGGGGTCCTGGGCTAGGGTTGGGGTCATGTGCGGGGTGGTCACAGGGGTTACTCCTGTGACCCCCAGCTTCTCCCCCCCCCCCCCCCAATTTCCCTACGAGTTGTTGTCCCAGCCCGTCAGGGTAAGCCTCTGGCAGGCCAGGACACTTTGTTTACTTATGTTTACCTCCGTGCCTGCAGATGCTCGAGGTAAACAAACCTTCTCGGCCCGCCAGCGGCTTATCCTGATGGCCCGGGAACCAAAGTTTGCCGACCCCTAAATTATAGGGTCGGCTTATGAATGGGTCATAAAAATTTGCCATTTTTACTTATCCATCTTGGGGGGGTTGGCTTATAAACAAACTAGCTTATGCTCAAGTATATATGGTAATTAAAGATCCATAATATCTTACTCTATGTTACATCCTGAGGCAGATCCAACGGGATTCCAGACAGGTGCAGCAGTTCACACTAGCAGATCTGATTAATATCTATATTAAACTAGTCTAGAAGCCCTAAAGCATATCAAGGCCCCATTGTGCTAGGTGCTTACATAGGTAGTGAGATTCTGTCCCTATCCCGAAGAGCTTACAGTCTAAGTTTAAAGCCAGATTCAACAAATACGTTTAGCCAAAAAATATTGGTAGGGGAGGGAGAAGGGGCTAACTGTAATACTAACTCACCTCGTGTGTGAGCTCTCTGAGGCAGAAAATTATCTGCTTTGTGTTTTCTAGGATGTGCCAAGCCCCTTTGTAGGTGCTACAAAAGGATAGATGACACTAATGATTAATAATGACAATAATGATACTCCCTGTGGTTCTAGCTGGAGGTAGGTTGCTATATTTTTCAACTTGACACAATCCCCCTAAGTTTGCAGCAGTGCTCTTCTACTGCAGTTTTCTCCTTCACAAGTAACAAGCTTCCTAAGACCCAGGGCTTACAGGCTTTTCACACGTCGCTCATTTGAAGTTCTGACCAATATAGTGTGCAAATCGGAAGTTACATTCCCTGGCCATTAGGCATATTGGAGAGGAAGCATGGAGTCAGGCAATCGGGGTTTTCACCCCACTCTGCCATTGCCTCTCTGTGTGACTTTGCATGAGTCACTTGCCCTTGGTCTGCTTCCACTTTTCTTTATAAGGTACTTTAGAGATCCGCAGAAGAAAGGCATTAGGATAATGCTGAGTAATCTTATAACTTGTACGGAAAATCCATACAAGAGTTTTTACATAATATACTAAATCTGTGTGTACAATTAAAATCCAATTCTATAGTACAGTATATGAGCACATGTGTTACATGGTAGTATGTCTGATTCACCACAGCCTTGTACTGTCATTTATACCTGTGCAAGGTGAGAGTTGAACAATATCAAATCAGAACGGTAACATTTAACCCAAATCACTCTGGAAGTGCAAAGGGACCATAAAGCAACCTAGAATGGGTAGCTGGGGATTCCTGGCTCTACACTATCTCCTTCAGGCCTCTCACTGTATGGAGCATGCCAGGACCTGCCAGGGAGACGAAGTATGGCTGGAGTCCTACTGAACTCTGGCAATCCCTGGTGGACATAACAGCATTTTTTGGGTGAGTTACCAGCCTATATAAAGCAGAGCAGCCTCAGAGCTGCCATAATTGACGGTAGGGTCCAAGCAAGGCCCTGGCAGCCAGGGCCGGCTCTAGGGTTTTTGCCGCCCCAAGCAGCAAAAAGGAAAAAAAAAGAAGCTGCGATCGCGATCTGCTCTACTGCTACCGCTTCAGTCTTCGGCGGCAATTCGGCAGCTGGTCCTTCGCTCCGAGAGGGAGTGAGGGACCCGCCGCCGAAGAGCCGGACGTCCTGCCCCTCTCCGTTGGCCGCCCCAAGCACCTGCTTGCTGGGCTGGAGCCGGCCCTGCCCCTGGGTGCAGGGCAGCCGGACCCGGAGGCAAAGCAAAAAAACCCCAAAACCCCTCGGTGCAGGGCGGCTGGACCCAGAGGCAAAGCAAAAAAAACCAAAAAAAAAATAGGGCAGCCGTGCCACCCTAGGATTGGACGGAATGCCGCCCCTTAGAATCTGCCGCCCCAAGCACGAGCTTGCTTGGCTGGTGCCTAGAGCCGGGCCCGCTGGCAGCCCCGAGAATTGGGAGAGGACCCAGGTGGTATAACACCACTTTTTTCCACCCCTGGGTCCTGTGTTCAGTACAGTTCAGGATTAGGTGCTTAGCTGCAGGCACTGAGATTTCATGGGCCCCTTGAAGTCAATGGAAAGACTCTCAGACTTCAGTGTTCTTTGGATCAGGCCCCTGGTGCTTAGATATCAGTGATGCTTAGATATCAGTGATGGGTTCGTTAAAAACACTTGATATACATTTAGATAAGAGATGGGAGACTGAACGAGATGGACAATTGCTCTGCTCTAAGACGGAAACTCCTGTATTTCTGTTCCAAGGAGAATACTCAGGGCTCAGGGCAAAATTTTTCTCTCGGTGACTCTGCTGCCTTGACTTCATTAGGGTTGCCCCAATGTAGCTGACTTTGACCCTCCATGTTGGTCAATTCACATCTGAATAATGTACTGTTTTCCCAGCTCCCCCACATGGAGAATGTACCATTTACTATATGAGCGGCAAATTAGCAGCACATGACTCATAGAGAGGAATCAATGAAAAGAGCCCATAGTTCTGTCCTTCCTGTAACAGTCACTAAAAGACAAGTTGAAATAATGCATCAAGAATGATGCCTACTAACATTTACCACACTAAGGCCCTTTTAGTCAAAAATAAGCATTTGAGATTGCAGTTTCAGAAAATAATATCTCAATTGATGTCAGCAAATCACACGATCCCCATTTGTAAAGTGTCCTTGCTATTATTTCATTCCCATGGATCAGCTCTTTGTGAGAAGAGAAATAGAAGGCAAACAGCAATATTATTGTCCAGGCAAAAGAACCTCCAAAACAGCTTCAAACTTTTACAGCGTAACAAACAAAAATGCATAAGGATTGTAGGTTATAACTTTCCCAAATGCCATGATTCGGCAAGTGGAACCCTTCGAACCAGGGCTAGAATTCTGGTTAGTGGTAATTGCATACCCTGCCCAATCCCTGGTGCCGTTAGTTATAGAATAAACAGAACAGAAGGGTTGATAAGCAGCAATACAATTCATTTTAACAGATGAGCCTGAATTCCTGCACAATACTAGTGATCACTCAAAGGACTATTGCAACCTCAGCTTCTCCAAATCTTACCCTGCTATACAAACAATAATACTTACATGGATATAGTAATAGTTTATCCTTTTTGATGGGCTGGTTGTTTTCATATCTTACAAATATCCCAAATAAAATGATAATTAACACCTCCAGAAAAATCGCCAGGATAGAGAATTTGAACCTCATGTTGGTAGCAAAGGCTGAAGGCATAGTGAGAGTGCTCAAGGCTGCAAGGGCTTGATAAAGAGAGAGGTTTGCTGTTTGCCTTCAATGGGGCTGGATGATACTGCCAAGAAGAGAGACTGGCCCAAGTGTCACACCCAGCAGGGGAGGGGTGTAATAGGGTTCAGTTAGTTGATTCCTATTCCACAGGCTGCTCCTGGGTATGAAATGTTATTAAATGCTAAAGCAAGCCGGGTGACTTACATGTTTCATATAATTTGTAGTGCAGAGTTTCTCTTGTAGTCATTTTCTAGTAATAGATAATGTTGTCAGTATGGTACTTAAAAAAAAAAAAGGGAAAACAGCAGTTTGGAAATCTGGTTCATGTAGCTATCAACTCCAAAATGCAGTAGCACTTAGTCATTTCACCAAGTTATAAATTACTCTAATTAAAAAAGGGGAAAAAAACCTTTATCTGGTATGAAGTATGAGAAACCACTTAACCCTTAGCACTAGGACTAGCTTGGCACAGAGAATTGGTTTTTACTAAGTCCAAAGAAGCCACCCCTTGATCCTGTTTTACAATCTCTAAAGCATACAAGAATAAAGTAGAAAAACTTTTTAATGAATAATTGTTTAAAGGAGAAGAGGTTAAACACCATATTTTAAAAAATACCAATGTCTTTATTTGTTACAAATAAGGCTTAGATTTCTAACACTGAAGGATTTTTAAAACTGTACTTTACATTTCAATATTTAGGTTAATTATGCTCTGGTTCAAGCAGGAATTATTTCAGGGACGTTCTGTGGCCTGTGTTATACAGGAGGTCAGACTAGATGATCATAATGATCCCTTCTGGCTTTGAAATGTAGGAATCTATAGTTATTTGTTCTTTGCATTTCTCTTCGCTCAGACAGAGAAAATAGATCAGTCAGTAAAGCTGTTGGAACAGCAAAAATATGGATTTGTGAATATTTTCTTGATAAAAGATGAGGTTCATTAGGATTTGAGGGGGTAATATTACTCCTTCAAGAGTATTCAGATAGCTACCAGAGTATTTGTGAAACTGTTTGGCAGTCCTGAAAGTTTTATGGATTTTAGTGAAAACTTTTATTTGGCTGAAAATACAACCTAGAAAGTTCCCTACTTGTGAGTTCCTCTTCACTATTCTCCTGTTTTCAGTCCACTAATAAGGGTGCAGCAATAACAACACGTGACAGTTGGTGACTAACCTATAGGCTGAAAATGACAATCCACACATTTAAACAGGTTTCAGAGGGGTAGCCGTGTTAGTCTGTATCAGCAAAAACAATGAGGAGTCCTTGTGGCACCTTAGAGACTAACAAATTTATTTGGGCATAAGCTTTCGTGGGCTAGAACCCACTTCATCAGATGCATGAAGTGGAAAATACAGTAGCAGGTATAAATACACACTACATGAAAAGATGGGAGTTGCCTTACCAAGTGGGGGGTCAGTCTAATGAGACAATTCAATTAACAGTAGTATACCAAGGGAGGAAAACTTATTTCCCCATACTAATTTCCCCCTACTGTTACTCACACGTTCTTGTCAACTGTTTGAAATAGGCCACTCTCATTACCACTACAAAAGTGATTTTTCCTCTGTTGGTATTCTACTGTTAATTGAATTGTCTCATTAGACTGACCCCCAACATTTAAAGAAAGTCTGGATCAGCTCACTGATGTGGCTAACATCAGCCCATACCATACAATTAGATCTGCATGGATGCACTGCTGCTCCTGCATGAAGCCCTGTTGCAGGATTTGAAACAAGTGGTTTGAGTATCTGTACTACTTCAGTTTATATTTTGATACTAGTCCATTATACTTCCAGGGTCTCATGCTTTATAACAATTCTGCAATGTCTGGCTTGCAATTACATCAAAGGAATGGGTTTCCCTGTTGCCCTATGTTACGTTTTAAACACACAACTACAAAAACCCTTTAGGAATTGTTTTTGTTGGTCTCTGATTTGGTAAAAAACTTGTTGTTTTTCTTTTATTCAAAATTTGTATTTTGGACCAAATTAACACTTCTGAGTGTCCCTTTAAACAATCTATTTGGGAGAAAGTGGAGTTAGGCTTAATGCTTGATTTGAACCACTGAAATTGTAACACTGATAAAAGATCAGTAATATCACATGGCACTGAATGAGCCCTCAGCATTTGGCTGACCAAGAGCAGAATATTTCTTAACCAAATAATGCCCATTTAAAAAACCAGATGATTCCTCTTACTCTGCACTGTGCAGCAGCTGTTCAAGTTGAGCTCCTCAGACACAAAGGCATTGATCCAGCAAAACACTTAACCATGTGCTAAGCTTTAACCTATGCATGTGTGCCTAAAACTGAGTATGCCTTTAAGCCTTTTACAGAATCAAGACCAAAGCAGCAGAATCAGCAAGAAAATAAAAAAGCCCTTATTGCTCTGCAGAGTGTTATTTAACTAATCTAATATGGAATATTATGTAGAAAGTTATTTCCATTAATATTCATTGCTTCTCTGCAAACTCTTTAAAGCTTAGAGGAAATAAAGCTTAAAAGCTGACCACTTTATAAAGTGCTGCTGATCAAGTTTGCAAAAATTATTGTAGTAAATAATGAGCCCGGGTCAAAGTGATCCAGATTGCTCGGTAAGCTGGGGACAATCAAAAATGCATTTAAGCCATAGGAATGGTAGGGATAGGATACAGAGGGACCTAGACAAATTGGAGGATTGGGCCAAAAGAAATCTGATGAGGTTCAACAAGGACAAGTGCAGAGTCCTGCACTTAGGATGGAAGAATCCCATGCACTGCTACAGACTAGGGACCGAATGGCTAGGCAGCAGTTCTGCAGAAAAGGACCTAGGGGTTACAGTGGACGAGAAGCTGGATATGAGTCCTGTTTCCTCAGAATTATGAGTACCAAACCACCCACCAGTATATTTCTTTATATTTTTAACAGGGAAGATATCACCAATGTCAAAATCCTCAACACAAATGGAGAGAAATGCTATTGTTTGATGGATAAACACAAACCACGGCCTCCCTGAAAACACACCACTATTTAATCTAAGTAATATAGAGCCACTATCATGGAAGTATCTGAGTGTTTCCTATTTAAAAAACAGAAATAATATCTCTTACCATTCTCAGTCTGTAGAAGTAATTTCTTGATTAGCACTTCCCCCAACAATCTGAAGGAGAGTCGGAGATTTAAGTCTCAAAGGAACCATTAGATAATCTAGTCTGACTTCCTACATAATACAGACCATGTAATTTCATCCAGTTATTCTGCATTGAGCCCAGTAACATGGGTTTGGCTAAAGCATCTCTCCCAGAAAGGTATCCAGTTTTGATTTGAAGACATTGTGAGTTGGAGAATCCACCACTTCCCTTGGGAGCTTGTTCCAATATTGTCACCTTCACTGTGAAAAAATTGTGCCTTATTTCTAATTTGAATTTGTCTGGCTTTAACTTCCAGCCACTGGTGCTTGTTATGTCTGCGTTTGTTGGCCTACAGTGCCCTTTAGCCCCCTTAGATGCTATGCAGGAGGGTTCTTCCATCTGCTTCTCACTTCGTACCAGCATCACTTCCAGCTTGCCTGGGCTCGTTTTTAGTCAGCTGCTCTTTGCCCAGGTGCTAGCCTCAGGGAGGGAGTACGGAGCTGGGTGTCAAATAGCTCCCTAGAGGCTTCCTTTAGATGCTGAATAAGAACAGGGACAGAACTGACCCTGGTGGGATTCCACAGGTGAGGGTTCTGGAAGAACAGCTGACCTTAATTAGTCTCTGGCCTGGGTTTGAGAGGAAGGACTTAAATCACTTCAGGTTGTTTCCAGCCTCTGGAAGCTGGGACCTGTAGCTGTCAGCAGTGCCTTGTCATAGGACACTTCATGCATTTGAGACCCAAATTTAGCATTGCAGCATATCAACATGAGGCAATACGACCTAGTGGATAGAGCACTGGGGGTATGGGGAGATCTGGATCCTATTCCTGGCTCTGGTACTGGCCTGCTGGGTGACCTTGGGCACATTATGTCACCTGCCTGTGCCTCAGTTTCCCAACAATCAAACTGACCTCCTTTGTAAAGTTCTTTGGAATCTACTGCTGAACATTTTTATATAACAGCTGGGTAGTATTATCTTGCTTCCACTGAAGTCAGTGGAAGTTGCCATTGACTTCAATGACAGCAGGAACAGTCTGTTTTATTCCTGAGAAATATTGATAATGGATATGACATCCTGACGCTGCAGTTCCAGAAAATGTTTATTCACATTAAGGAAAAGAAGCTCCTGACGTTTCAAGCCTCCTCCTCTGTTACTGTTTGTTGGATACCTAGAGCTTTGTCAGACATTCAAAGAGGTCACTGCCCTGTATTTTGCTCTTGCTGGGTTAGAACTGTGCAGACAGAACAAAAGCATAGGCAGAGGAGTGTCGCAAAGCCGCTGGGAGAGATCCAGCAAGCTGTTCACCAGAGATAACGCCTCCGATTCTCATTTACATAAGGGCCACTTTGCAACATTCTAGTCATAGAAAGGGGCCTGAAAGTGGATGCAAATACAACTGACTCCCACATTAAGGCCCCTTCACATTGCCAGAGCAGCGTAAAGTGGGTTGAGTGTAAACAAGAATCAGGTCTAAAGTCTAGCATGCACTTTGCCATGAGTGCTCATGCAAAATTACAGGCTTATGTTTCCTTTGTTACTGTACCAGTGAGTTCCCCACCACGCCTCCGTGCTGAGTCTTATCTGAACTCTTCAGTTGGGTGTGACAGGGAAACTCCTGATGTCGTCGTCAGTGGAAAGCGCCCTCGTCAAGTCCTGTTCTGAAACAGGCAGTGAAAATCACGGCCAAGAAGCAGCAGCCGGGGCTGCAAAAAGCTGTGGATGGAGGAGTGCTTTTAAGTATTGTGAAATCTGACACACAATGAATCATAGAAATGAAGGGTGGAAAAAACCTATCCGGTCTTCCAGCCCACCTCCCTCCCAATGCAAGATTGTCCCTTTTACTACATAATTAAGTTTGGGGATGGAGAGCTGTTGATCTTGGAGGATTAGAGGCAAAGGAAAATACTTGCGAGAAGCAATGTGACTTAGTGAACTCAGCCCAGGAACATCTGACTTCTAGCTTCAGGTCTGCCGCTAATTAGCAGCATGGCACTGGGCAATTCACTTCATTTCTCTAAGGCCTCAAGCTACCTAGAAAGCTAGTTTGCATTTGTCGCTTGGCTGTCACTTAGATCCCTCCCTTGGCCACAGAGGCAGCCTTATCCTGGTTGATTCCTCCTCTCTTTTCACAGGTGCTTTTGGGGACCCCACAGCCAAGCCTCTCTTAATCAATACTACTCTGCACCACTACCTTCCTGCACAGGTACATATTTGCTCAGATAAGCTATAGCAAATGGCTAAAAGGCTGGAGTAATGGTTATAGCAGTATTACTTCTTTTCGCTTTTCAGTGATAGAGCATGTTCTTATCGCAGCCACTTCATTGCACCTCCCATGTGAAAGTCTTTAGCATCTCTCTAAACTCCGTTCCCTGGCGTTTTACAGAGTGTGCTAAGAACACTGAAGTTCTAGTTGAGCTAAATAATCCTAATTCTGAAGCTATTGTGGCAATGCATGCATGAGGAGTCAAGGTGGGTGTTTAGGGGGATATTTCCATCACAAATACATGCTGCTTTCAGCTTGTCTGGCTTCATATGGCTCCCCGAGGCTGATATTACCTTTGGAGAATAATCCATCCCTAGAAACTACTTCCTAAAATGGTTTCTTCATGCTGTGCCTATGAGGCTTGGGTCAAGGAGTGGATCCCAGAAGACCCCCTCCTAAGAGAGTGTTGTTATAACGGTTTACATTGCTATCACCCACTTGGAATCAAAATGTTTAATGGAACAACAGCTAGATAGTAAAACTGAAAGCATGGCAGCTAAATGCTAACACATTAAAATACTGATAAACCCTACAAGTGTGCACTGCAAGCAGAATATTATATATAGAGAGACTCATGTTGGCATTCATGGATTATATAGTCAGGAGGGACCACTGTGATCATCTAAACTGACCTTCTGTATCACAGGCCATAGGACCTCCCTGAATTATGCTTTAGTTCAAACCGGAATTATCTTTAACGTTTTCAGTGATGGACAATCCACCACAATGCTTGGTAAATTGTTCCAGTGGTTAATTACTCTGTTAAAAACATGTGCCTAATTTCTACTCTGAATTTGTCTAATTTCAACATCCAGCCAATGGACTTTGTTATACTTTTATCTGCTAGATTGAAGAGGCGTCTATTATCAAATTTCTGTTCCCCATGTACCTACTTATAGAGTGTGATCAAGTCACCCCTTAACCTTCTCTTTGTTAAAATGAACAGATCAAGCTCCTTGAGTCTAGCACTATAAAACATGTTTTTCAATCCTTTAATCATTCTTGTGGCTCTTCTCTGAACCCTTTCCAATGTATCAACGTCCTTCGTGAATTGACTTTACTCCTACTCGAGATTCCCCAGTTTATTCATCCCAGGATGACATTAGCCCTTTTGGTCACAATATTGCACTTAGTGCTCATGATCAACTGATAATCCACCAGGATCCGCCCAGAACCTCAAGTTCTTTTCAAAGTCACTGCTTCCCAGGCTAGTGTCCCCTATCTTGTAAGTATAGCCTACAGTTCTTATTGCTAGCAGTATACACATTTACATTTAGCCATGTTAAAATGCATATTGTTTGCTTGGGTCCAGCCTATCAAAAAATTCAGATCACTCTGTATCTGTGACCTGTCTTCTTCATTATTTACCACTCTGTCATTTTTTGTGTCTTCTGCAACATTAATCAGGAATGATTTTATGTTTTTTTCTACATCACTGATAAAGATGTTAAATAGTGTAGAGCCAAGAACCAACCCTGTGGACCCCACTTGAAACACAACTGCTTGATGATTCCCCATTTATAATTACATTTTGAGACCTATCTGCCAGTTTTTAATCCACTTAGTGTGTGCCATGTTGATTTTTTTTATAGTTCTAGTTTTTTAATCATGTGTGGTGCCAAATCAAATGCCTTACAGACATCTAAATTTATTGCATCTGTGCTATCCCCTTAATCTTCCAAATTTGTCGTCTCAGGTCATTGGGCAGTATGGGCTCCAGGCCACATCCATGAGGTGCATGTGATTGGAATAAAGTACAATTATTTATTTTACACAGACTTCACTGTTAACCCAGGATGGCTATCAAGACTGAGAAAGTTTGACCTGTGTCCAAAGTGTACATGGAACTGCCTCACTTTTTTTTTAAATTTCCTACAGAAAGTGAAAATGGTTAACATAGTGGATTCAGGTACTGTATTTTATTCAACTGACTCAGTGTTTGGCGTGCAGAGAATTGTTTGTTTGTAGCTGGGTGCAGACAAAACGGAAGTCAGACCTAGCTACAAAATATATTTAGAACACTTTTCTTAGTTACCAGGAAGTAGATATTAAATCATGGAATATCCAGTAGTGGCCTAGTTCTTTTGAACTGACGACATGAATTTATTACTTCCTTGCAACGGGTCAGGCACAGATTCCTTGCACGACAGTAATCCAATATAATAGCTAAAATACAGGACCTCTTCCAGCCCAAACTGAGACTGGAGGTACTTGGACAAAGGGGTCAATTGCTCCGACATGCAACCAGTGATTAATCACAAGCTGTTAGTGTTTCTGAGGATGCTTGATACACAAGAACACTTACATAGAAGTTTTAAAGTTCATGCTGGCGATTTGTCTCAGGATCTGTTTTTAGCATTCTGAAATTTCTTTAAATGATGCCAGAATTGGCTCATTCTATTTAAATATTCATTAATAATATCTCCACTGCACAGAATATTTTTGTTACAATCCTTGAAGGTTATAGAAAACAGAGAGTGATCCCCATAGTTTGACTCCCACCTCAGCAAAAGACTGGCATGGAACCTTTTAGTTCATATCAGATCTCCAGGAAACGATACAGAAATGGGGAGAGGATTGTCAACCTAACCATAACCTGACAACTTTTCTATTCAACTTTAACCTCACTGCTTTCAAAACATGCTTAAAACCTGCAACACGGCCATTTAGAATTTTCCTATGCTGAGCTGACATTTGTAGAACAGAGAAAAAAACATCTTGGAATGTTTCCTTGTGTATGGGTACGTGCGTACATAGACATACACTATTTTCAACGTTAATGTATTTCAATTAATAATCTGTTTTCTGAACAGGTTGCACCAGTCTGTGAAAGATACAAAGTTTCCATCCCACATCCCTTCAGATACGGTCTATCCCACCCACATCCACTTCAGACATCTTCCAGATGCCTCGAGAGTAAATGTTCACTAACATTAAATAGCTTCTAAAAAGCTCTACCAAGGCCTCTCATATTGGATCCTTAGCTAGATATATTTGGCCAGATCTCCAGTGGGTATAAATCAGTATGGCCCCATCGAAGTATTTGAAGTGCCACAGATTTAAGCATCTGGCCCATAATGTAAAACTAATGTTATCATTTACCATGTCCAAATTCAGAGCTAACAGTGTTTTGTTTGTTTACTATTTTATTTAAAAGGGCATTTCTGATTATAAAAAGGATAAATTAGCTGTCATGTAATTAACCAAAACTGACTGATGCAGCTAGTCTATGTGGGACTAGTGTCTTTTTCTTTCCATTATATTGTCACTTTTCAATACATTTACTCAGCAGAATGACAAAGAAAAAATGAATTATGATAATGAACTCCATCAGCCTCCCCATGAGATTATGGTGCAGTCACATAACATGGCATATATCTGTAGATGCCAAAGTGAGACAGAACCATTGAGATCATCTGCTCTGACCTCCTTATAACACAGGCCATGGAAACTCCCCCCAAAATAATTCTTAGAGAAAATCTTTTAAATCAAGATTGGATGTTTTTCTAAAAGTTGCCAATGATGGAGAATCCACCATAATCATTGGTAAATTGTTCCAAAAGATTAATTACGCACTGTTAAAAATCTACGCCTTATTTCAAGTCTGAATCCATCTAGTTTCAACTTCCAGCCTTTGGATCATGTCATACCTTCTCGGCTAGACTGAAGTCCCCATTATCAAATATTTGTTCCGCATGTAGCTACTTACAGACTGTGATCAAGTCACCCCTTAACCTTCTCTTTGTTACGCTAAATAGATTGAGCTCCTTGAGGCTGTCACTATAAAGCATGTTTTTTAATCCTTTAATCATTCTTGCGGCTCTTCTCTGAAATCTCTCCAATTTTTCAACATCCTTTTTGAATTGTGGATACCAGAACTGTTTTCCAGCAGTGACTGCAACAGTGCCACATATAGAGGTAAATTAACTTCTCTGCTCCTACCTGAGATTTCCCCTGTTTATGCATCCAAGAATTGCACCATTTTGGCCACAGCATCGCACAGGGAACTCATGGTCAGCTGATTATCCATCACCAACCCCAAATCTTTTTCAGTCACTGCTTTTCAGGGTAGAGTCCCCCATTATAAAGGTAAGGCCTACATTCTTTGTTCCTAGATCATAGAAACATAGAATATAAGGGTTGGAAGGGACCTCAGGAGGTCAACTAATCCAACCCCCAGCTCAAGCAATCCCCAACTAAATCATCCCAGCCAGGGCTTCGTCAAGCCTGACCTTAAAAACCTCTAAGGAAGGAGATTCCACCACCTCCCTAGGTAACCCATTCCAGTGCTTCACCATCCTCCTAGTGAAAAAGTTTTTCCTAATATCCAACCTAAACCTCCCCAACTGCAACTTGAGACCATTACTCCTTGTTCTGTCATCAGGTACCACGGAGAACAGTCTAGATCCATCCTCTTTGGAACCCCCTTTCAGGTAGTTGAAAGCAGCTATCAGATCCCCCCTCATTCTTCTCTTCTGCAGACTAAACAACCCCAGTTCCCTCAGCCTCTACTCATAACTCATGTGCTCCAGCCCCCTAATCATTTTTGTTGCCTTCCGCTGGACTCTTTCCAATTTTTCCACATCCTTCTTGTAGTGTGGGGCCCAAAACTGGACACAGTACTCCAGATGAGGCCTCTGGTGAACAGAGGGGAACGATCACGTCCCTCGATCTGCTGGCAGTGCCCCTACTTATGCAGCCCAAAATGTAGACCTTTACATTTAGCAGTATTAAAATGCAGATTGTTTGCTTGTGCCCAGTTTACCAAGTGATTCAGATCGCTCTGTTTCAGTCACCTGTCCCCTTCATTATTTACCACTCTTCCAATTTGTGTGTCATCTGCAAACTTTATCATTGATGATTTTATGTTTTCTTCCAGCTCATTGATATGTTAAATGTTAAAGAGCATAGAGCCAAGAACTGATCCCAAGAACATACCTGCTCGATGATTCCCCATTTATAAGTTACATTTTGAGGCCTATCAGTTAGCCAGCTTTTTTCAGTTCATCATACAATGTGCAAAATAGAAGCTGAACAATAAACATTAACATAGAAAAATGATGAGAAGTGGTGGTGGTCGGGGGATGGGGGTAGGAAAAAGAGAACAGATTAGGAGACATGTTACTATTCAGGATTCCTTGTGTTTCTGCCAGTCAGCACATTTTAAAATGGGATCAAAGACTCTGGGCACTGGAAGCAATAAGACGACTGAAACTGGTGGAGTTACGCCAGTGTATAAAATTGCTGAGAGAATAAGAAATGCCAATTGAAAATGTATGTACCAAATCCTGCACTTCTGACTCAGACAAACGTCCCACTGCCATCCATGAAGTCAGAGGGAGTTTTGCTCGAGAAGAAGTGATTTAACTTCGACCCCCAAAGGAATAATGCAGAGGAAACTCACGATGATTCCTCCCCATGAGACTTGTGCCCCATGAGTTTTTCTGTGGCAGAAGGCAGCTCTGTCCTGCCACAAATTTTTTTTAACAGAAAATAACTTGAATTTGGGCAGTTATCTGCTTTTATGCTGATAGGTTGGATTAACAGGCAAGCCAACAAAAACACAAGGGCAAATTAATGGCTCTCTGTATTCCCAGAAAGATCAGCAAGAGTCAGGAGAAGAGGATGGTTCTTCAGGGTGCATCAAACCTCATGACCCCAAATCCTAATCAAAACCTGTTTTATCTCAGACTGCTAGTTAGCAGTGGTATGTGTTGTTTCCTTCGCCCCAGATGTATCTGTTTCCCTCCTGAGTTGGTGACTCGGATCACTGACTGTGGTCTGCATTGCAAATTGCCTTGTGTGTGGCTTTATTGAAAACAAACAACCAAAATAGATGACTAAAGCTTATTTGAACAACCCTTTCTCCAGTTCAGGCTGTGACCTCTTGCTTGTTTGGAACCGCTCCTATCTCAGAAAGGCTTCTTGATAACCAGCCAACTGTCTCTCAGAAGATGAATCTGCAACCCTGATATTAGTTTACAGCTTGGCATTAGGAAAGTTCACACAAAGGGGAAGCATTTCATGGTACATGGTATAGGAACTGAGGCAGATTTAATGACATAGGGCTAAAGCCTGCCATTCTTCCTCATGTACAACACCCAATGATTTCACTTTGCTGGCTGGTGTAACCCCAGCTCACTGCGGATTACACATCCCCACTGTGCCTGATAGACACAGGACAAAAAAATCTACTACAACTACCAGGTAGACATAGTCCTTAAAGTTCAGACCCTTATCTCTGGAGGTCTCAGGGTCCAATCCCAAGTGAATACCCAACAACTCTTATTGTATTGCCAATAGGGGGAAATAGGACCCAGACTGTGCCTGTCCTCCCCCTTCCATGTGACCTTGGGGGGAAACAGCAACGCGGGAACCCGCCAGAGAGTAGCAGCCAAAGCAGCCAAAGCAAGGACTGCTGCACTTGCAGGAGCGGATAAAATGGAGCTCAGCTGCGTCACCATCCCCACAGTATCTCCATCCTTAGAGGTTTTTAAGGCCTGGCTTGACAAAGCCCTGGCTGGGGTGATTTAGTTGGGGATTGGTCCTGCTTTGAGCAGGGGGTTGGACTAGATGACCTCCTGAGGTCTCTTCCAACCCTGATATTCTATGATTCTATGAACCCAGAGCTGTGCAGGTGAGCTCGCATTCTCTGGTGGCAGACGGGGCCCAGGTGGTGCCTCACCATTGCTTGTCCCCCCTCCCATGTGGCCTTGAGGAAAAACAGTAGGGAGGAGACAGCCAAACACCAGCTGGCAGGAGCAGAAGCTGGCAAAGGAGGGACCCTCTGGACATTCACAGAACTTTCTACAGTTTTGCTCAATTCTTCCCCTCCCTCAAAATCTTTTCACCCGAGTTTCATTCTTCTCCCTGGCCTATGTCCCGTCTCTCACTTCACTTTTCTTTCCTAACTGATACCCTCCCTCCAGAAAAACAAACCCACACCAAAACAGAACGCAATGATGTCAAACTAACACGATGTGTGCCCCATGACGTTTTTCAGGCTGCTTGCATGTTCCACCTCTCCCCCCCCCCCTTCCACCCCGTGTCTGTCTTGTCAGTTTAAATTGTAAGCTCTTCAGGGCATCAAGTGTGTATTACTCCGTGTCTGTACAGTGCCTTGCACAGTGGGGTCCCATTCTTGGTTGGTCTGTAGACACTATCATAATAAACATGAACAATCATCATCATCAGAAGGATATGGGAGAATTATGCCAAAGACAAGGGACTGGCCTCTATCCTACAGTGATTCTCTTCATTATTTAAACTACAAGTTTAAGCCTTGACTATACTTTAGAGCAGGGGTTCTCAAACTGTGGGTTGGGAGCCCAAAGTGGGTCAGGATCCCATTTTAATGGGGTTGCCAGGGCTGGTGTTAGACTTGCTGGGGCTCGGGGCTGAAGCCAAAGTCCAAGCCGCACTGCCCAGGGCTGAAGCCCTGAAGCTTTGGCACCCCCCAGGGAGGCGGGGCTTGGGTTTTGGCTTTGGCCCCCCTGCCCTGGGTGGTGGAGTTTGGGCTTCGGTTCCCCTTCCCAGGGTCACATAGTAATTTTTGTTGTTAGAAGGGGATCGCGGTGCAATGAAGTTTGAGAAACCCTGCTTCAGAGATACTGCCCTGCCCCAAGCGTGGTGGAGAGCAAGAGCCCTGGGAGGAGCTGTGCCTCAAGGCATGTATTGAAGCTCTCTGTTCCTCAAAAGGAGCTTGCTTGCTGCACCCTCCTTAGAGTGCAGCACATGCTTCTTTACACAGCAGACCGCAAACCCAGCCCTCTTGGAGAGGCTTGCACCCCAGAGAGTGCAGAGATTACAATTTGAGCCAGCCATTTGGTGTGGGAAAAGGTGAGCTCCTTGTACTCCCTCCTATCCTGTGTAGTGTCATCCTCTAGCTCTTAATGCGGTCATTGGTCTGATTGTAAACCTCTCATTAGCTGTGTTGCAAAACTCAAATGGGAGCAGGAGCAGGCCTGCAAATCTTGTAATTGTAAAACTCTAGCAACTCAACCAACACTCGTGACATGTATTTTCCTGCATATTATCAGCACACAGATCCTGTACATTAGTGGAAACCTAGTGGGAGAGCACCTTTCCATTGAGGCAGAGAGGGCAGGCGACTTTCTCCAGATCACGAGTTACTGTTAGGGTTAAAAGTTAGGAGCTCCTGGCTCCCAGTCACATGCTAGATCATGCCTCTTTCTGACAATAAGGGAGAATTTACTTTGTATTAATAGTTTCAGCACAGCATAGGTTCTGATCTGACGTTGCTTGTAACTGCTTACCCTGTGGCTATGTCAACACTACACACCACTGGCGGCGGTGTATAGCGTATGTGTAGCCACATGCCGCAGTGAAAAGCGCACCACATCTACACTGCGGTCTGTAGCAACAGGTGTCAGCAAAAGGCTCTGACATGGGGAAGACACCGGAGAAAGGCTGAGCCTTTCCCTACTGCCTCCTGCCACTAGAGCCTTTTCCCTCTGCTGGAGTGTGACAGGATGCTCCACTCACCGCTAGGATGGTGCTCCCTCCTCCCCATGCTAGGGATTAGCATCACAAGGTCAATGCCCCTTCCCATGGTTGCACACCATCTCTCCACCTCTCTCTCTGGGTCTGCAACCCCCATCTCGCTCCATGAACTGCTGCTACCTCTTCATGACTCAGCCCTCTAGCTAGGTCACTATACACATTTTCCCCTTCTGGGGTACCAAAGTCTTCCTTTGGCCATCCTAGGCACTCTTCCCCTTCACTGCCACTCCCTCAGTGGCTGGCAGGGGAACCCAGGTGCACCCTCTACTCCAGATTTCAGCCCAGGAGCCCTCTAGTCAGCAGCCAAGGTCTTTTCCCTCCTGGGCCTTACTGCTTTTCCCTGAGCCCTTTCCTTACGACCTTGCACTCCCTGGTTTCCCAACTTCACCACTCCCTCCTTCCAGGAAGCAACTACAAGCTACATATCTCTGTAGCCTCTCAATGCTTCCCCCAGAGAGTGACTGTGACCTATTTCCCTGCAGGACCCTCAGCTTCCATTTTCCTGTCTTTATAAATCCCAGCCCAGCTCATTCCCCCTCAGCAGGGCTCCCTCACTCAGTCAGGGGATTACTTAGTCACCTGATTCCCCTCAGCTGTGGCTTGTTGGGTTAATTAGCCCCCTTCTCAATCCACATGAACCCTTTCTGGGCAAGTGTGGGGTAAATAGTCCATCACACAGAGCCTTTCCCGGTGACTGAAGTTTTTGCCTGTGGTGGGGAAAGGCACCAGCATCAGGACACTACACTGCAAGAAATAGCTGTGTACCTGGGGAGTCACCGCTTGGGTGAATAGAAAACCATGTGGGGTATGTACACAAGTACATATCCACACCCTTCAGGCCTGTCTTTACTCTGCTTGCTTCAGCTGTGTCTCACTGTTATTATTGCTAGTGCTAGGGGGACTACATGTGTATGTACCCTACATGCCACTGAAAGAAGGGTGCACTTCACCCCCCCCCCCCGTATAGTGACTATTGTACCACACAACACTGGGATGAGACAGACACCTATTTGTCTATATACTGTCTTTATTTTTTATTCTAAAGATATTATAAATAACTGAAAGATTGCTGCTCCAAACGACTATTAGGGAAGGGATAGCTCCGTGGTTTGAGCATTGACTTCCTAAACCCAGGGTTGTGAGTTCAATCCTTCAGGGGGCCACTTAGGAATCTGGGGCAAAATCAGTCCTTGGTCCTGCTAGTGAAGGCAGGGGGCTGGACTCAATACCTTTTGGGGTCCCTTCCAGCTCTATGAGATAGGTATATCGCCTTATATTATATTATTATTATTATTATGAGATGGAGAGCAAACAAGCTGTGAATCTATGTGTATTATGGATGGTCAAAGAACAGTCAGAAGGTAATAATCAAAAGAGATGGAACAGCTGTGGGTTTTCTTTAGTAATTTCTGTTTTTATAAGAGCAAAATATACATACAGGAAAGGCAAAATCATCACTAGGTAAAAGGAATTGAATAGAAAGTACAGTGGGCAGCATCAACAAGTACAATAATGCCATACTGGATATAGACTTTATTCTGGTATTTCTTCTATTGGGGGTGCATGCAACTCTTAGATAGTGCTATCATGCTGTGATAAACCCTTTCCTTAGTGTTACCAATGGTAGTACTATACCAACAACATCACAAGCAAGTATTCAAAGCAAAGAGTTAGCCAGGAGGCTCCTAACTCCTAATTCTATGTGGCTGCTTTCATTATAGTTAGATATTAAGAAAAACTTTCTAACTAACTATGAGGATAGGTAAGCTCTGGATTACGGTTCCAAGGGAGGCTGTAGAATACCCAACATTGAAGGGTTTTAAAAACAGTTTGGACAAACACCTGTCAAGGATGGTGTAGGTTTACTTGGTCCAGCCTGGACTTGATGACTTCTCGAGATCCTTTCTAGCCATACATTCCTATGATTCTGTAATATCTGAATATCTCACAGGCTTTAATGAATCTAGCCACACAACACCCCTATGAGGGTGGGAAGTATCATTATTCCTATCTCACAGAGGGGGAACTGAAGCACAGACAGATACTGACTTCACTAGTCTGTGGATCAGGCCCTGGGTGACATGCTCAAGGTCACATGAGCTGATTGGGACCAGAACTCTAATTTCTTGTATCCCAGTTCAGTGCTTTAACCAAAAGGCCATCCTTCCCCTGCAGAGGTAAATGGGGCTAGAAAGGGCCATTCTACATTTTGACAGGACTCCAGCTGCAAGAAATACGGTCATGCCAATATCAGACTCCAGCTACTCCTAAGTTCTTGAAGTCATGGCTCCATTCAGATATAAAACAGCCTCATGGGAAAATTTCATTGTGAATAGAAGGCAGAAATGTTTCTATTCCTGGTTATACACAATAGAAAACATATACAGGACGGGTGTGATGGCATAGGATGTTCTTTAAGATTTGGCAGATTGCAGCTGTATTTCTTTTAAAAGAATAATTGCCTAGGAAGCCAAGAGCCCAGCCCTTCATAGAGGAGTCTTTAATCACGCAAGCAGCCCTAGAGCTTTAAAGCAAAGAGCCCAGGTGAGGGGCAAGGACTTGTGTAAGTTTAAAAGAAAAAGCCAAGCAAATGATGCTGCTGCAGAGTGAAATTTAGAGCACAAAATTAGATAAGACACACAGCTTTTTAGACTAAACATGACACTCAATAGCTTCATATATGGGTATAGTCTTATCTGGGGAGATCCAATAATTCCACTGACTTCAGTAGTGTCCCTGGAAAGTCCAAAAAGGCTGTATCTTGGATGGTCTGACTGCTAGGTACAGAGATCAGCCAAGATTATAGGACACTATTTACTGTTGTTCATTACTGTGAGCAATCCACTTAGCTTGGGACGCTAGGGGATAGAAAAGGTCAGGGGCTCAAAGTTCCTCTGAGTATGCTAAGCAGTAAATAAAACTTGGCACAGTGCAGTAACAATGAATCTTTTATGATGATAATCACAGACTAAAATGTTGGAAAAATCTGGCAGATTACCAACTCTGGAACACAAACCCGAACACAGTGAGGAAAACAGCTATGAAGATCTACACCATCACCGCCTCCAGCTAACCTCTGCACTAATGAGTCCTTCTCCCTACTGGAGACCCATATGGCCAAATTCTGATATCTGTAACACCCACGCAGCTCCCTTAAATCCATGGGGTTGCACCTTTGTGACAGAAGAATTTGACCCAGTGTTTTGAAACCTTTATCCCTTTAGATATCTCTCCTCCTCTACAGTCATGTTGCTTTGATCTTCGGAAATAGAAACTTAGCTCTCTGCAGTAGATGGAGACCCCATGAACTCTTAAATTATATTGTACTATAAAGCAGATCCAAAACTTAAGAGTTATTAAAGTGCCTTGTGTAGTAAATTACTACAGATAATGTTCAGGCCATTAAATAGGCACAATAAAGTCAACCTTTCCATTTATATTTCCCCCCTTAAATCAAGCACAGATTTGAATGAGCATTACCTCTGTTATAGTTGGAAAAAACAGTATAGCCCTTACAGTAACATGGGAGGCAACATTTTGAGGTGGTAGGACCTCTGTTGTAATGAAATATGGTGAAACTTGTCTGAGGGCAAACAGTTACCTTAGCAGCCCTTCACAAAAAGTCTCCAAGCTTAGGATCCAGTCTTGCGGCTACCAAAGTCAATGGCAGCATTCCCATTAACTTGGCTGGGAATAGGACTGACTCCACACTTAGTACTCTTTCTTTACTAGAAGAGCATCAACCAATAGTTGCTGGATCCTTGAGTAGCAGTTTGAGACAGGTTCTGCTGTATTACTTTACGTTTTACTATGTGTTTGTACAATGCCTAGTATAAAGAGGCCTCAGTCTCAGATGGGGACTCCTAGGTATGCTGGTTGGACCTAATCCAGCTTCTATTTAAATCAATGGGAATAAGTTAAGGCAGTGGTTCCCAAACTGGGGTTCATGAACCCTTGGGGGTTTGTGAAATGTATCAGGGGGTTCTCTGAAGAAAAATCTGTAATGGTGGACAGAGCTGTCCCTAGGGACCCTGGGCGCGGGGGCCGGCAGCCCGACCCCCATGACCATGACTTCCTGGCAGAACAAGTTTAAACTTTGTTGTAGTCGTGCGTTGTTTGCCTGGACTGCTCAAGACCTGAATGCTTGTGGGAGGAACTCTTTATTTGAGTTGGCTTCTTAAATACCTTCATGCTGTTTCACGTCTGGTACTCCTTGATGAAACATGTAGGAGGCTTAATCTAAGTGATATGAGCTACAGAAGTGAAATCTTGGAAGAATGTTGTTGTTTTCATAATGTAATAAAATTAATAATGTAATGATAAATAGTGTGTAATAAGTGTGTCATACAAAAACCAAATTATTTCTACGATCACTGCTTCTATAATTTATGCTGAAGTAAGGGAGAAAATCCCTGGAAATACGATATTCATTTTTAGGAGGGGGTTTGTGAGATTTGATATTTTTGTGAAAGGGGTTCGTGAGGCTGTTAAAGTTTTGGAACCACTGGGTGAAGGCATCATTATCCTTTCCCAGTGTAATATCCTATGGATACCTTTAATTAATCTAGTGTACTTCATGTATATTGAACCGTGTTCTTTTTTCATTAGGGATACATATCCTACTTAGAATTGAGTTATGTGATGTCCCATGTTTCTGCAAAGTGATGACCTGATGATCAAAATTAGTTCAGTCAGGGAGGGTTGAAGCCCTTGTGAGTTTTGTCTGCAGAGGCACTTCAGGAATGAGACCACGGGGGAGTAAAGGAGTATCTCTAAACATCGTGACCTCCAAAGCTAGGAAGTTGCAACATGAAATCAATCATCTTACAGGGCAAGGCAGGAAAAACAAAACAAAGAGAATAGAAACCTTATGTTAGGTTTTAACCAAAAGTCAGAAGGAAACCTAATTATCTTTGTTATTCAAATACTGATTCGCTGTTTTTAATTTATATAATAAAACACACAGTAATGAGCATATGATTGTTTTTGCAACTTCGGTATCCGGTTTGTCCTGTAGAAAAGAGCACAAAATCAAGGCAAGTAAATTTATATATTACAAAAATTCCAGACCCTGTGGTTATAACACACGATCTACGTTACCATGGAAACTTACAAGAATGATTCAAAAGGTCTGAGAACCTCATTTGATTATATAAACTTTTCACCTTTTACCAATTGCTTAATTTTTTTTTAAAAATAATTTTCTAATACAGTACAACTCACAATAAACAAAATCTTTTTAAGTGAAATTGCAGGTTAACCAGAGTTTTGTCTTCCAGGGTGGTATGGAATATGAATACTAGCCAGTTTTGCAGGTAGGCTGGGTAAAGGCGGCACACTCATAATATCCCAACTAGTGCATGTTTTTAGACCTGATCATAAAGCCAAAGGTATTCTGTCCACTGCGCCTTTGGGTTGGAGACCCAGAGCACAGGTCACCAGCTTCCCCTATTTATGTCAACGCTTTAGAAGTCAGCACAGGCTTTAGAATAACTGTGATTGTACAGTAGACATTTTAAAGAAAGATTCACCCCATGGTTCAGTTTTCAGAACTATGGATGGAATATAAAATAGCCTTGACTGCAGCAATTGATAATGCCTTTTTTCAAGAGTAAAGATAATGCCTTTACAAGAGTACCTGACATTGTAAAACCTGTACCAAGCAATAGCAAATCCTGCTCCAAACAGCTTGCATTTTAAAGACAAATGCAGGTACAATAAAGAATAAACAGAGTAATAATAATAATAAACCTCTTACATAGCCTTTTCATCTACAGACTTCAAGACCTTTTACAAAGGAGATCAGTATCATTATCTGTACTGGGGCACTGAGGTACAGAGACTTATGTAGGGTTGCCCAGTAGGCCAGTGGCAAGAACAGAATCCAAGTGTAGGTATCTGTACCTAGCTAGATACAACACAACCTCCATCATTAGAGTAACCATTGTATCCCTTGAGTAACAAAGTCCTCCAATCTTTTAGGCAGTCTCCTTTTTCTTGTAGTTCTAACACCATCAGAGGCAGGAATAAGAGTAAGCTGTGGAGCAATTCCCACTACTATAGATTGACCATCATCTATCTGAGTCATTGATGTTCTCCTTTCCAATGTGGAAATCAGCATTCTCTTCTTCAACTGCTCATTGATGAGTTGCAGACAATCTTGAAGTGTTCCATTTCTTTCCATCTATTAACACAGCAGAATCTCCTCAGATTTCCCTTATCTGTAAAGGACATGAATATCTTAAATGTCCCTTTTTGACTCTATATGTCAGCTTCACATGAACAAAATCTCTAATTTGAAACTTGTGAGGTTTACAACTTTTCTTGAGATCTTCATTCTATCTATGCTCTTGTTTGTTCTTAACATGTTCATTAATACTTTCATCTGAAGGTTTGGTTGAAAAAGGGAAACTGGTAAGCCCTTGACAGTTAGTAAGTCTGGTATAGGCCTTGCACCATCTTAACCATTCAAAGGGGATACTCCTGTTGTTGAGTGTGAGGAGGTCCTGTAAGCAAACCATGGTTCATGTAAAGCTTCTTTCCATGGTGTCACTTGCAAACATCTTTCAGCAGTCTGTTCATTCTCTCAACTAGACCATTAGCTCTTGGATGGTATAAATAAACCATTTTGTGTTTGATATCATTGCTACTGAGGTATTGCTACATTTCAGCAGAGGTCAATTGAATTCCATTGTCAGTTACCAGTTCCTTGGGGAATCCTTCTCAGTTGAAGGTTGATAACATGAACATAATCTCTATTTCAGTGGTAACCTTTCCAGCGAATGTAACTTCTGGCCACTTTGCCATTACTATGGAAAACCTTTGCATAATAGAATGATCTTCACAAGGTCCCATTGTGTTGAGAGGCAGTTTCTCCCATGGACAGTTGGGATAGTCAACTGGTATGAGAGGGATGCTGAAGGTTTTCTATGACTTATCACTATTAGCCCGAGCCATTCAATTCGTGATTACTTCCTCAACTTGCTTGTTCATCCATGGCCACCAGAAGTCTTGTCACAATTGCCTTTTCATTAAAGTCATCCCTAGATGTCCTTCATGTGCCAGGTGAATCAATATTTCTTTTAGAAGTGTAGGCACAAGATGATTAATTCTCAAAACCCATTCATTCACTGGAATACAGACACTGCAGAGGTTAGCCCACACAGCATCCGTTTGAATTGGAACAAACCTTCAAATGCTGAAAGCTGCGTGCTTGTGGGATCCTTCCATTAAGGGGAACTGGTACACAGAGGATAAATCAAGGGTCGTAAAGACTCTTGCTTCCTTCAAGATAAGCAGCATTTAATTAGTTAGGCAGAAGATGACAATCCATCACAATGTTGGAGTTTAGCGCTCTCAAGTCCACACACCTGCAGATGGCAGTATTAGGCTTCCTGGAGAGAATGACAGGAGAAACCCATTTTGATGAATCAACTGGTTCAATATCTGCTTTGCATCGTTTCAGAATCTCCTCTTTGAGTGGTTGTCTCACTGTGATTGGTATGTTTCACACTTTATGCTGTACAAGCCCCACTTTTTTTTTTTTTTTTTTTTTTTTTTTTAAGCTGGATCTCGTGTATGAACTTTTTTGCAACATCTGTGGTATTGATGAAAACTTCCAGAACTTCAGTGATGATTCCTGGCTGTAGCCTATCCTCTGTTTGCAGGACAGGTTCAGTACTGCTCAAGGGTGTGTGGAGGATAATCGGTTCATGTTTATACAGCACATGAAAGATGCTATCATTACTTTTTAAAAAAGATGTAGTGAACCCATTCTATAGAATTCTTTTTACGGAGCAACTTCATTATATCCAGAAAAATAGTTTGCATGTGGCAGGGATCAGAACAATTCTAGATGTTTATGGTATTCCGAGTTTAACTAGGCTAAAGTTCACTATAAAACAAAAGGCTCCACTGAAGTTAGATATAATAAACTATGGAGGAGTTGTTTAAGATCACCACCACAATAGTGGAGTATATATTCAGCTAAGGTGGTTTTGTATAAGGTTTTGTACATTCAAATGCAGCCATTTCTGTTACTGATATATTCTGCTGCTATTACTTGACTGGAATTTGTTCCCTGATTGCACAGCTCTAATGGACAGGTACCAGAGGATGGGAGTTCTATTTTGCAAAGGATTTCAAGATTTTAAAGTCTGGCTTACTTCCAAACCAGCGCTAAATTTCAAAATTCTCCATGAAGGAAAATCCTTCCATCCCACCCACCAATTTGTCTTGAGTCATGTTTCTTTGGACAAAAAAATCAAAATGTTTTGTTTTGATTTTGACTTTTTAATTTAAAAAATAAAATTCAAAACAAAAAGCAGCTTCAAAATGAAATTTTAAATATGGCATTACAAAAAAGATGAACTGGGACATTTTGACATTGTCGGCATTCCCTGCAGGTCCTGCCCCCGCACTCCCTCTTTTTAAACCAAAATTTTGGCAAATTGACTTGATATTATAAAGCATTTTGACTTCAAAAGACCTGCATATTCCAATGGAATATGGTATCATTGATGTTTCTTCAGCTCTACTATCTACCATGATATGCTCAAATGTATTCAAAGTGGATATTTATGAGCACTCTCTGATACTATATATGGTAATTAGATGGTATATCAAGATCATTGGGTTACTCTGTGAGTCAGTGTGTTGTTGTGACATTAGGTCTGCATCTCTTACAGTGTCAGTGGGAAGTCAGCAGGTGCTAATGCAGACAAAAATCATAGTTTTAATTCCATTTTCTTAAACATTGCTACCTATCCCCCACCCAAAAGTGTGCTGTGCACCATTACATAGGGAATGGTAGGGGTTAAGAGACAGGGTGAAATAGGTGGAAATAGACACACCAATGTAGAAATGAACCAAAAGTTCTAACTGATTCAGCAACAACAACAACAAAACAGGAATGGGACATGAGGCAGAAATCCCAGTCAGAGATGAGTTTAGAACTCAGTAATTCCTGGCTCCCAAGCCTGGGATAAAGGAACTTGTACTGGAAACTATGGCAAAAACCCTCAACAGTTTTCTTTCTCAGATCATTGGGTTTTCTGCTTGTTTCATTTTTGGGAGGGGAGTTGGTACAGTCCTTGGAGTATTTTAAAAATTCAAAATGATCTTAATTGGACATAAGCCATCAGACTGGTAGGTTATTTTAAGGCATATGTTCAAAACTTGACATATAAAATTCTTATAATTTAAGTGAGTTACTTATTTAGTTTAAGAGCCCACAAAACTTAAGAGCTTGTCCATAAGCTTCCACAGATAAGACTTAGTTTTCTCCCATACTTGCTCTTATCTCTCAGCACATGTGCCTGGTGTAAATGTATCTATAGCCAAAACAGAACTATACAGGAAAGTCTTGGTGCTATTAATTTCTCTGTTGAATCAGGGCCTCATAGGAGGCAGAATTATGTAGTTATAATTTTGAAACATACATCACAGATCCACATGAAAAATGATATGCATGCAGTTATTTAGAAAGTAAGTATATAAAAATACAGTCTAGTAAACAATGAGCAGAGGAAAAAAAATCCCTGAAACTCCATTTCTCAAGATGTTATACTGAATCTAATGTTTCAAAGAATGTTTTTTTTTTTTTTTTAATCTTACCTGCCTACAGGCAACTCGTATTCAAAAGTATCTAAGCCTTTTCTGGTGTACAAACAACTCCTGTTAAGTGGGTATGTTTAACTTTGCAGCAGATTCATAGTAAGTTTTTTAACACAGCTACTGTTTTTTAAAGGATGTATTAAGGCCATTCAGTGTAAAGGTGTTTAAAATCCCATCCACAGTCCATTTTGTTAAAAAAAAAAAAAAAAAAAAAATTCAAAACAAAGATGTGACTGATTGTTGGTTTAGGAGATACTATGAACTCATTTACAGATCCAGACTAACACGGCTACCCCTCTGATACTATGGACTCATTTGTAGAAGGAACCTCTATGTAACTCCCAACTTTAAAGCAGCTTCCTAGGATGTCTTTGGGTGCTTGAGATTGTCATGGTGGGAGGAATGTTTTAAAATGACACCAACGTTTGTCATGGTCCCTGGGTAGTCTTCCCCTTCTGAGACCCTTTTCCAGTCACCTGAGTGCATCCCTTTCCAGTGACAGGCCTGTGCCTCCATTTCTCTTTGGTAGGGTGGGGGTGGGAGGAGCCTGGAGTGCAATCCAATCACTCCCCAACTGGGTCTCTGTGTTACACCTACCTGGGTGACAACCATGTTACCTAGCAGGTCCAATTGGGCCTGAACCCTGTGGTCAGTAATAGAAAGCAGTGACACACAAGCAGTTTCTCCAAAATAAAGTATGATTTATTTTGCTCAAATGGTACACAGAGCTCAGAAAAGCAGATTTAAAATAACAAGTACACCTATAGCCATATTCTCTAACCCAGGGATCGGCAACCTTTGACACATGGCCCGTCAGGGAAATCTGCTGGTGAGCGGGGACGGTTTGTTTACCTGCAGTGACCAGAGGTTCGGCCGATTGCAGCTCCCACTGGCCACGGTTCGCCATCCCCGGCCAATCAGGGCTGCGGCCAATGGGGACCACTTCCCGCAGCCCCCATTGGCTGGGGATGGCGAACCGTGGCCAGTGGGAGCTGCGATCAGCCGAACCTGCGGACACTGCAAGTAAACAAACCGTCCCGGCCCGCCAGCGGATTTCCCTGACGGGCCGTGTGCCAAAGGTTGTGGATCCCTACTCTAACTGATGCTTGGCAGTCCTCTCCAGCCCCTACTTAGACATGACTTAGTCTTGAAGTTACAGCTTGCTTGCTGCCGAACCTGATTCTCAACCAGCCAGTCTACGTATCATCCCCACTGCATGCTGACTCTGTGTCTCTGTCAGTTTCCTGCTGAGCTGACCATCTCCCCCTTCCCTTCCTGCCAGGGGCATCTTTTCAACCACTCATGGTCTTTTTCTCTCAGCCCGAGACTTGGGAAGATAAAAACATCCTAATTTGGATGGAGCCAGGTAGGTTCTTCCCCAATGGCCCAGCCATAGTAATCTTAATTCCTTTGAAGCGGGGTCATCATTTACCCTTCCTGGGTTTCTTAACCCTTTAAAGCCTTTTTGATTTAACTATTTATTCATACAGGTAAGAATACCAAATTGAAAAGGGTCATACGTAATATTAAATAAGAAACAATACAGATGCTTTCCCAGTTTGTCAGAATATTCACATCCAGATTTTACAGTTGTGCCCCTATCTCCATAACAGACTGAAACATAATCCTGAATCTGAACAACTCTGAATGCAGGGGATTTTCTGACTTTTCACAGCTTGAGCCCATCCATACTACCAAAGTCACAATCGAAATGAGAGGAAAGGTAAATAAAGCAGAGCTCCACACGGATCACTTTTTGTCATTGGGTCATGAAGGAGACGCAAATGAAATACTAGATTATAGAGTCCAGACAAAAGATCAAAAAACCAAGGAGCTTGGAGAGAAAAAGTCATAAATTTTAGAAGCTGTTAAGGGACATGAGCCCGATAAAGTGACAGATGAGGTAATAAAAAAAAAATTAAAACATTCAAAACAAAAAGTGGCTTCAAAATGAAAACGCTAAATGTTTCATGCCAAAAATGAGTAAATGGGACATTTTGGCATTGACGTCTCTCAGTTCATTAGGCTTTTTGTTTGCTTGTAGATAACAGAGTCCAGAGAAAATATCAAAAAAACAAGTAGCTTGAAGGGGAAACGTCATACATTTTAGAAGCTGTTAAATGATACGAGCCGGATAAAATGATTGATGAGGTGGGTTTGGCCTGAACCGTTTTCTGGCTCAGTTGTTCTAAGAACTTAAAAGTCACATCCTAAAGGATTCATGTTCCTGGGGAGGAAGTAAAATGTCCAGAGCCCTTATAACAACAGAGAAGATGGTAGCATTTAGTACTATTAAAAGTCATCAGGCATCAGACCAACCGGAATAGGGTCTGACAGTTCTGAAGGGACTTTGTAAAGGAAAACAAGATTCTCTTTTGGCAGAAGTTTTTCATAGTTTGTTGAGAGCATTAGCCTCCAGTGTTCCCCTCCCTGTAAAAATGAGCACAAGGCAGAGACATCCAGGAGACAGTATGGAACGTACAACACAGAATTCCATGATGCAAAAGTCCCAGTTAGGAGGCAAAAAATCTCATATGACGTGAGAATACTATGGTTACCTACTTCAGACTGGCCCTCTGCACATAGTAAAAGCAGAACTATAATGGCAATATCTTCACCCTGCCACTGGCACTCCCAAATAGGCCCTCCTACACAGAGGTGAAAGTAAGGTAAATTACTTAGTGGTACGGGGGCCTCACTCCGGCCCCCCGAAGTGGCAGGGCCTCGGGCAGAAAGGGCAGGGCTGGGGGTCAGCCTCTCCCAGCCAGCCCTTCCATGCTGCCTGGCCAGCGCCGCCCGGGGCTCTGGCCGCGATTTAAAGGGCCCGGGGCTCCGGCCACTGCTATGGCAGCGCTTTAACATGGGCTGTGTACGGGCTGGTACTGGCAGCCACTTCTTACCAGTACGCCATTCCAGCCCGTACCAGCCCACTTTCACCTCTGCTCCTACATACAAGTAAATATAGAAACTAGATTCTTACACAGGAGTCTCAAGATTCAAACTGGATTTCAGATGGGCAGGAAAATCATTGCTACTAAGTATAAGCAGCATTAGCTAGTGAATAGAGTACAGTCTTTTCTAGATAGAGTAAATGACCTTCAAGAATCATAGAAGATTAGGGTTGGAAGAGACCTCAGGAGGTCATCTAGTCCAATTCCACCACCTCCCTAGGTAACCCAGTCCAGTGCTTCACTAGCCTCTGAGTGAAATAGTGTTTCCTAATATCCAACCTAGACCTTCCCCACTGCAACTTGAGACCATTACTCCTTGTTCTGTCATCTGCCACCACTGAGAACAGCCTAGCTCCATCCTCTTTGGAACCCCCCTTCAGGTAGTTGAAGGCTGCTATCAAATGCCCCCTCACTCTTCTCTTCTGCAGACTAAACAAGCTCAGTTCCCTTAGCCTCTCCGCGTAAGTCATGTGCCCCAGCCCCCTAATCATTTTCGCTGCCCTCCGCTGGACTCTCTCCAATTTGTCTCATACCTTCTGTATCCAAAACTGGATACAATACTCCAGGTGTGGCCTCACCAGTGCTGAATAGAGGGGAATAATCACTTCCCTCGATCTGCTTGCAATGCTACTTGCATGCAATGCCGTTGGCCTTCTTGGGTACAAGGGCACACTGCTGACTCATATCCAGCTTCTCGTCCACTGTAATCCCCAGGTCCTTTTCTGCAGAACTGCTGCTTAGCCAGTTGGTCCCCAGTCTGTAGCAGTGCATGGGATTCTTCCATCCTAAGTGCAGGACTCTGCATTTGTCCTTGTTGAACCTCATCAGATTTCTTTTGGCCCAATCCTCAAATTTCTCTAGCCATCTAGCCATCTAACCATCTAGCCAGCTTTATTTCCACCTTATAGTCCATTCATCCAATCCATACTCCTTTAACTTGCTGGCAAGAATACTGTGGGAGACTGTATCAAAAGGTTTGCTAAAGTTAAGATATATCACACCCACCGCTTTCCCCATATCCACAGAGCCAGTTATCTCTTCATAGAAGGCAATCAGGTTGGTCAGGCATGACTTGCCCTTGGTGAATCCATGTTGACAGTTCCTGATCACCTTCCTCTCCTCCAAGTGCTTCAAAATGGATTCCTTGAGGACCTGCTCCAAGATTTTGGCCGGGGACTGAAGTGAGGCTTAGCGGTCTGTAGTTCCCCGGGTTCTCTTTCTTCCCTTTTTAAAATATGGGCACTAGATTTGCCTTTTTCCAATCGTCCGGGACCTTCCCCGATCACCATGAATTTTCAAAGATAATGGCCAGTGGCTCTGTAATCACATCAGCCAACTCCCTCAGCACCCTTGATAGAAGATACACTAGCTTCAAAATAGCTAAATTTGATCAACAAGAGGGAATGAAAATAATGAAATGGAACAAAGGATTCCCCACTGATTGGATTATGCTGTACTTATGTAGTTTTAATTAAGTAATTCAATGCCACAAAGTATTATAATCAGGTAGCAATAAACCCAAAACTTAAATTCCAAATTATAGGAAGGGCCTTCTTTAAGATACCAAAGTCAGGGAATTCCAACAAGGTTCACTCTCTGTGCATAACCTGCCCCCACGTGCTTGTAATAGGAACTGCAGCTTACTGGCATAGAGAGATGCTGTGGAGATGAAACCGGGAGCCCACCTGCTTAGATGTTTTTGTATTTGTTTCATCATGACTGGGTTGAGGAAATGTGTTTTTTGTGGGACTGATGTTTTGGCATTTTTGACACTTTCTGGTTTGCAAAGGATAACTCTTATGTTACTATTCATTGTCATTCATAGTAGCAATTCATAGTCCTTCATAATGACAATGAACAGTCACTGGGCCAGAGCACACAAGTGAGAACTACTTTAGCTTGGTGGTTGTGGCACTCACTGGCAAAGTGGGAGACCGCACGTCAAGTCCCTACTCTAATGACTATTTAATGAGTTATAGAGTGCAACAGCTCCAACAAGTGAGATTAAGAGCATCTCCACAGAAAATCCCATAACCCAGTGGCTAGGACGCTCACCTATCATGTAGGAGACCCAAGTTAAAATCCCTTTGTGTTGGGGAGATCCTGACAATACCCACATCCCCAGGGAGTGTCCTAACCATGGCCAAAAGTTCTGAGCATGAATCCTCTTCCCTCTCATTTTGTGAATGGCATCTAAGTCCCAAACAAATTTTGGGGACAGTATTTTGCAAATTCAAGTAAAATTTGTGAATAGTTTTGGGTCAGTCAAAAATGCATTTTTCAGCACATAAACAACGTGACTGAAAAATTTCAACCAGCTCTACTCCAGGAACCCATTTTACCATTTGCTCCCAGTGTTAATAGGCCTGTGTCAGATCTTCCACCTTCTCAGTAATGATAGGTGCTGGCAGAAAAGTTACACACAATACATAAGACCAACAGGAAATCACTCAACCAAAAGAAGGTGGCAACTGTTTGGAAGCAACTCTCCCAACAACAGCAGTAACCCAAGCAAGAAGTGGGAGACTGATTTGAAGACCAACACACTTGGGGGGGGGGGAAAGAGGCTTAACAGGTTGAACTGGGCTCGCAGCAGAGGCCATATCCCCAGGGAGGGCAATGCGTTACCTAGGGAGAAGGTGGAATCTCCTTCCTTAGAGGTTTTTAAGGTCAGGCTTGAGGAAGCCCTGGCTGGGATGATTTAGTTGGGGATTGGCCCTGCTTTGAGCAGGGGGTTGGACTAGATGACCTCCTGAGGTCCCTTCCAACCCTGATATTCTATGATATGTACTAATAACCTCTGGCCCGAACAAGTAATTAAGTGGTTGTGCAAATGACACAACCATAAATTTGTTAAAAGGAAAGATATAGCAACCTGCATGTGTAACGCTGACAGACCACAGTCGTCGGGATCGAACTGGGACCTCTGGAGCTTAGTGCATGAGCCTCTACAGCATGAGCTAAAAGCCACTGGCTGTTAGCTACAGCTGTAGAGAAAACTCATTTTATTTCTCTCTAAGTGGTCTCGGTGCCACTAGATGGGACAGAACACCACACCCAAAAGGTGTGTGGGTTATACATGGAACTTGGATGGAAGAGTTTAGAAAAGGCACCAAGAAATCAGTCTGCATGCAGATAGTTACAATGTTCAGCTGCAGCAGCTAGGGAAGTCATTTGTTTAATAAAGAGCCAGTTCAGTTCAACAAACACGGAGTCCTCTCATGTTATTACCCAGCATGTGGTACATAAAACAACTGGGGCCATGGCTCCTCCATCCGAAGCTGATTATGCTGGAGGGGTGACAAGGAATTGCCTTAGGGCTGCAGAAATTCATGGGAGATGCATGCTGGCTTCGGTAGAATTCTCCCTGGAGCTGAGGGACAATGCATGCTGCAGCCTTGCAAGAGCTCCTTCTGCTGCCGCATGTACAATGATCCGTGGAACTGAAGTCAAAAAGCCCATGTTCCCTGGAGGGGCTGTTATTTGATGGGACACCAGGGGAATGGGTGTAGCTAAGTTGGAACCAACTTGGCCACATGGACAGAGTAGTGCACAGCTTTTAATAAAGTTCCACTTGTTCAACACAACGTGCATTCTGCTTCACTGTTTGCTAATGAAACACGGTGTATGCTGCCCCCACAGCTTCAGGAAGAACTCTGGTTGTGTCAGCCAGGAGTTTCCCAGGGGCTCTCAATGCAGCATGGCTCCTCCTTGCAGCCCCCCCAAGCCAGCCAAGGTTCAAAGCCAATACCTGCCCCCATATCAGATCAGAAAATGATTCAGACTCATCTCTTTGCTGGCCTGCATTGAGAGGTAATTTGCTAGGGAAGCTTGCCCTGATGCTGTTCCAACTGCACTCATTGACAGAGAGAATGCTAGTCTCCAGTGCTGTCAACATCCAGGCTTTCTCAGGTTTTTCATGAGGTCAAACACATAATTTTAAATGACTATAAAAAGACTGGACTCAAGGAGGCTGCTAGGGATCCAACTCAGGGTAGGATTCCTTGTCTCACCTCTATCCGCTGAATAAATTAATCACCATGGACATGCAGACGAGTATCTCACGAGGCTCTGCGTGGTCCTTGTGAAGGGATTGAGATGCCAGGGGAGAACTATGAAGCTGGAGTCCCTGTACAGAAGGGGAGCTGAGAACATGCTCATCCTTCACATGAGGCTTTTCCCCTGCAGGCCCAGCCCAGGCTGGAAGAGACAGAGACATTTAAACACTTTTCCAACCCCTTTCAGGAGGAGCGTAGTAAGGGACAGCTGCTCCCTTCTGTTCCTCCTTTCCTACACTTCTCGTAGTAGGCTAGCCACTTTGCTATAAGAGTTACTGCCTGATCCCAGCAGCCTCCCAGAAAAAGGAGCTTTGAGGGTGGTTTTAAATCCCCAGTTCCCATCCAAAAACTCCTCACCAGCAGCAGGTCCACCAACCAGCTGTCATCAGGCTCATTCCAATTTAAATCTAGAGCCTCAGGAGTTATGTAACACCCACACCTCCTGGGTGTGGTGTTCTGTCCCATCTCATGGTAGTGAGACCACTGAGGGTACGTCTACACTACCCGCCAGATCGGTGGGTAGTGATCGATCTATCAGGGATCGATTTAACACATCTAGTGTAGACGCGATAACATCGATCCCCGATCACTCTGCCGTCGACTCCAGAGCTCCACTGACCAGGCCATTGACTGTCCGGTTGGGGGCATCGCGCAGTGGGGCTGGCAGGCTCCCTGCTAGTTTCCATTGCACGGCTCCCAGGAAGGAGTTGGCATGTCCCCTCTCTGGCTCCTACATGTAGGGCGGAGGTGTGGGGGATGAACCTATGACCCCCGGGCTGGATCCGGTCCCGTGGTTAATTTCATCCAGCCTGTGGCGCCCCCACCCCTCACAGGGCTGGAGCCACAAGTGCCAGCTCGCCCTGCTGAGGGGGGAGCCCTGAGCCTCCATCCCCCCCACCCCCAGGTGGGTGAGTGGCCTGCAATTGATTTTTTTTTTCTGTGGGTCAATGGCCCATGACAGAAAAAAGGTTCCCCACCCCAGATCCCACACCCCCAACTGGAGCCCTCACTCCCCCCTGGCGCCCCAACCCCCTGCCCCAGCCCTGATCCCCCTTCTGCCCTCCCAGCCCGGAGCCCCCTCCTGCACCCCAAACCCCACACCCTCACCCCCCCATGCCAACTACCTGCCCCAGCCCAGAGGCCCCTCCTGCACTCCGAACCCCTCAGTCCCAGCCTGGAGCACCCTCCTGCACCCCAAATCCCTCATCCATGGCCCCACATCAGAGCCTGCACCCCCAACCAGAGCCCTCACCCCCTCTCGCACCCCAGCCCACTGCCTCAGCCTGGGGCCCCCTCCCGCACTCCCAAACTCCTCATTTCTGGTTCCACCCTGGAGCCCACACCCCCTCCCGCACCCCAACCCCTTGAGCCAGAATGAGTGAGTGAGGGTGGGGAGAGTGAGCGACAGAGGGAAGGGGGAAGGAGTGAGTGGGGGGGCCTCATAGAAAGGGCGAGGCATGGGTGGGGCCTCAGAGGGGTGGGGCAAGTCTGTTCGGTTTTGTGTGAGTAGATATGGCAACCCTATACACCACTGTAAATCCAGTATTGCTAACCCCAAATCAAGCCCCCCAAAGTAATAATGAGATATTTTAAAAAATAATATGAATTTTAGGTTATTATTTGCCTTTTGGGTTTTGAACCTTTATGGTGCAATGGGGTCACATTTTCAAGATTTTTCTCTGCAACCACGAGGGCGAAAATCATTTTCTTTTACAATCAAAGCTAAGATTCCCACCTAATCACATGGCTCCAGGTGCTAGGGCTTCAGATAAAACACCAAACTTTCCTAGACTCTCTATAAAATCAGGACAGTTAACACCACTGTAACTCTAAAATAATCCCATCCATTTCAGTGGTGCCATTCTGGATTTACAGTGGTCTAAATGAAGGCAGAATTTGGGCCTATAACTTTATAGAGTAAGGGTATGTTTCACTACGAAATTAGGTCGATTTTATAGAAGTCTATTTTTTAGAAATCGATTTTATAAAAAGTCGATTGTGTGTGTCCCCACTAAGCGCATTAAGTCGGCGGAGTGCATCCACAGAACCGAGGCTAGCGTCGACTTTCAGAGCATTGCACTCTAGGTAGCTATCCCACAGTTCCCACAGTCTCTGCCGCCCATTGGAATTCTGAGTTGAGCTCCCAATGCCTGATGGGGCAAAAACATTGTCGCGGGTGGTTTTGGGTACATGTCGTCAGGCCTCCCTCCCTCTGTGAAAGCAATGGCAAACAATCGTTTCTCTCCTTTTTTCCTGGGTTACCCGTGCAGACGACATACCACGGCAAGCATGGAGCCCGCTCAGCTCACCGTCACCGTATGTCTCCTGGGTGCTGCTGGCAGACGCGGTACAGCATTGCTACACAGCAGCAGCTCCTTGCCTTCACGGCAGCAGATGGTGCAGTACGACAGCTAGCCGTCATCGTCATGATGAGAAGCTTTGAAAACCAGTTTCATGACTGGCCAGGCTACGGTGTGAAAGTTCTGTTTGTTTCTCCTTGATGAAAACCTGCCCCCTTGGTTCACTCTACTTCCCTGTAAGCCAACTGCCCTCCCCTCCCCCCTTTGATCACCGCTTGCAGAGGCAATAAAGTCATTGTTGTTTCAAATTCATGCATTCTTTATTAATTCATCACACAAACGGGGGGATAACTGCCAAGGTAGCCCGGGAGGGGTGAGGGAGGAGGGAAGCACCGGGTGGGGTGGTGGAGGAGGGAAGGATAAGGCCACACTGCACTTCAAAACTTATTGAATGCCAGCTTTCTGTTGCTTGGGCAGTCTCTGGGGTGGAGTGGAGTTCTGATAGCAAGGATTGCTCTCCCCATACGGCGATCAGATCCAGTACCTCCCGTTCGGTCCATGCTGGACTTCTTTTGCAATTCTGGGACTCCATGGTCACCTCTGCTGATGAGATCTGCATGGTCACCTCTAAGCTCGCCACGCTGTCCAAACAGGAAATGAAATTCAAAAGTTCGCTGGGCTTTTCCTGTCTACCTGGCCAGTGCATCTGAGTTGAGAGTGCTGTCCAGAGCGGCCACAATGGAGCACTCTGGGATAGCTCCCGGAGGCCAATACTGTCGAATTGCGTCCACACTACCCCAAATTCGACCCAGCAAGGTCAATTTCAGCGCTAATCCTCTCGTCGGGGAGAAGTACAGAAATCGATTTTAAGAGCCCTTTAAGTCGACAAAAATGGCTTCGTTGTGTGGACGGGTGCAGGGTTAAATCGATCTAAAGCTGCTAAATTCGCCCTAAACTCATAGTGTAGACCAGGGCTAAGATTTCTAGAATTAAAGAGATGTGATTTTACAGAGCTCTCTCACTTTTGCTGATGGGGACAAGCACTGCACAGGAATGATCAGACTGTGGTTTATCATCTCCTTTGTTTGTTTTGTATGATTTTATTTTTTAAACTTCTCCAGGCACTGATTTGATGCCATCTTCTTGTCTAACAAAAAATGGATTTTGTATTAGCATATGAAACAATGATCTCCTCTGTTGTTTATGATACATTTCCAACCATCTCTAGTTATTCCCGTTTTCTGTTGGACGGGCGTAGGTACTAACATTTCCTAACATTGCAGATCACACACAAAAAGAAAGCAGCTTATCGTGGCTAGAAAGCATATAGGAACTTTTCTGTTATCTCATTAAACTACATCCTCCCGACACTTTCAGTAGCACCATTAGCTCAAGATAAACACCACAGGGATAATAAAGGATTTACAATGCGTGTGGTTGACCAGCCTTTGGCTACTAGAGAACAAGGGTACAATAGCTGGGACACGTGATTAGAACGGTGCACTGTGGGGCTTTAGGTGGTACTATCATGCTGTAGCCAGGGCCCAGGAGCAGACAAGGTGTTCCACGTAGATTAATTCTCCCTTCAAACTCTTGGGAGGGGCACAGAGAACGCCAACTCTCATGCTTTTATCACATTTACTGCAGGGAGCGGAGAGGCTGCTCTAGTAAAGATGGCCACTGTCTCCCTCTTGCTCCCTACACCTATCTTGTTCTCCTTAAAACTGCAGCCAAGAATGCCCAGGGGGCGGACTCTAAAGTTAGGAACCTGTAAAGAGTGAGGAGACAGTGGAGTGTGAGGTGCAGGAGGTAGGAGTGGAGAGCAAGAGGGAGAACTTGATGGGGCATAGGAGGATACTGAGTTGAGATGGAAATGTGGGGTGCAATTAGAAACTGGGGGACAAGGGAATGTGAGGAGGACACTGAGGGGGCAGCAGAAGACTGGAAAGAAGCAGCTGATGGGATAGACAAGGTGGGGCACAGGACGTGGCTAAGAGGGTGCGGGGTACAGGAGGAGACCGAGGGACACATCTCTTAAGGCTGAAGATATAGAAATCTGGAGATTTTATGCAAACAATCTAATACCCTAATTTGCATAATTAATTACTAATCTGTTTTCACTAAGTAAGGATCCTAACAGTGAATTTTGCATGGAGGGGACATTATCAGGGATTGGACATATGGGGAGCAGCTGGAGACGAGGTGGGGGTTGGCTGCAAGTTACTGATATACTCCAGCCCATCACACCAGTCAGAAATCTATACAATATTCCTTTGGGGGGGCAAAGGACTAATCCTGTTCTCTGACAGGCCCCAACATTCTGTGTATGCGTGCACGTATTCTGGGTTGAACTGACTAAGGAACATCAGGAATATGGGTTGGAATAGCCTTTGTCATTCCTAATTCTCCAGTTTTTCAGAAGTCTGCGCTTGGGGCTCAGTTTCCTGCCATGTGAGCTGTTGTCTTAGTCTGATGTGCTTTGTAGCTGTGTGGTGAGTCGGTGTGGCTCCCCTCCTGTCCTGAAGAGGGAGCACCACTGCAGACACCTGAGTGGGCGGAGCCACCATCGCCTGTCCCCGCCCCCCGGAAGTCACGGGGCGGGACAGGAAGTATAAAGGCCGGCCGCCGGAGCTCAGTCAGCTGCCGGCCACCACAGGGAGCAGATGTGCGGCCGGGAGCTCCCCGCCAGGATACCTCTGAGGCCCGAGACGGACGCCCAAGCTGGCCGGAGCTGCCCCGAGCTCACTACGAGGAGGAGCCGCCGGAGCCCATCCGCTCCCGTCGTTACGAGGGGCCCTGGGAACTCCCCCACAGCCACCCCGAAGGGGAGGCCCCACCAGAGCCCCTGCGGCCCTGCTGTTATCCAGAGGAGCCGCCTGAGTGCCATTGGCCGGACTTCCCTACGGAGCTGCCGGACCTGCCACCAAGCCCCGGCCGAGAGGAGCCCACGCTGATGGACTGGACCGGGCCCAGTGCCACGGACGAGGTAGGCCCTGAGGGGGATACCGGAAGTAGCCCGGGGGTAGCCGACCCTGGTCCGGCTGTAGACGCATCTGAACCCATGTCAGTGTGTTTCGGTCAGGATACCCCACTGACCGGCAGCGGCAGTAACCGCTGCTAGGGCCCCGGGCTGGGACACAGTGGAGTGGGTGGGCCTGTGTCCCCCCCTGCCACCCGCACTCACGGGTGGCAGGCTTCCCCCTCACCCAACGGTCAGGTAGGAACCTGAGCCCCGTTCCTGCCTGGTTGCTCAGCCCCTGCTCCAGAGGGCCTGAGCTACTGAACCGTTTGCCTGCTCAGCCCCTGCTCCAGAGGGCCTGAGCTATTGAACTGTTTGCCTGCTCAGCCCCTGCTCCAGAGGGCCTGAGCTATTGAACTGTTTGCCTGCTCAGCCCCTGCTCCAGAGGGCCTGAGCTACTTAATTGATTGTCTGTGCTCAGCCCTGCACCAGAAGGCCTGAGCTAATTGACTGTCTGTGCTCCGCCCTGAACCAGGGCCGGAGCTACTGAACGGCTTATCTGCTCAGCCCCTGCTCCAGAGGGCCTGAGCCACTTAACTAACTGTTTGTGCTCAGTCCTGCACCAGGAGGCCTGAGCTAACTGACGGTTGTGCTCCGCCTCGAACCAGGGACGGAGCCACTTAACTGTTTGCCCGCCCAGCCCCTGGCCAGAGGGCCTGGGCTTCTGGACTGCTTGCTTGCCCAGCCCAGCACCGAAGGGCCTGGGCTCTTTTCACTGTGTTTTACTCAGCCCTGCACCTAAGGGTCTGAGTCCTGAGCTAACTGACCGTTTGTTCCGTGAGTAGGGAGTCGGTGTGGCTCCCCTCCTGTCCTGAAGGGTCGAGCCCTGACTCGGACCTTTTACACGTGGCGCCCAACGTGGGGCCTGCGAGCCCCTGCCCCTGTGAGAAGGGGCTAGTAGGGGAGTGGCTGTTGCCTCCCCCCCCCCCCGTTTCACCAAGGAATGCATATGGAGCGTTTATTCCAGTTACTGACGGAGAGTCAGGAGCGGCAGCAGACGGCCCAGCTGCTGCAGCAGCAGCAACAGCAGGCCGCTCAGCTCGCGCAGCAGCAGCAGCGAGATGCCGCCCATCTCCAACTCCAACAGGAGCAGCACACGGCCCAGCTTGAGCAACAACAGCGGTTGGTACAGCAGTTGGGGAACCAGCTGCAGCAGCTGCTGGTTACGCTCCCCCACCCCGCGACGGGGCTAGCGGGGGAGGCTGCGGGGATGCCGCGTTTGTCTGCTCCCCTTCGTTTGACCAAGATGGGCCCGGACGATGACCCCGAGGCTTTCCTGGTCACTTTCGAGAGGGTAGCCATCGTCGCCGGGTGGACCAGGGACCAATGGGCTACCCTCTTGGCCCCCTATCTTACCGGGGCAGCCCAAGTGGCCTACCGCGGCTTGGCGGCAGAGGAAGCCCGGGACTATGACCAAGTGAAGGCCGCCATACTGGACGCTCTTGACGTCAGTCCGGAGACCTTCCGACAACGGTTCCGGAGTCAGACTTACCCTCCCGGAGCCCGACCATGGTTGGTGGCCCAGGCCCTAAAAGAGGCCTGCCGGCGATGGCTGCAACCCGACACCCGGACGGCGGAGGAAGTAACCGAAAAGGTTATACTAGAGCAGTTCATGCACACTCTACCCGCCCGGGGACGAGCCTGGGTGCTCCGCCACCGGCCGGCGACGCTGGCCATCGCGGTATCACTGATGGAGGATTTCCTCGCCGCCGAAATTGCAGTGGGTCCCACCTTCCGACGCCCCAACGCGGGATCCGAACCCGCCCGCGGCGAAAAGAAGGGGAACCCCCCGAGCGAACCGAGGCACCCCGAACCCCGACCCGACTCCTGCCGCGAGCCCCGTGTCCGGCACACGGAGTCGACCCCTCGGACAGGGCCACCGGCCCCGGGTCAGAGGCCCCCAAGGGCTCGGCGGAGCCCCCCCCGGAGCCCGAGTCGAGGGGGACCCCGGAGCAGGCGGCTTGAACTCGGCCCCTGTTTCAGCTGTGGAAAGATGGGGCACCTCCAGCGAGACTGTCCAGAAATGGAGTGCAGTTATGGACAAGTGTGGGCGGGCCAAAATCGAGCCCGGCCAGCCCTGAACCCCAAGCTGACCGTCCCGGCGGCCGTTGAGGAGAGAACTACCCAGGCTTTGATCGACTCTGGCTGTGGACAGACATTGGTCCGGAAGGAGCTGGTACCGCAGAGCGATACCCGCCTGGGGTGGATCTATTTACAGTGCATTCACGGGGACGTCCGACCCTACCCCAGTGCCCAGGTTTCCCTGACTATCGCGGGCGTCACCCGAAATCTGCTGGTCGGGGTAGCTCCCCACCTCGCGTACCCCGTGATCTTGGGTCGGGACTGGCCGGCCTTCGAGGAAGTGCTTCGCCCCACGGCGGCCCTGGAGGCCGATCGGCTGGGGTCCTCCCCCGAGACCACTGAGCAGGTTGCGGCGACCAAGGTAAACAGAACAGATGAGACCGGGCGGCAGCAGGAGCCCGCCCCTCAACCCCGCTTCGACACCGACTTCTGTCGGGACCAGCGAGAAGATCCGACCCTCAGCCGCTTCTACGAGCAGCTCGCAGCAGTGGACGGGAGCATCACGGACCCCCAGCAAGCGAACCAATGGCCCCATTTCGAGCTGCGCCGAGACCGCCTCTACCGCGTGGACCGTGATCCCCGCACCCGGAAGCCACAGACCCAACTGTTGGTGCCCCTGTGTCACCGGCGGGCCGTAATGAAGCTAGCCCATGTTGTGCCGGCCGCCGGACACTTGGGGCAGGAGAAGACCCTTGCCCGGATCCTGACGCGCTTCTTCTGGCCGGGAGTCTACCAGGAGGTGAAGAAATACTGCGCTTCCTGCCCAGACTGTCAGTTGGTCGCGCCGCCCAGGATACCCAAGGCGCCCCTGATCCCCATGCCGTTGATGGAGACACCCTTCGAACGGGTCGCTATGGACCTTGTAGGCCCCCTCCCGAAAAGCGCGGCGGGGTTTCAATACATTTTGGTGCTGGTAGACTATGCCTCCCGGTTTCCGGAGGCCATTCCTCTGCGGAGTATTACCACCCGGACCATCGCGGGGGAGTTGATGAAGATCTTTGCACGGGTAGGGCTCCCTAGAGAGATCCTCACCGACCAGGGGACGAACTTTACCTCCCGACTGTTGCAGCAGGTCTGCGCCCTCTTAGGCGTCAAACAACTCCGCACCTCCGTCTACCACCCGCAGACGGACGGGTTGGTGGAGCAGTTTAACCGCACGTTGAAGGGAATGTTGCGGAAGTTCCCAGCAGAGGACCTTCGCCACTGGGACCAGTTTCTGCCGCCCCTATTATTAGCCGTCCGAGAGGTTCCGCAAACCTCGACGAAATTCTCCCCGTTCGAGCTACTGTATGGGCGCAGACCGCGGGGCCTCTTGGACCTGATGCGAGAAACTTGGGAACAGTCGGCTTCTCCCGCCCAGGGCCTCTTAAAGTACGTCCTCCAGTTACAGGAGTACCTGACCCAGGCCGGGGCCCTGGCACGCGAGAACCTGAAGACGGCGCAGGAGCGCCAGGAGCGGACTTACAACAAGGGGGCCCAGGTCCGGGAGTTTCAACCCGGAGACCGAGTCCTGCTCCTCTTACCGTCCAGTGAGTCAAAACTGTTAGCCCGCTGGCAGGGGCCTTACGACGTGGTGCGCAAGGTGGGTCCTGTCACCTATGAGGTACGGCAACCGGATAAATGCAAGGGGACCCAACGGTACCATGTGAACCTGCTGAAGCGGTGGCATGACCGGGAGGGCCTCTTAATTAACCCGTACCCGCCCGAGCCGGAATTGGGACCCCGGGTGCCCTCGACAGATGGCGACCCGGTACCCTGCTAGGCGACTCACTTACCGAGGAGCAACACAAACAGGCCGGCTGTCTCCTGCAGGCCTTCAAAAAAACCTTCACGGCAGTACCAGGTTACACGACTCTGGTCAAGCACTCGATCCTGACCGAGCCTGGGAAGGTGATTCGAGAGACGACCCGGCCTCTGCCATATCGGGTGCGCGAAGAGGTCGAGGAGGAGGTAAGGGCCATGCTTGCTCTGGGCGTCATTGAGCCGTCCCAGAGCGAGTGGCGCAGCCCGGTGGTCCTGGTGCCTAAGCCAGATGGCACCCGCCGCTTCTGTATCGACTTTCGGAGGGTAAACGCCGTCTCCCGCTTCGACGCCTACCCGATGCCCCGCGTAGATGAGTTACTGGGCCGTCTGGGGGAGGCCCAGTTTATTACCACCCTCGACCTCAGCAAGGGCTATTGGCAAATCCCCCTCGACGAGGCTTCGAAGGAGAAAACCGCCTTTGCCACCCCGACTGGGTTATACCAGTTCACGCGGATGCCGTTCAGTCTCCATGGAGCTCCGGCCACCTTCCAGCGACTGATGGACCATCTCCTACAGTCCCATCAGGACTATGCGGCAGCCTACCTTGACGACGTGGTTATCTATAGTCGCCGCTGGGAAGACCATCTACCCCGGGTCGCGGCAGTCCTGAGATCCCTGCGACAAGCGGGCCTGACCGCCAACCCCAAGAAGTGCCGTATTGCCTGGAAGGAAACCACATATCTCGGCTACATGGTTGGGGGCGGGTGCGTCAAACCCCTCGTGGGAAAGGTCCAGGCACTTCTGGACTGTCCCACCCCGATGACCAAACGACACGTTCGGCAATTCCTGGGCCTCGCTGGCTATTATCGTCGGTTTGTTCCCCAATTCACGTCCATAGCGGCGCCCTTAACTGGGCTCCTGACTAAAGACCGCCCCCGGCAGGTACAATGGATCCCAGAGTGTGAGGCCGCCTTCCGGACGCTTCAGAAGTGCCTCTGCCAGGAGCCGGTTCTATACAGCCCGGACTTTAACCGCCCGTTTATCCTTCAGACCGACGCCTCCGAGGTGGGATTGGGAGCAGTCTTATCCCAAGAAGTGAATGGAAAGGACCACCCCGTGCTATACCTCAGCAGGAAGCTATTCCCTCGGGAGCGGAATTACGCGGTCGTAGAAAAAGAGGCCCTTGCTGTGAAGTGGGCCTGTGATGCCCTCCGCTTCTACCTCCTCGGGGCACCGTTCACCCTGGTCACGGACCACACCCCCCTCCGGTGGCTGATGCGTATGAAAGACAACAACGCACGCATCATGCGTTGGTACCTGGCCTTGCAGCCCTATGCCTTTACTGTGCAGCATCGGGCTGGCAAGGACCATGCAAACGCGGATTTCCTATCCCGCCTAGGGGAAATGGAAGGACCTGGCTCCGGGACGCGGGAGCCAGTCTTGAGGGGGTGTGTGTGTGGTGAGTCGGTGTGGCTCCCCTCCTGTCCTGAAGAGGGAGCACCACTGCAGACACCCGAGTGGGCGGAGCCACCGCCGCCTGTCCCCGCCCCCCGGAAGTCACGGGGCGGGACAGGAAGTATAAAGGCTGGCCGCCGGAGCTCAGTCAGCTGCCGGCCACCACAGGGAGCAGACGTGCGGCCGGGAGCTCCCCGCCAGGATACCTCTGAGGCCCGAGACGGACGCCCAAGCTGGCCGGAGCTGCCCCGAGCTCACTACGAGGAGGAGCCGCCAGAGCCCATCCGCTCCCGTCGTTACGAGGGGCCCTGGGAACTCCCCCACAGCAACCCCGAAGGGGAGGCCCCACCAGAGCCCCTGCGGCCCTGCTGTTATCCGGAGGAGCCGCCCGAGTGCCATTGGCCGGACTTCCCTATGGAGCTGCCGGACCTGCCACCAAGCCCCGGCCGAGAGGAGCCCACGCTGATGGACTGGACCGGGCCCAGTGCCACGGACGAGGTAGGCCCTGAGGGGGATACCGGAAGTAGCCCGGGGGTAGCCGACCCTGGTCCGGCTGTAGACGCATCTGAACCCATGTCAGTGTGTTTCGGTCAGGATACCCCACTGACCGGCAGCGGCAGTAACCGCTGCTAGGGCCCCGGGCTGGGACACAGTGGAGTGGGTGGGCCTGTGTCCCCCCCTGCCACCCGCACTCACGGGTGGCAGGCTTCCCCCTCACCCAACGGTCAGGTAGGAACCTGAGCCCCGTTCCTGCCTGGTTGCTCAGCCCCTGCTCCAGAGGGCCTGAGCTACTGAACTGTTTGCCTGCTCAGTCCCTGCTCCAGAGGGCCTGAGCTACTGAACTGTTTGCCTGCTCAGCCCCTGCTCCAGAGGGCCTGAGCTACTGAACTGTTTGCCTGCTCAGCCCCTGCTCCAGAGGGCCTGAGCTACTGAACTGTTTGCCTGCTCAGCCCCTGCTCCAGAGGGCCTGAGCTACTGAACTGTTTGCCTGCTCAGCCCCTGCTCCAGAGGGCCTGAGCTACTTAATTGATTGTCTGTGCTCAGCCCTGCACCAGAAGGCCTGAGCTAATTGACGGTTGTGCTCCGCCTCGAACCAGGGACGGAGCCACTTAACTGTTTGCCCGCCCAGCCCCTGCCCAGAGGGCCTGGGCTTCTGGACTGCTTGCTTGCCCAGCCCAGCACCGAAGGGCCTGGGCTCTTTTCACTGTGTTTTACTCAGCCCTGCACCTAAGGGTCTGAGTCCTGAGCTAACTGACCGTTTGTTCCGTGAGTAGGGAGTCGGTGTGGCTCCCCTCCTGTCCTGAAGGGTCGAGCCCCGACTCGGACCTTTTACAAGCTGTGATTAACCCACCTTCTTCCTACTTAGCCATGTTTAAGGGAGTTATTTTATGAGGAAGGCTGTTGCTATAGTTTAGAATCCAATTCCTGATTTGATCAGCTAAGTCCATAGAAGTGGCTCTCTCAGCAATAGGACAAATGAAGAGCGTTGGGAGGCATGTGTATTTCCTACTCATCACCCATATCCTTTATTCCTGCACTTTATAATGTGATATGCACAATAGTATTTTGGGGGAGAATAGAGACTTGCTTTACAACTATTTTTCCACATTCTGCTGTGTGTGAGCGTTTTGGGGCAAACTTCTTTGGGAGTTGGCGTAGTTTGTTTCAATCCTAACAGTAGATTTTGCATAAAGGTGACATCAGAGACTGGACATCACAGGTGCTGACTTTCCAAAGTGCCAGGGGGTGCTTGACCCCCAGGTCTGCCCCTGCCCTGGAGCACCCACGGAGTTGGCGCCTATGCTGGAGATAGGGGAAGAGTTGGACAGTAGGTGGTGTTGACTGCACATCGTTATACTTCCAACACATCACTGGGGGGGGCATGGATCAGCATTCACGTCACACTTTCCGTTAGTACCTGGCCTAAGTCAGGGAAGCTAATGATCCAAACAGCGGTCCGAATTCAGTGATAAATCCTGGCCATGTGCCACCTAAGGCACGTTGTGCATATGCTAAGAAGAATCACATCACCCCACCAAGAAATCTATGCAATACTCTTTTTTTTGGGAAAAAGGACTAATCAAGTTCTCTATTAAGGCCCAAGCAGTTTACTTGGTGTGTGTATTCTGGGTTGAGCTGACTGTGTGGTTTCAATATCATCTGTCATTCCTAAAGTTTATGGTTCGATCTCAGGATTCTGCTGTGTGAGCTATTGTTTTAGTTTCAGGTGCCTCAGAGTTGGGAACATACCATCTGCCCAATTATCTCATGCTTACGTGTTATTTTATGAGGAAGACCCTTTTTTCAGTTTTGGAATCTGAAGCTCAGCTAAGGATCATAGCAGTTGAGTTAGCATGGAGGTGTCACGGTCAGCAGTACATTTAGAGCAGGGATCGGCAAACTTTGGCACGCGGCCCATCAGGGAAAGCCGCTGGTGGGCCGGAACAGTTTGTTTACCTGCAGCATCTGCAGGTTCGGCCGATCGCAGCTCCCACTGGCCGCGGTTTGCCGTTCCAGATCAATGGGGACTGCAGGAAGCGGCGGCCAACACATCCCTCAGCCCTCGCCACTTCCCGCAGTCCCCACTGGCCTGGAACGGCGAACCGCCAGTGGGAGCTGCAATCGGCCAAACCTGCGGACGCTGCAGGTAAACAAACCATCCCAGCCCGCCAGCAGATTTCCCCGATGGGCCACGCGCCAAAGGTTGGTGATCCCTGATTTAGAGAGTTGGGATTTGTGTGGCGTTTCCTACATATCACCTATTTATCGTCAGCGCTGCACTCAGCCAGGGGATTTACTCAATGACATGTAGGATAAAATGGAGAACTCATGTTTTAGAAGTGGGTGGTCACAGTCTGCTGGATGAGAATTTGTTGGGCCCTAACTTGTTTGGCGGTTGGACTATTCTGTTTCATTCCTAATTACCCATTTTCAGAAGTCTGCTAATGGACCCTCACATTCTTCTGTGTATTTGTTTGTTTGTTTTTAATTTGAACCAATTTTTGCTGGGGATGTCTTGTTTCCTTTGTAATTATTCTAATTTTCCAGAAATTAATTTGTATTATATTTTGTGAGGAAAGGAGGCCCCTCCACTTTTGGAATCTTAAACGCTTTGCATTGGGGTGACACTATCAGGCATTGGACGTAGCAGGAGCATGTCTGACAAGAGCTGGGAAACATGTGGTGCATCCTACACATAACCCTTATCCTACACCACTCCCTACCAGGGATCCTACTGGTAAATGTACACTCTCAGAGGTAGTACATATGAATAGAGCTGGGGAAAGAGAGAGCGTTTCCTACTCACCAGCCGTATTTTGTATTCCACCCTATTTCAAATCAAGACAAGGTGCCTTTCTGGGTGATATGCTTTAGTCGGTCACAGGTTATTGAGTTCCGCACAGGAATAACAAAGTTCTATGGTGAGTGTGTAGCAGAGATGCCAGCCTAATGTGCCCCCTCCTGGAGTGGTGATACAGAAGATCTGCCTCAGTTTCCCTACATAGTCTTCGGCCCACTTGCACTGGAGAGGTGGCTTAGCCCTCCAGCCAAGTTGCTTCAGAGAATTCAACCCCTTGCAAATTAACTGAGTCCCTCAGTCAAAAACCAACCGAGACACCAGACAAAAAAAATCTTGAGCCCAGCCCGGCTCAGCTTTCAACCCCTTTCCTGGCAGGCAGGCCCCCAGCTGCAACAGCCTGTCCTAACACTTAACAGGCTCCTGGACTCCAATGAATCTTGGCCAGGCCCACCCTTCTACACAGGGGCTCTGGCAGGCTGCAATCTTCAGAAAGCTCCTAGACCCAGCCATGTTTCTTGCCTGTCTGCTCTCCTTCCCCATCAGGCCTGAACTGGTGGCCTCCCCTCCTTTTAAGTCCATCTCCCAGGCCTAATGCCCAGCACAGGTGGAGCAGAGCAGAGCTAATCGAGTGCATGTCTGGTGTTTAGCCCTTTCCTGTCTGTTTCAGGCTTTGTCAGAGTATGGTACAGGAGGTCAGGCTTGATGAACTAATAATGGTCCTTTCTGGCCTTAAGATCTCTGAATATCTTCGGTACTGTACCCTACCAAAAGATCTACTCAGTGACGTGGTAAGCTGAGCAGGGAGTAACTGAGTAATAAAGATGATTAGATTGGGACCAATGTAATATTCCCTCTGTTTTGGGTTGAACAGACTGGGAGGGGTGAATATCCCTCTCTTGTTCCCACTAACCATCTTTCTGCAAGTCTGTGATTAAGTCTCAATAAATTTCCCTGTGAGCTTTTATTTTAATGATTAAGTCTCTTCTTCTGTCTTTGACATAGAAAGCAGACGGTGTTGTGTCGTGTCTTACTGCTCACCCTTTGGGGATGATCTCTGCCCTGATCACGTTGGGATGAGATTTTTCATATGACTGGATCCGATGTTCCTTTTAGCCCTTAAAACCAGCTGGATGGACAAATCTGCTATCAGATTTAAGCTATTAGTCTTAGACTCTGGCCAGTATTTTCAAAAGTGACTAGCAATTTTGGGTGTATCAGTCGTTGGGTGTTCAATTTGAGTCACTTTGAAGGGGTCTGATTTTTCAGAGGATAGGGGTTCAGTCTTTCTGAACATTAAAACCCTTTGAGGGTACCGAAGTGGGGTGCCAAATACTGAGGCACTCAAAATCACGACTTGCTTTTGAAAGTCTTGGCCTCTTATCAGAGAAGGTGGCTCTCACTTACATTGGTTTTAATTCAGTTGAGGTCAGTGGAGTTGCTCCTGACCCACACTGGTGTAAGTCAAGCCTAAGAGTCGAGTTCCTTCAAACAGACAAAAATCCTCTCACCCTCTATTGGTTTGATTTTTATCTTGGGTTTCAATATGGCGCTTATCTCCTTTCTGCGGTAGAAAATTAGAAAATGTTACCTAGCATGGGGATTACATTTCTCTGGCATCCATTTTATTGTCAGAGCAACATTTTACAAGAAGGGCTTATTTCTTGTTTGCCTGTACGTGGCTCTGCCATCGTATGGAAAAATGGTCTTGAGGTTAAGGCGTTGGTCTGTGGCTTGGGAGACCACTGTACAGTTCCCAACCCCATCTCAGCCTTACTGCTTACTACTTGGCTCATTGTCTTAGGACCTGAGCCTCTCCCACTGAAGACAATAGAAGGGGTCTCCTTGAATTCAATGGCCATAGAATTGGCCCACAAGTTTGTCTAGCCTTCAGTTCCCCATTGATAAAAAGGGGACAATGATATTTCTTGATCTCAAGGGAATGTGAGGTGCTTGGGTACTATGTGATGGGGACTTATCTCTTGTAGAGGAGCACAAACCTTTTCCCATTCTAGGGGCCTTGCAGGTACTAGTTTCTTAGATGAGGGGAAGGTGGGTATGGGGCTATAGGCCTCTCCATACCAACTTGGACAACTTGTAAGGCACATCAGCGGCCCAGGGCCTGAGCTTAAACTTGATCTAACAATGGACAAAGTCAACACACATCCCTGATCTTGGCTGTACAGGTGTACTCTGGAAAAGGAGGGCGAAATAACTTAATTTCTCTCCTCTGTGCCCCCTTTTCAGAACTCATTCCCATAGGGTGACCAGATGTCCTGATTTTATAAGGACAGTCCAGATTTTTGGGTCTTTTTCTTATATAGGCTCCTATTACCCCCCTACCCCAATTTTTCACACTTGCTGTCTGGTCACCCTACATCCCCATGCAGCTCCCATAGCATGCGAAGAACGTGAGATATGGGGAAAATTTCCAGTTGGAAGGAGCCAATCACAGCAGAATCTAAATAAACCTCCCTCATTTTACTGTACACTACTCTCTCATCAAAATACAAAGCACTGCACTGCAACACACCCTGCGTATCAGGCATCAGACCCTCAATGATACCAGATATAAAAATTTTGGAATACTTCATACTTTAATACAATGTGTTTAATACCCATGTGTAGGTTTGTAACCATTGCTCAGGTGTAACACTATCCCCATCTAATGATCAACTACAATATAGTTAGGAGGTGCATGAAGAACATGAAACATTGATGTCTGATCATTATTATAATTAAATGTATACGAGTAATACATGTATTTGTCCTGTTTGCTACTTTTTCAATGACTTCACATAATATTTTCGGTGAATCAGTTGCTGTTATGAAGGAGAGGTAATTTGAATACGTAAAGCTTAATTGAAAGCATTCTTTGGCTTAAATTCTTTGTGGAATATTACATGCACAGTGGCAAAGAATTACAGGCAAGAATTACTTTGCAATGATGGAGTTAAACAATGCTTTTATTTAGCAGGATTACATTCATTTTATAATCACAGAAAAAGTCAGCGGCAAATCAACTGAAATTTAATGTGCAATACAAAAAAATAGTCAAGTAGATTATGACTCCATTTCCTGTTTAAGAATAAAATTCAGCGGGAGTTCCATGCTTTGAAGTAGACTCATATAGATTTTAAGACGAGAAGGGACCCATCATCATGCACATTGCAGGCCACAGAACCTCACCCACCCACTCCTGGAATAGACCTATGCCCATTGATAGCTAAAATAAGATTTTTGAATAATCTAAAGTAATTATGGAAATAGTTTCAATTACAGAACAATATTCAGGACATCTAACACATAATGCAGAGCACAACTTAATCATTGTTTTATCCAGTATTCAAGCGGTTATGAAAATATTGGGAATGGTTTTTTTTTTTTTTTTTCCTGGGTTCTTTTCTCTATCAACTAAAACAATCTCAAGGAAGAGAAAGTGATGGATAGCAGGATATTATTTTATTTCAGTGGTGCATTTGCAGGAAGCTAGACAACTTTCCTTCACCATAGAATGACTACAGCCAAAGAGCTCTTTTAAGGTGGCACAGTTTGTGTATTTATCCATATACTTGCAAGGGTTGGCTGAAATAAACCAAATGGTAAACAGTTAGATGATAAAGGGATAAGTCAGTCCTAAATCAGTTACAGGGCCGGCTCTATGAATGGCGGGGCCCGATTCGAATACCCGGCGGTGGTCCGGGGTTTCGGCAGCACTTCGGCGGCGGGGGGTCCGCTCCAGGTCTTCCACAGCACCAAAGGACCCCCCGCTGCCGAAATGCCGCTGAAGACCCGGAGTGGACCTCCCCCCCAGCTGCCGAAATGCCCCCGAAGCCCCGGAGTGGACCCCCCCTCCCCCCCGCTGCCGGGTATGTAAAAAAAATGTAAAGATTAATTTTTAGGCACGGGGCCCTCTTAGGGGAATCGGGGGAATCAGCTTAATGCCGGCCCTGATCAGTTAATTGTTTCCCTTTCAAAATGTATTTTTCAATCCATTGTCTTCATAAACCTATGTAGTCTTGTTTGCCTCTCTGTTTTTGTACCCGCAATAACCTGGTGGGCCTCATTCTGAGCTCCATTAAACTAGCTTCAGTGGAGTTACACTGATGTAAGTGAAAGTAGAATCAAAGTTGTGCTTAGGCCAGGGTAGGTATTAGTCACTGGCATTTACTGAATATCACTTTGAAACAGAAGATCAGCCATATCATACAGTGTAACAAGCCAAAATCAACCATGGTACAAATCAACTGAAGTTAGTGGAGATACAAAAGGACTGAACTGTAATGTTGTACCAAGAATAGGATGGTTTATTTTCATTTTTGTTAGGCATTTATTGTTCTGAACACAAATTGTTGTTGGTATAATAATAAGCACCTTTCCTCTGAAGATCTCAGTGTTCTTTAAACTTTAATAGATTAAGCTCCACAACAAAGTACAGTGAAGTAGAGAATTATTATTTTTCTCAGTTTCAGAGACTGGAGTGGGAGGGGGGTGAATGCAAACTGGAAGGTGAAACTATTTGCACACTTAACCATATACACACTTTTGTTCACACTTAATTGCGGCCTGCAAAGCTCCAATGCATATGCAGAGCTCTATGCATATGTGTAACCCACCAGCTTGTGTGTGTATTGGGTTTGTGTGTCCCTAAGTGTACAGGGCTGAAAAACTTTAGATTGAATACTTAATATAGAGTACTGAGGTCTCCAACAGAGGGCACTGCTAGCACTACCTAGATTACATAGCCCACTGATGTATGTCTAGCGCTAGGACAGAGCTGATGGGATTTACTTTACCCATGGCTGTTTTAAAGGGACTCTCATTTATTAAATATTGTCCAAAATAGCTACTTATATAGTTTGAGAGATGCCAGAGGGTTTTATTGTACGGTTTGCGGTGGGGGCTGCAGCCTGGGCCATGCACCCCCTCTCGTGGCTTCCCAGGGCCGTGTGACTCTCTCCTCCCCCCCCCCCCCCCCCCCGTAGCTGCAGCTGGAGCTGTGTGCCTGTGGTTGGAGCTGGGACTGTGTGCCCTTGCCCCGCAGCTGCGACCAGTTCAGGAGGCTGCGGCCACTGGAGCCAGGGCTGTCCCCCCCATGGTTGTGGGGCTTGGCCTGTCAGTCTCCCCCATGGGACTCCAGCTGTCATTCTTCCCTCCTACCTAGCTCTGCCCCCGGGTTATTTTTAGTAGTCACAGACAGGTCACGGGCTCCCGTGATTTTTGTTGGTTGCCTGTGACCTGTCTGTGTCGTTTATTAAAAATAACTGTGACAAAATCTTTACCTTGGATAATAATGAAGGTTATCTAGCATTTGTATTTATTTCTTCAGGGAAGATTTGGAAAGAACAAAAAACCATTAACTTACTGCAGAGTCCTCGGTCGCAGGCATTAGGGCAATCGCCACACGCTGGTCCCTGTTTGTACGGTTTAGCTAAGTTTGCTGCATTATTTCCTCTGAAATTAAAAAGCAACCCAAACATAATATATCCCTTTAAAATAAAGTTAACATACTGTATAATTTAGAACTAATTCCATAGATTGTGTGTGAAACCTGCTCCTAAACAATCCTGTTTTAGTTCAAATTATGCTTTGGATATAGGATGTTCTATTTGAAAGGAAAGAAAGACACATTTCTGTGGTTATAATATTTTATAATTCAATATAATAATTTGGTCCTTGTATAGAATATACAGTAACACAATTAATCCTCTGCACCTTCCATTCAAAGAACTCCAAATATGTTGTGGGCAGGAATGAAATAACCCTTACAGCACCCCTTTGAGGTAGGTCAGTATTAGAGGTGTACAAATACTAAAATATCCCCTTCTCCCTCTGAATATTCATTTACAACTAAATCAAAAGCGGGGGGAAGTAAGCAATAACTTGTGCAGGAGGAGGGTCTGGGAGGACAGGGGTGACAATGGGGAGGAGCAAGCAATAACTTGTGCAAGAGGAGGGGGAGGGAAGTGTCTTGCTGCTGCTTCTGGAAGGGTGGTTTCTGGTACTGGGCTCACCTCCTTTTACTGAGCTAGGTGGGCTCCCTTCAGCTGAGTGAGCCCTTGCTTGCAAGGGAGGGTGGATTTTACCTCAGGGACTCATCATACTGCAGGGGAGGAGAGGCTGGTGCAGGGAGGCTGAGCTTGCCAGGCCCATGTTCTCTATGGGGTGCTCCCAGAGCGAGCGGCCGGCTGGGGCCAATGGGCAGGGGCGGCTCCAGGCACCAGCGCACCAAGTGCGTGCCTGGGGCGGCAAGCCGCGGTGGGCAGCCTGCCAGTCGCCGTGAGGGCAGCAGTCAGGCTGCCTTCGGTGGCACGCCTGCAGGAGGTCCTCCGGTCCCGTGCCTTCGGCGGCAATTCGGTGGCGGGTACGCCGAAGGCGCGGGACCGGCAGACCTCCTGCAGGCATGCCGCCAAATCCACGTTACCAGCGGACCTCCCGCAGGCATGCCACCGAAGGCTGCCTCACTGCCGTGCTTGGGGCGGCAAAATACATAGAGCCGCCCCTGGCAATGGGGCATGATGCAGGGGGGTTGGTCCCGGGAGTGAGGGGCTGGCCGGGAACAATAGGGCCCGGGCTGGCTAGGGTGACGATACATCCTGTTTTGGCCAGCACAGGCCCCTTTTTCAGCTCTGTCCCAGCCGTCCCTACTTCTTCGCCAAAACTGGGCATTTGTCCCGGCGGCAAGGCAGAGCAGAGAGAGGCGGCAGTGCCGGGGGGTCATCTGAAGGCATCAGCAGCAAATTTCTCTGCTTTCCCGCTGGCAGGCAGTGCCGGCTTCAGAACTGACCCCTGGGCAGCGCAGAGATGGGGAGGGGGGAATCCGCCTCAGCCGGGGGAGGCACGGAGCTCGAGGGTGGGATTAGCCTCAGCCGGGTGGAGGGGGGATTGAGCCCCAGCCATGGGCAGTGCAGAGCTGGGGGGAGGGTTCTGCCTGAGCTGCGGGCGGCACAGGGCTCGGGGTGGGGGTCAGCCCCTGAGCTCGGAATGGGGGTCAGTCCCAGCCCTGGGCGGCATGGGGGGGAGGGGTCAGCCCCAGCTGTGGGCAGCACAGGGCTGGGAGGGGGAGACCCTGCCATGGGCAGTGCGGAGCTCGAGAGGGGCAGCCCCAAATGTGGGTGGCACAGGAATGGGAGGGGGAGACCCCACTTTAGGCAGTGCGGAGCTCGAGGGGGGAGCCCCAGCTGCAGACAGCATGGAGCTCAGCCCCAGATGTGGGTGGCACAGGGTGGGGGGGAGTTAGCTCCAGCCCCGGGAGGCAAGGGGAGGGTGGCTCGGGCGAGCCCTGCAAGGGGGAGGAGGGCGGCTCTGGCGAGCCCCTGGATGTCCTGTTTTTAGTTTAAAAATGCTGGGATGAGACCTACATTACTTTCTGTAGCCTCTTCTCCTCCCACCCTCTGGTGGCACCTTGCGTTACTGCGCCTGACCAGACAGGTTCTTCGGAGCAGCTCATGCTGCCCTCCTGCCCAGAGGGTTTGCGATTAACGCGCATTAAAAAAATTAACACGTTAATTGTGCTGTGCATTAATCGCACACGTTAACGGCAGTTAATTGACAGCCCTACCTAGAAGGTTTCAAAACATCTTACAAAGTGTTTCAACTTAAAGGAAATATATATTGGTACGTACGCGGGACAGTACTGGCAAACATAAAAGTACTGCCACTTATTCTGAGGACAGTAGGCAACTGCACATCCAATCTGGTAAGAATGATACCAAACCACCTGCAGGCATGAAAATAAGTACATTCAATCAGCAAGGCTTCGTTTCAATCATGGATTATTTGAGAGCCCCTTCATGAGCTCACAGAAAAGCAGCTCTTCAGTTCATGAACCCATAACAGCCCTGTGGGAACTGTAGCAATTGCTTACATGGAAAAGTAATATCAAGGAAATATTTCTGTATATTTAGCTTTTTGAAAAATGCAGTTTAGCAGTTGGGAGAAGGAGGAGACTGAAACGTGTGACCAACCATCTTTTGTAGAGCACCTATATGATTTTTCAGACAAGAAAAGAAATGTTTTGTTTCTAATCAATGCTTTGAAATGTGTTGCTTTGACATTTCCAAATCAACATTTTTCAGAAATTGTCATTCCACAATTTAGTATATTATTAGTAATTTAAGATACTTTGACATTTGGTCCCATGTTGGGAAGAAGAAAAATATCAAAATATCATAATTTTCTGCTGGAATATATCTTATTAAAGACCTGATCCAATGCCCTTTGAAGTAAATGGAAAGACTCTGTATTAGTTCAGTGGATTTTGCATCAGGCAGGGAATGAGAGATAATAGTAATAAGTTTCTAGAGGTACAGACTCCTAACTTTCTTTAATTACACAGACACAGTTCCATTGACTTTGATGGGGACGCATGGGTGCTCACATAAATAGATTTTATTTCCAGACTGGGATCACTTTTCTTCCTACAACAATATTTCATTTGTTGGAAATTTGTCATTCATCTCCATACCTGAGTGTAGCCACCAATAGGGGCATTGTCTTTGATTGCTCCAGTACCATATTTGAAATTAGACACTTGATTATACCAGTTTTGGATTGCATCAGACCAAGACAGGGGATAAGTTGCCTGAAAAATATTTTCACCACAGAAGACACCTGAAAATAGAAATGAGGCAGTTTCAAGACAGTGTGAGGACAAGGAGAGAGACTGTAGGAATAGCAGAAATGTGAGTTGCACCCTACAGTTAGGTTAACCACCATATTTCCACCCTGGGCATTGTGTCTAATCAGAGATTCATCGATTCCAAGGCCAAAAGGACCATTGTGATCAACCAGTCTGACCTCCTGTATAGCACAGGCCATAAAACTTCCCCTCAGTAATTCCTGTTTGAATTAGAACAGATCTTTTAGAAAAAAAAAACATTTCATCTTGATTAAAAATTTCCAGAGATGGAAAATCCACCACAATCTTGGTAAATTGTCCCAATGGTTAATTAACCTCACTGTTGAAAATGTACACCTTATTTCCAGTCTGAACAAAGCAGTACCTATAAGCCAGTACCTCTAAGAAGGGAATTATTGACCTGATCCAACCCCAATGAAGACAATAGAAAGAGTCCCATTAACTTTCATAGGCTTTGGAGCAGGCCCTGTATGCCCAGAGATATTCATTTGCAGACTGTTTAAACTAGAAGCACCTCATTAAAATACTAGATGAGAAGGGCAGATTAAAAATAACACTGATTTCTAGTTAAAAGATACCACCTGTTCTTGGATTAACAGGCTACCATTAAATATTAGATTAAAATCATCTCCCCCCTCCAATAACTGTTTATGGTGTACATACCACCTGTGCAAACTTCTTTGTTTGTAAAATTCATCCCTGTGCAGAAGACTCACTCAAAACTTGTGCATCATTCTAAGTCCCACTTTACTAATTATTTATATTACAATGGCATTTAAAGGCCCTGACAGAGATTAGGGTTTAATTGTGTTGGGCACTCTAATGACCTAGTAGGAGACAGTCCCTTCCCCAAAGAGCTTCATGTCTCAGCAGTCAAGACACGGCACACAGAATTAATGGATTCCTCTCCCCTATGGATTTTGGTGGGGGCAAATGGGAAGAAAAAAAAGTTTGAAGCCATTTTTTCCATGGTGAAGAAAACATTCACTCTCTGGCTGAGATTGTGTGTGTCAAGTTTCAACACAAGTGGATTTTTTCCTTTATTGCATTATAGACCTCTAACTATATGGATCTGGAAGTGAAATCTCAACCTGTCCCATATCAGTGCTCCTGCTCTGCTAAAATAACAGTTTTGCAGTAATATGGTTGTACCTGTACGTCTCCAGATGGTTATTTCAATCACTCATAATTTATAATTACTCTTCACTTACCATTAACGACTCTCTCGTTGCTAGGACTGATGGACATTTTACACTGATCTGCCCATCTCTGAGCATTGTTTGCAGCTTCAAGGTTCCATACCTTAAGGAAACAAGGAGAAATATCATATTTACCTTTTGGTAAAACCAATCCGCAATAGTGAATGTAGAACTAAATACAGATCTGGAGATTATGGCCTGGTTACTCAGGGGGTGTCAGTCCAAATAGCCCCAAGGAAGTCATTGCATCTAGGCTGGTTTATATTAGCTGGGGATCAATGTTATAATGTCCTGAAGATTTGAAGTGGATTGTTCCACTTCAGGGGATCCTGAATGTTATAATGTCTATTTGAAGTGGATTGTTCCCTTAGAGGAAAACTCCTCAGCCCCACAACCTAAGAGGTGACCCTCTTGTCACCATGAATGAATAAACCAAAATCTCTATAGTTTAGAGCCTAGCCCTGAAAAGTGCCGTGGTTTGTGATGGTAGCAATGTCCAAGTCCAATGGAAAGGTCTGTAAACTAGTTTCCAACCTGCTTTAATAATGGTTTGGCAGTCATAAAGGACATGAAACCTGTATTGTACGTTAGAAATAGGTTGAGGCAAGCCTTTTTTGCACAGTTCCAGCACACAAAGATCCAGGAGCTGGCAATCCCTGCAAAGGGGGCCTGGAGGGACAGCATCTGCTATTCCAGGCCTAGGCACCACTCAGGCCTTATTTTGACATAAGTGGTGCAGAGCCCATGTACTAGATTCCTGCACAAGAACTGGAATTTGTCTCCTAGAGCTCCTTCCATTCAAAAATCTCAACACAATAGAGAAATATTATTGATGTAAGATTCCCGGTGACTAGGATTACCAGATAGCAACTGTGAAAAAACGGGACGGGGGTGGGGAGTAATAGGCACCTATATAAGAAAAAGTCCCAAAAACCGGGAGTGTCCCTTTAAAAACGGAACATCCGGTCACCCTACCAGTGACCCTGGGAGGTAGGTGAATATTATTAATTCAGTTCTGTAGATGGGAAAACTGAGGCACAGAGGTGAAGGGCAGGGTTTTCAATAGCACGTGGGCTCCTAAGTCACTTCAGTGGTTTTGAAAAAATTCCTCTGCTCTGCTGCAAGTCAATTACAGGAGTAGATTCTGGCCTACCAGTGCCTAGGCCAATGGCCAACCACAAGGACATGCTTCTCTCCCACTCTTTTACACTCCCCCAGCTTAGCGGGAAAACTGCACCTTATCATGGAAAGGATTCTGAGGGCCAAGTTTGCCACTCTGTGACAATGGGAAACATTTCAGAGCTGTAGGAACAGCAATGCCATGTAGCTTACCATCTTCAGCATGTTTCTGGCAGTGGGATTCACTGCTCGCCGAAGGTCATTATGCTTGTCAACGATCACCTTTTGGCTATCCACATTGAAACGAGACAAAGCAGAAAAACCCAGAGCTGGCTTCTAAAGTGAAAAATCACAGGAAAAGTTTTGTCTCATTTTTGTTTGCCAACTCCCACCACACTCAATGCATTAACCTATAATCCCAGTTGACTATTTTAACAACTACTGTTTGATGATTATACTGTACTCATAATGTTCTTAGGATCTGTTTAACTGGCTCTCATTGGTGTTGGAAGCATCCCCTGGAGTTATGGAGCACTGTCAGTAAATGGCTCTCCTTCTTCTGTCTTTTTAATGAGTAGCAGAAAACCTATCTCTCAGCATTCAGCCCCCCAGTCCTCCATTTAGTGCCTTCCCTTCTGCTTCCCCAGTCAGTAGATTCCCAAACTCCCTATCTGTCTCTTGGTGCCCCAGTCAATCTCTTCTGATTCTGCCCCCTCCCACTGTCCATCCTAATACCCGCATATTTGGCTCCTTCTACCTCCTGCTTCCCTGGCTTTTCTGGCTTTCCCTTCCATTCAACCAGTTCATCAACTCCCTGCTCCCCGGCTGCTTTACACTGTTCCTTTCCACTGATATCTTCTATACCATCCATCTAGTCACCTCTGTCTGCCACTCCCACTAGTTAGCTCCTTCCCTCACATTCCCTTAGCATGTTATTTTCAGTGGTCCCTATCTTGCTGATCCCTCCCCTTCTACTTCACCAGTCAGTGGTGACCCATTTTGTTTTCACCTGCTGGTGAATTCCCTTTTCTCCTTAATTGACCCTCTCAATCCCAGAGCTGGTTTTGGGAATGCATAGATGGGCCTGAACCGCATCCCCAGATCCAAACATCCCTGAATGTTTGGAAAGCACAGATGTGGATCCAATATCAAACTTTGCAACTAGCCTCGGTCTCTAGACTGGGCTGAACAAGATGCTGGGGCCCAAACACTTCCCTACTTTGGAAAAGCTCACATCTGGATCAGCACTCAATGGATTCCTGGCATTTAAGTTAAATGGCTTTAGAGTGAAACCAACTCATGTCCTGCCAGGGAAAGGTTTGTTGTCAGTATCACAGTGAAGAGAAGGGTATGGCTCACAACTAATAGGGAGAAGGATCAGAAATATAATTTTAAAAGATGTTGGAAAACTGGAACGTTACACGTTTTTGAATTGAAATGTCCCAAAATGGGACCCTTAATTCTAATCTCTACTGTACAGTATTTAGTATACAGCATTGAGATCAGAGCAATCAGAGATTTGCTCTGTAATGCTGATGTCAATGGAGATCCTGTGTGCAACTGTCTACATCAGTTTCAAAGAAAGAAAAACGTTTTAAAGGGGGCAAAAAAAAGTATTCTATTCCTGAGGGGACAGTGCAGTTAACAAAAGAGCAATGAAGGAACCCAGTTTGTTATGGAGCCCATTGTGGCCTGCATTTTAGTTTAATCTGTGATTAGAAAACAGTTTTATTGAACAAAATAGAATTGGAGTTGAGTATCAGGAGGATGCTGAATGCATGCAAATGATGTTTCAGGTCATTGTGGGAATTTCCAATGTTATTAATAGGTGTCAGAGGACGTGTCAGGGGACATGGACAACAGGGAGTTTTGGATAGCTGAGATTCAGATAAATGAAGGTGCTCTGTATGTGAATAGCTATGAAGTGTCTGTCCTCTGTGAACAAGCAGTGCCTTCAGAAGCAGCCAGCAGTAAACTACCTGCTTTCCTGCTTGTTTCCATTAGGATGGCAAAGTGCTAGGAAGGAGTTCCAGAAAATAGCGGTCCCTGGTGAAAGCACTACAGCACCAGCATTTCCATACTGACAAAGTTTGATTCTCCTCTTGCTTGCAACAGTTTAAATTAGATATAATTCCATTGAACTCAGCGGAATTACACCAGTATAAGACTAATGTGAGAGGAGAAGCAGACCTTAGCTGTGGAAAGTATTTAAATAAATAAGGGTGGATTATTTGAAGGGAAAAATGTGGAGATGCTTAGAGTACATGCTGAAGTAATGGGTACTGGTGGTCAAATACCATCTGTACTTATGGAACTCCAGGCAACTAACTATTTTGGAGGTGGTTTAGTACAAAACTCAGCCTGTTTCTATTCCTCTGCATAGAAATGAAGGTTCATACCTGTCCAACAGCTTGGTGCAGTGCAGCAAGGCATACGATCACAGTTAGCAGACCCATCTCTGGGGAAAAAATAAACACCATGTCATTTAGTCTCTTTGCTGTCAAAGAGCAGCATTTTTCTGAAGCAGCATTTTTGTTAGTGGAATATATTTCTGGAGCAAGATGGGGTGATTAGGGATGAAGGCAACTTGGGTTCTAACATTTTAATGAGAAAAATCTTCTTTTGTCTCCATTTCTCTTATTTGAAATAACTTGAATGTGCAGCAGTTTCCTGCCTGTCTTCTCCTCACTTTATTAAAGGAGCCTTTGTTCAGTGATGCAGTAGATCAGGATCTCACCACTGCTCTCCTAAAAAAACATAGTGTTGAACAGCTGTGTGCAGGAGAGAGGGGCTGTTTTAACCCATGCTGCACTTAGATGGATATAATAGTCCTCAGTTCCTTGCCCTTCCTCTCCCATATCAACTCCCTCAGGTGACCCAGTCCTCTACCAATTTACACATAGCACTCCATTCCTTGTTAATGTTCTTCCACTCCCTTCTCCTGCTCTGCTAGTTGCCTTTTTTCTGTATTGCTTCCTTACTGCTGATTGCTCAAACTCCCCACTGTTTCCCAGTTTGGCCCTACGCCATCATGGCTGACTTGCCTTCCCTAACTCTGAATTCAGAAATCAGAAGCAGGGAGGTGGGTGAGGTGTAGAGCTGGTCAACCCCCCCCCCCCAGAATTTCTGCTCTATGGGAAGTTCTGATATTTTGAATCCTCCTCCCCCCCCCCCAAATTGGGTAGAAAAGTTAGAATATCAACATTTCTTATTGAACAGAAAGTTAAAAAAAATCAGAAATGTTGAAACATTTCATTTTAGTTCATTTCAACATTGAACTGAGTCCACCTGAGCTTTTGCAATGCCTCATGGAAGTTTTAGTTCCAGGGTGTTTCATCCAGATTCTCCTCTATGGACTGGGCTCCCTGGCTGGACTACACCTCCCATGATGCACCATGGTAGTTCAGAGGGGAGACTGGGATACATGATGGGAGATGTAGTCCAGCCAGGGAGCCCAACCAACAGAAGAGAATGGGTGCGTGAGGCACCCAAACTACAACCGCCATGAGGCAGTGCAGCATCTTAAATGGACATAGATTAATGTTGAATTTACCTGAAATGAAACAATTTGATTCAATTTGACAAAGCAAAATATTTTGATTGGGGTCAACCTGACTCAAAATGCTTCTTTGATTTTCCTGACTGAAAAAAAAAAATATGGCACAACTGATATTTTCCTGCAGAAAATGTTGATTTTGTGAAAACTGCATTTTCTGTCAATGATTTTTTTCACGAAAAATTCTCACATAGCTGTAGTCATGTGTTGGGGAGGAAGGTGTCATATCAGAAAGCAGGCAAGCAGATCAGGTCTCTACACTTCTTGTCTCCCCATTACTAGATATTTTCCCTGATCCCTTAATTAGCCTGCACTGGCAGGGAGACTGGCTGGATGACTCCTACTGAATCTTTTTTTCTATGTCTAGACTCTGTGAGCCTGATTCTGCTCTCACTCTAATGTTACTGAAGTCAGTGAAGATATGCAAAAGTAAAACTTGTGTGAGGAAAATCAAGCTCTTAATATCCCATCATCTCCTAGATTTGATCAGCCCTGCTACATTCACACTCTAAAAATATATTCCTCATACTGAGTAGGGATACCCTGAATGCAGGTGCCATGAGTAGTAGAGGTTACCAAGTTAGGAAACATAGCCTCATTAATCTGTTTTTTCACACCAGCTGACTCCTTGGAGATGCCAGGTTTCTCCAGGGCTCCTGCAGAGCGGCCGTTCAGACTTTTCCGGGAAGTTGGGTTTGGGGTTGATAACTTCTGCACTATGGTGCTAAAACCAAATGTGCATGTGTCCATGTGCTTGTTAGTTTTTTGTTTTCTGTTGTGACCAGAATTGGAGTGAGTATTCACAGAAGTGTTTTTGCAGGATTTAACAAAGCTCTATTCACCTTCAGATGGATGGATGATTCCCTCTGTGTATTTGTATAATACATACATACATACATACATACATACATAATGGGGGGAGGGATAGCTCAGTGGTTTGAGCATTGACCTGCTAAACCCAGGGTTGTGAGTTCAATCCTTGAGGGGGGCCACTTAAGGATCTGGGGCAAAATCAGTACTTGGTCCTGCTAGTGAAGGCAGGGGGCTGGACTGGATGATCTTTCAAGGTCCCTTCCCAATCTAGGAGATAGGATATCTCTATTAATTTAAATTTATTTTTGCACTATTGCTTTTTTAGATGGTCAAGGTATTTGTTGGGACTCTTGATTGAAACTGGGTCATAAGGCCAGGTTACTTCAAACAGCTAACTCAGTGCAAGGTCACTGTGATACCAGAACATATACATGGGCTAAAATTGCTCCAGATGTTGAGAGTTAAATAGCAGATGGTGCTTGCCCTCACAGTGCCCAGATTATGAAAACAGACTATTGTCCCTTGGGGTGATAAAGTGACTTCCACTGGACAAAGCCAATTGAGAGAAAATTTCAGCTCATAGAGCAATATTATACATAACAATAAATATTAGTTTCAGCCTGTTGTATAAACACAGAAACTAAGTAGGGCAGGAATATGGCAGAGATCTGAGAAATCCTGTTTGACTTGGACGCTACAATTCTAATGCTTATTAAATGTGTAAACATAAGAAGAAAGTAGAAAATGGAGTTGTAAATTCTTATCAGCTGAATAAATTAACTACACCTGTTCATAACAGGTAAGAAGCAAGAATTAGGAAAAGCTGTAACTTTTCCCCCTGATGTGAACTGAGTTCTTCTGCTGCAGTCTGGCAAAGAGCTAGCAGCAAGTTAACACACTACACCGCAAAAATGGGTTACACAATGGTCTACTTTAAATGAGTGGACAACTGGTATTCTCCTACTCCTTGAAACAAGAGTAGGAGGCTGTGATATTTATATGATCCTGATATACATCACACAGCAATTTCCTGTTTAAAGCCTGAAATTTCCTGTATATTTGTGGCCCGCTTTTCACTTAAACTAGGTTGAGACCATTGACTTCAGTGGAGTTACTCCTGATTTACATCAGTGCAAGTGGGAAAAGCACCCTCAGATTGCTATGATCACAAATTGCTACTAGTCAACATAAAAATCAATAAGTAAACATAAGATCTGCTTTAGTCAAACACAAGCTATTGGATGCAATGCAGGGGAAACTGGGTGAAATTCTATGGCCTGTGATATACAGGAGATCAGAACAGATGATAAGGATCTCTTCTGATCTGACCTGCTAGGAATCTATAATTGCTGCAGTGAATGATTATGATGTGACAAAGGATTCCAACTTCTGCAGAGGAATTACCAATAAATAGCTTTTAAACGTGAACGGAGAGTCCTGTTACCTGCTAAGATTGAAGTCCAGCTGCTCAGGTCTCTCTGTTTCCCATTCTACAGTTTCATGATGTGACCAACAGTACAATCAGTATGATGGTGACAGTTCCCTGCATTGCAGGCATGAGTGATATCATTACCCGTAGCACGGAAAATGCCAGACCAAATGGGAGGCAAAGGTTTTAAATGATTTTGGTTTAAAGTGCATTTCTAATATTAAAGTCTGCTCACAGGACAAGCTCTGCTTGCTGCATTTGCAGAAGTAGCTACACTGAAGTCAAAGGCTCAGTTCGTGTGGGTGAGGCAAGCAGGATATGGTCACGTTTTGTAGCAATGAGAAGATGTTCCATTATCTGCCCAGCTCCCACACCAAGTAGCCTGGGTCTAGGCACTGGGGAAACGTTGTCCCCTTCCCTACCAGCCAATGGTATGCTTATGGAGGCTACTTTACCACATGCACCTCTAGTTTAGCCTGGCTGTGCTGAGGAGGGACCAGAGGATCCACACTGTCAGAATCTCTGCCTTGGCATGCTCTATCCTTCCATATTCTATGTATCTTGCTACACAGAGCCCACACAGCAGCAAACAGGGCTCCATGCCCCTCACATGTGCATAGCCCATGTGCCCCCCCCCCCCATTACATAAGAAAACCACACCAGGGGTTTGAGACTATGCTAAATAAAGCTAGTGGCAAAGCTGCCATATAATGCAGGCTGAAGTCTGAGTCCTGCAGAGGGAGGGAAATCTTTGGGTGCAGAGGTGTTGTCTGGATTTCCCTCTAAGTACACACATTATCTTCACTTTTAAAAAGAAGACCAAGGGAGGCTGAATTTTTGTGATATTCAAGGCTTGATACAAAGTTCATTCTAACATATTAGTGAATAGTGCTTGAAATTCCCCAGATAAATGTATGGCAAGGGATACAAAACATTTCTAGCATTAGAATTAAATTAAATGTCTGTTTCACAAACTTAAAATACTAATACACATTTCCACTCAATAAGATCTGACAATCAAGCCCACCCATATTAATAAATAGGTCCCAATCAAACTATATTCTCCAACATTTTGAAACCTGGGCACTGAAGGTAGATTCTTAAAAAGATATTTGTGGTCCCAAATACAATTTTATACCAAGTAAATGGGATTAATTTCAATAGAGTTAGGTCCCTAAACACCTTGGAGGATCTGAGCCTTAAGTGCACTTGAAAATTCCAGTTCTAGAACTCTAACATCAGGTACCCAGGTTTGAAAATTGTAGCCATTTTATGTAAATTGTAATCATATATTAAAAATTCCTAATTATAAAAAATCTATTAAACTACGAAGTTAGAAACAAATTCATACATTTGCGTTTTTACAACCCAACACTATTTTTTTTCCTAGCTGAGAAATTTTTCTGACCTGTTTTTAATGCTGGGAATTTTCTGATAATTTTGTGACTAACAGTCATTGGTAGGGTTTGTTTATTCAGTTTACATTGTAATACATTATTTTCTATTTTTTATGTGTTTTACATTTATGCCTTTTAGGTTTTTTTCCCATTCACTAAGAACATACAACTAACCTGTTTTTCACTTAAATATTTAATATACAGTCTAATATACTGTATGCATGAGACCTTGGGCAAGTTTAGTCTCTCTAGAGAAGAAAAACCTGTGCTCAGATACCCTGGTTTAAATCGGGGGTAATTCCACGGAAATTACACAGCATAAAATCAATGTAAGAGAGAGAAGAATCAGTCTTTCAGTGACTGAGTTTAACCATTTGCAAAGTGGGATAATAGATACCCACTGTGCAAAGTGCTTTAAGATCCTTGCATGGAAAATGCCTTGAGATGATGGGCCACATTTGGATCTAAATTACAATGGTGGGAATCAGATTAACTCAATTGATTTTAGGGGAGTCATTTCTTATTTACACCAGTGCAATTTAGATCAGAATAATATAGACAGACAATATTATTTATTAGTATAGTTTCCCTGTGGGATTAGTACATTAAAATTATACAATTAAAAGTAAAGACATTTTGGTACTATTTAGATTTTGAATAAAATAGCCATTGTGAGACAGTGCTGAATAAGTATTTTCTCCAATATAATTTCTGTAAAAAAAATAATTTGTTACCTTTCTCCAGCCTGAGTCTTTCTGTATCTTTGGAAGGGCTGAAAGTATTTGAAGTTATCTCCACTCTAGAGGTGTATATATAGCACACCTACTTCCTGTTTTATAAACACGTGGGTTTAAAAAAATTACAATATCAGCATAGGTTTCAGAGTGGTAGCCATGTTAGTCTGTATCAGCAAAAACAACGAGGAGTACCTGTGGCACCTTAGAGACTAACAAATTTATTTGGGCATAAGCTTTCATGGGCTAAAACCCACTTTTATCAGATGCATGGACCCCGGTGAGGGGGGTCGAGAGAAATCTATTAAAGTGGGCTATTATCAACAGGATGAAAAATCACTTTTGTAGTGGTAATCAGGGTGACTCATTTCAAACAGTTAACAAGAAAGTGTGAGTAACAGTAGGGGCAAATTAGCATGGGGAAATTAGGTTTTTGTTTTTTTATTTCTTGTAGTGACCCATCCACTCCCAGTCTTTATTCAGGCCTAATTTGATGGTGTCCAGTTTGCAAATTAATTCCAGTTCTGCAGTTTCTTATTGGAGTCTGTTTTTGAAGTTTTTTTGTTGAAGAATTGCCACTCTGTTATTGAGTGTCCAGGGAGGTTGAAGTGCTCTCTGACTGGTTTTTGAATGTTATAATTCTTGATGTCTGATTTGTGTCAATTTATTCTTTTGCGTAGAGACTGTCCAGTTTGGCCAATGTACATGGCAGAGGGGCATTGCTGGAACATATCAGCATAGTGCAGCATTCTTTAAAAAGAACTAACTTTAATCAGGAAACAGCTGATTGAAATTAAGCTAGTCCACCTGTGCTGTTCTTGCCTTTTAAAAAACAAACAAAAAGAAAAACAGAAATTGGCTCTCTTAACACGTGCCAGGTCTTGGAAGGTCAGTTCTTTCACAGAGCAGGTGAAAATTCCTTGCCAATGTTCCGCAAAGCTGACCTGTAGGCACTTCTGCTAAAGGGGGAGGAGGGGAGCAGATGTAGCACTGATTCTCACAAAAAAGAAAGAAAGGTTATAGTGGCAATGACTGCTTTGTAAGTCTCACTTCCAACCCTAGTAAAATAACCGAATACATATTGGGGGGGGGGATTACTGGGCCAGCTCACCTCTCTCTAACACAATAGCCTCCTTGCTAAGGAAAACTCTGTGCTAGAGCCCACTTAGAGTTTTCGTGGAACTGTTTCCTATGTTAAAATATCATCTTTATTATGCTAGCTTCAAGAGATGAGGTTGGGGCCCCATTGTGCTAGGTGCTGTACAAACACATAGCAAGAGAATCATGGGCTGTGTTTGAAAAATATCCAGCACATAGGTGCATGTGTGTTTGGTTTGCACCTTTCCCCATGGAGCAGGACTCTAAATTCCCTTCCACAGCATGAAAAACTTTTCTACTCTATCACTGATTATTGCAGAACACCTTAGGGCATCTCAGCCCTATGAGGCATTCAGGGTCCAGAAGAAACAGCAACAAGGCCTGGAGTAGCATTTAGAATTCTGATGAATGGAGCAGGGGGCTGAGCCAGTTACATTCTCCCCAGAAAGTGCCCAGTCTGCCAGCCTCCTCCCCCTCCCCCCAAGCAAATGGAAGAAGTAAATGGAAGGGGACTAAGTATCTTCTACAGGGTTAGGACAGGACATGGGTCAGACAAAGCCTAGAGTATTATGAGGAATAGGTCACTGGGCCTTTCCTCCTCCTTCCCATCAGACAACGCAAGGCAAGAAGTGAGCCTGTACTATGTAGGTGAGGGAGGCTTTGTGAGAAGACCTAGGTCTATGGGGCTATGTCAAAAATTCTGCTGCTCAAACCCTCTTTAAGAGTTCTGAGTAGTTCAGATGCGCTTTGCATGAGCAACGTGCATATTTCTTTTCGGGTGCTTATCTGAACCTTTTGACGTTCATTCATCTAAGAGGCCTCACGTTTCCTTTCATGCTCTGAAATAGGAGTGCAGAGGCTCGTGATTCTTGAGTCACTTGAGCTGCGCTATGTCTCTGAAGAGACCGGCAATTTTCCTTCGGGCACTGCACATTCTCCCAGGGTATCAGGTGGTGAGCAGGATGTATCTAATATTAGCTCAAACCTACACCCAGTTAGCACACAATCCTTTCTGTGTGGGGAGGGAAACTTTCACACATCTAATGAGGCCCCTATTGAATATGAAAACACACAAGCCACAGTATGATAGATCTGAACCAGACATTCAGATAATCTGCAGTGTATTTATTTAAAGCAATATTTGCATAAGCTAGAAAGCAAGGGCCTGTGTAAAGAACAATATACTCACAAACATTCCTTTACAACATCCATACTTGTGTATACAGCCACATCCCTTTGGTGTACAGAACATTTTTTCTCCACAGCACTTTATAACTCATTAGTCAGGGATGAAAGAAGGAGGAAGAAAGACCAATAAACATGATGTCTGGGACCGAGCTACACAGAAAACAATTTGGCATGGTAATGAGCTTATCCTGATTAGGGTTAAGTGAAAGGGCGAGGCATTGGATATCAGACATTGTCATATATTCCTACTGATCATTGCTAAATGTGGGTTGTAAATTGAGCTTTATATATTTTGGACTGGGTCTACAATGAAGTGCTTCCTTCCAGGACCGGCTCTAGGCACCAGCAAACCAAGCACATGCTTGGGGCGGCACATTTTCAGGGGCAGCATTCCAGCCATCTGTTTGTTTGTTTTTTTTGCTTCAGGCAGCAAAAGCATAGAGCTGGCCCTGGCAGCAGCAGCGCGGGGGGCGCCCTGGGGGCCGCCCCGCGGGGCACACGGAGCCGCCTGCAGGTGCCACAGGGCGGCCGCCCCCCAGCGCCGCAGCCGGGGCTGGGCAAAGCGGCCCGAGCCGCCCAGGGACTGCGGCAGGGTGGCCAGAAGCAGCAGCAGCAGCGGGGCCATAGAGGGCAGGGCGCTGCTGGGCGGGGCCCGCGTCCCGCTCTCCGGGGCTCCGCTCCCTCTGGGGCTACCTTGCCCCGGCTCCTCAGCCCCCTGCCGGGGCAGTCCCCCGGCTCTGCCCTCCCGGGTCCTGGCTGGTCCTGGAGGCGGGAGCCCTGGCTGGAGGAACCCTGGGCTGAGGCATGGCCCGGGAGCCCCGCTGCTTACCCCGACCCTGCCAGTGCCGGACTGGCTGGAGGCAAGGGGGGAGTGGGCGGAGTCAGCCCTGGTGGGGGGGAGCCCAGGGGTGGGGCAGCAGGGGGTGCGGGTGGGGGAGGACACTGGTGGGGGGCGGGGGTAAGAGCCCAGGGCTGGGGTGGGGGGCAGTCAAAATTTTTTTTGCTTGGGGAGGCAAAAAACCTAGAGCCGGCCCTGCTTCCTTCCCCACCCTTAACATAAATCATAATCACCAGAATCTAATTAGAATTGAAGTACTAGGGGTGTAATCTTGGTGCCATTAAAGTCAATGGGAGTTTTGCTAAGTTTTCTCTTAGGGTATGTCTACCATGCAGTTAAACACCTGTGCCTGGCCTGTATCAGCTGACTCGGGCTTATGGAGCTGTTTCACTGCAGTGTAGACATTGAGGCTTGGACTAGCACTGGGGGTCTGGCACCCTTCCCCCTTGGGTCTGTGAGCCTGAACATCTACACTGCAATTAAACAGCCTGTGAGCACAGGCCAGCTGTGAGTGTTTAATTGCAGTGCACACATATCCAGAGCATGCCTGGTCCACCTCCCATTGAAGTCAATGGAAGAGTTCAAACTTATTATTAACTTCAGTGGACATTGGATTAGATCCCAGGTTCCCCATCGGTTGAAGGGAAATAAGGATGTTGTGAGGATTAATACATTGACCCTTGTGAGCTGCTCAGATGCTCTGGATATAGGGGATATACACGCATTCAGATCTGGCTAGGGAGCACAGACCCTGCTCCCTTCTGGTGCCCCAGAAGATGCTAGTTGCCAGAAAGGGGACAGGGTGGGTATAAGACCATTCCAAACCAGCTTGTAAGGCACAGAGGAGAAGCAAGCTGCACTCTCGTATCGTGATTATGCAGGACATATAGAGCTTATTAACAGCAGTAATGCTAGAGACACCCACCCACCCAGGTTAATATCTTGGCATAACTTAAGCCTAAACCGTTAAAAAAACAGGAGATGCTCTTTCTGTGTTTAACTCAGGTTGAGTAACTACAACAGCTAACTGCCTAGGTAACCACAATCTCTTGCTAAATTGTGAAGTAACTTCCTCTTTTATCTTTTTCTTCTATTTTATATGCTTTAAACTTTGTAATAGTGATATAAGAGCTCAAGTTATGCTAGTCAATGCAGTGTCAAGGCATAATACAGATAAATACATTAAAAATGTGTTAATTATGGTTTAAGAAACAATATCATAAAATTAGCTCTTATATAACACTTTAGATAGCTTTAGATATTTTATTTTATTTTATTTTATTTTATTTTATTTTATTTTATTGTTAAAGGCATTCTCTAGCAGACCCCTTCGGTTTGAGGAAGCTTCATCACCTAGGCAACTTGACCACAATGTATTGCAAATAGTTCAGACCGTGCTGTCTATTTAAAATAGAAATTGATTAGTAAGATATATAACTAATCTTTAACAAAAGTATATCTAGCAAGGTGTTTATTTTGTATAAAAGAAGCTGATAAATTCAAATGGTATGTTGAGAAACCAATGTGAAGTTAAATCTTTAAGGTGAGTCAAAATGTTATAAGGCCTAAATGATTGTAAGACCTGATTAGCTGCATGATTGGCAGTTGCACAGAGAAAAAGTTCCATATATGCAGCGATCCTACAGACTGTCACTGAAGTATAGGGAATAATCAAATACTGGTGCAGAAGTTTGCATTGTTCTTTTTGTATGATTTCATTAATTGTTATGTTATTGGAGATAGACCAATTGAATGATTCAAATGACATGATAGTGCTGCATGATAAATTACTAAACAAAGACAGAACCATCCAGGAGTGTGAAGAGACTTTACATAAAAACTCTGTTCTAACTTAAAAATAGATCTTCCTACAGAAAGCTAACATTGCTGATGGAAAGAACATGGAATTGTGCAAGGTTGGCCAAGGGAACACACCACAAAGCATCGCACAGAAAGTAACTTGTGGAAGTAGGTTACTAATGAGGGCTAAGGCAAAAGAAGTTCAACATATGGCCCAACATGTCTTACAAAAATTGGCATGGCACAAAAAGTTTGCACAGGAATCTTTGCAAGATACGGGAATCTTCCAAACGAAGTTGCAAGAAGCCATAAGGAGACACTGTTTTTTCACTGAATCATAAGAGGGACACAACTTGTATTCTGGTTGGACATTTCACATTTTTGCCAGAAGCATTGGTCACTTTCCAATCGGCAGACATCAGCTTTGCCAAGGAAAAGAACCAGGCCATGCAGCCCTGCAGAAAATGTCTAAAATGTCTTGTGTTGTTCTGCATATTGCTTCTTGACGCTGAAACGTGTGGGCGGGCGAGCGAGCGCATCTCCTCCTTGGAAACAACTAAAGTCTTCTCACTGACAAGCACTCAGTTAACTCTGTCTTTTAAAGTCCTGTCTAGGGAGACTGCTGCAAAATGTGGAAAGAGAAGAGGAATTCAGCTATCATAACACCTTGAGTGAATCACCTGATTGAACTCTTTATCTATCTCGAGAAACTAGTAATTACAGTTTTGCAAGTGAACTGGAGAACCAATCTTCCTGCCAGCTCCAGTTTATAAGTAGCAAAAGGACTTGTATTGTTAACCAAGTTTACACATGAGTAAATATGAGTAATGTTAAGTTAAACGCTTCTCAGAAACTTACCTGAGTTAAAACCCTCTGAATAACTATAATGCACCATATGTACTTTATTTCACAAATAAGTTTAGTCTCAGTTGTCTAGAAGTTATGCTAACTCAATAAGAATTGAGAACATTAAGACTGGAGAAACTCATTGCACTAACCAAGCCCAATATTGTTTGTAATAGGACCCTGTGCTACACTACAGCAAAAGTTAGCTGTGAGAAATCCTGAGTTTTCTAATAATTCAGTTTAAAAAAATTTAAAAATCACACAGATTGTGTGGTCAAGAGAGTTGACAACTTCTTAGACAAAAAGAGGAAGAAGTTTTGAATTGACTAGTAAGCTGCAGTTTTTACCACTATTTGAACCTTTGCTTAAAGTGGCATAAGAGCTTATAGCATTGGTGAAATTCCAGAAAATAATTTGATAATTAAGGAACTTGTCCTAAAGATCTAAATCCTACTTTGAAACTGTTCTGGTTGAAGTGACATGAGTAGTGACATCACTCCATTGGCAAATAAGCTTGATTGGAAGTAAACAAGTGTCTATGTTTAGGATCAATACTTCTGTGCTGATGCTGAAAGCATCTGCCTAGACTAGGGTAGGATAAAAGTTGGCCTTTGGGAAAAGACTGTAATGAGACCTACAATGAATTGATCTGATTTCCTGTCTCTTGAAAATTGTCACATCCTGTGTTGAATTCAATTTTGGACATTGTGAACACTATCATCTAACCCTCTTTATTTTGTTTGCTGTAATTTCTCATTTGCTTTCAAAGCTATTTTGGCTAATTAAAACTCATACATTCATAATTCTCCAGTCTGTACTTTAATGAAGGAACACAGACTCAAAGAACTGTGAGAAACCTAGAAGAGGCAACAAGTTATAATACACACAGCTGGCTCTACCATTTTTGCCGCCCCAAGCAAAAAAAATACCAAAAAAAAAAACCCACTCGGACTGTGCCACCCCAAGAATGGACGGAATGCCGCCCCTTAGCATGTGCCGCCCCAGGCACGTGCTTCCTCTGCTGGTGCCTGGAGCCAGCCCTGATAATACACACAGTGGTTACATAATGTAGTTAACCAATCTTTCTCACTCATTCCAGGGGGTCGGTTAACCGCCTTACCAGTAGGAAATCTGGCTGAGTCAGACAGAATTCCTCCAGGAGATTCCAGGTGCAGCATGTCCCATACGCATGCCTGAGGGCACAATCTAGCCCTTAATATAGACAAAGGCTAACAAAACAGATGCCACTGGACCAGTGATTTCTGGGAAGGTATTTCCTTGCTGTATTGGGCTGTAGGCCATCTAAAGGACATGACCCAGATTATGCCAGCATTTGTAAGGCTATTTGAAAAGGATTAATATTGTGAAGACTTTCTGCTCTATTCCAGACCATAAGTAATACCAATAACCATTCTAGTGGCGTGAGGAAGGGAAGCCTGAGGGCATTTTTCCCCCAGTAATGACTTTGCCATTACAATAAAGCTAAGCAGTTTAGATATTTATAATGATTTCCTAAATCTTTGTTCAAGAAATTTAGCAAGTTGTCTCCTGTGAAGAGATGGCTGCTGAAGAAGAAGACAACGAACCAACTGCGAGGGCCTCCCAGCTGAATTAAGCAAACTGGGTCAGTGCTAGACTCTATTCTCGTTATACCAAGTAAAGTTTAGTATTTGTGTGTTTTTTAAAAAGTTTTCTTTGAGTGATTTATTAGGATTTTTTCCTCCCTAATAATTGCATACTTTGAGAGACTCTCTCTCTCCTTGTGGGAGGAAACCCGCTCAAAGTAGGAGCTGAATGAATGCAAAGGAGAAGTATGAAATGTCATCTTGACCCAGGAACATTACTGATTTCTTTAATTATTGCCTAAGGTCACTTCATTCTGGTCTGACAGCCTGACACCAGCTTGGTCCAGTATCTTATGTGGGAACTTTGCTATACAATTATGGATAAATCTCCTGGAAACAGGCTTTTTACCTCCCACTGCTCACACAAATATCCCAGAACCAGTTTCTCCTCTGGCTTAAATAATGATGGACTGAGAACTGGTTTACTGATGAATTTCAAAACACAATTGTTAATAGGGACCCTCAAGAAGAGGTGGTATTTCTAGTGGGATTCCACAGGGATTGTTTCTCAGCCCAAATCTAGTCCATATTTTTATCAATGATTTTTAAGAAAATATAAAATAATGGCTGATAAAATCTGCAGATGATGCAGATCAAGGGAGTGGTGAATATTGATGATGGCAGACCACTGATACAGAGCACTTTGGAAAAACAGGCATAGGCACCAGAAAACATGCATTTTAATGCAACCTAATGCAGGGTTTTTATTTATTTATTTTATAGGGAAAAAAGAATGTACTCTATACTTACTGGATGGGGGACTGTATGCGGAACGGCAGTGACCCTGAAAAAGACTTAGGAATCATTGTAGATAACTAAATGTTCATGAGCTCCCAGTGTGAGGCTGTGGCTCAAAAAGCTAATGTGATCTTTGGTTGAATAAGCAAGGAAATATTGAGTGGGGGTAGGATAATGGTATTGTCTCAGTATATGGCATCAGTAAGACCATTACTGAAATACTGTGTCCCATTTTTGGTGTCTACATTTTAGAAGGATCTAGAAAAATGGGAAAGGATTCCAAGAAAAGACACAGCAGTGCTTTTGAGGTCCGGAAAACATGTACAGTGAGAGAGACTGAAGGGATTCAATATATTTAACTTGTCAAAGGGAAAGTTCAGAAGTTACTTGATCAGTCTTTGAGTACAATATGCGGAGAATTGATATTTAGCGTAATAAACAAAGGCATAACAAGATCCAGTTGTTGGAAACTGAAGCTACTAACATTCAGACTGAAAATAACGCACGCATTTTGAAGTGAGGGGTAATTAGCCATTGGAATAGTTTATCAAGGGATGTGGTAGATCCTTCATCACTTGGAGACGTTAAAACAGACTTGGAACTCCTTTCTGAAAGTTATGCTCTAGTGTTTTAATCACAAGTTATAGAGCTCAGTTCAGGAGTCACTGGGTGAAGTTCTCGGACCTGTGATATTCAGTGTTGTATGCAGTGTTGTAGTAGCTGTTGGTCTCAGGATATTAGAGAAACAAGGCAGATGAGGTAATATATTTTTATTGGCCCAACTTCTGTGGGTGAGAGAGAGACAAGCTTTTGAGCTACACAGAGGTTTACCTCAGGTCTGGGAAAGGTACACATAGGGTATGTCTACACAGCAACAAGACACCCGTGGCTGGCCTATGCCAGCTGAGTTGGACTTGTGGGGCTCAGGCTGTGGGGCTATTTCACTGCTATGTTGATGACTGGGCTTGGGATGGAGCTCAGGCTCTAGCACCCTGCGAGGTGGGAGGGTCCTATAGCCCAGACTCCAGAGAAGGGGGAGAGCCAGAGATGTAGGAAAGGCTCAGCGGAAAAGCAGCAAGGCACGGACCTTGGCTGCTGATTAGAAGGTCCCTGAGCGGGACCCCAGAGCAGAAGACAGGCCCTGGTTCCATTACTAGGTGTTGGGGAAGTGGTACAGTCCTCAGGCAATGGAAAATGGAGTGCCTGGAACCATTTGCCCTGAAAGACCTTGACACCCCAGAAGGGGGCAGCATGTGTAATGACCTGGCTAGAGGGCCAAGTTGCAAAGACTTGGAGTTGCAGAGATGGGTGGAGAGCCCGCGAGCCGAGGATGCAACACCTGAAGGACCTAATGCCCAGAGTGGCCAGGAGGAGGTGTCTCAGTGGTGAGTAGAGCGCTCCGTGATAGAAGCACTTCAGTATGTGCTTGAGACACTCATTTTGGTGAAACTGAAGCAAAAGCTTAAAGTTAAAAGCATGTGCTTAACTGGCTTCCTGTGAACAGAGATGGGCTAACATATATGCTTAAATGTTTTCCTTACTCAGGATCTACGGGCTTCCTTAGACGTGCATGAGTAGGGTCTTAAGGTAGCCCTGTGTCTTCCTACATGTCTGGTTCTAGATTAATAGTCATGCCTTTGCTTTGTTTCCTTACAAATAATTTTTTCCTTGAAAATACATTTTCCTTTGCCTCTGATTTTGTTTTCCTCTCCACATCTTAAGTCTCTTTTACAGGTCTCTATTAGAACAGTGTCTCAATGATCACTGATCATTTTCTTCTTAATAGCACATGTTTTTTTTTCTTTTCTCAGAAATCTCCTTCTTTCTTCTCTATATAACTGGGCAACAATAGGACTTCAACAACTTCCTTGTTCACTTAGCCATTGAAAAATATGCTTTCCTCCTACTCTGACTGCCTCGAGTGTAATTGTACATACCCACATTGGTCCAATACATCATGTAAATTGCCAAATTGCAGCCAACTGGAAATCCCCTATTTCCTTTCCAGATTAATTACTAGTTTCAGAAAGCTTTATCTAGGCCAGTCATTGAAAAATGAATCAGAAAAGAGAGCTATGTACACGGCACTATGCTGTTTGTGAGCATTTCAACAAAAAACACCCTTTCCCCTCCTAAATACTTTTAAGCATCCGTAGATTTCCCACAACTAACTTTTCATGTTCTGTTCCTCATTCATTTCTCACTGTAGGTTTACAAAATACTTTCCGTATACTCTTCCCCCTGCCCAGGCTCACTGTTGGCAACTCTAGTGATATTTGATGTTTTTCTTAAAGCCCTAGCTCCTGGACTTGTGATTATGAGAATTTCAACTTTAAATTAAAAAAAAGTTTCTAGCCCTCATGACTGCAGAGAAAAAACATACAAACATGAATTTTAAACAGTTGAAAACTAGAGGGCAAATAACTAGACCATCTGCCCATATATTTATATATTTTTCAACTCACTTGATTTTGGGGGGCCCTGACTCGTGATTTCAAACAATTAAATTTGTCAGCGCTCACCAGGCTCATCTCACTTGGCATTTGTAATGCCGATGCCCCTGGCCGAGTTGTCAGCAGTGGCTTGCATGTTAATTTGCTAGCCACCATCTCAGTCTGGTTAGATGATTTGTCCCCTTTTTAGAAAAGTGTATTGCAGAGTTTAATTGTTCATAATTTATTTGTGTGTATGATTCAGAAATTAATGGAGATATCCTATCTCCTAGAACTGGAAGGGACCTTGAAAGGTCATTGAGTCCAGTCCCCTGCCTTCACTAGCAGGACCAAGTACTGTTTTTGCCCCGATCCCTAAGTGGCCCCCTCAAGGATTGAACTCACAACCCTGGGTTTAGCAGGCCAATGCTCAAACCACTGAGCTATCCCTCCCCCCTTGCTGTATCATTTCCTGTCTTTCTACCATTTACGCACATTGGTATGTCAATACCAGGGATCGGCAACTTTTGGCATGCGGCTTGCCAGGGTAAGCGCTCTGGCGGGCCGGGCGGGTTTGTTTACCTGCCGCGTCTGCAGGTTCGGCTGATCGCGTCTCCTCCTGGCCGCAGTTCGCCGCGCCAGGCCAATGGGGGCTGCGGGAAGCAGCGCGGGCCGAGGGATGTGCTGGCAGCCGCTTCCCGCAGCCCCCATTGGCCTGGAGCGGCGAACTGCGGCCAGGAGGAGCCGTGATCGGTCAAACCTGCGGACGCGGCAGGTAAACAAACTGGCCCAACCCGCCAGGGGCTTTCCCTGGTGGGCCCCATGCCAAAGGTTGCCAAACTCTGGTCTATACCTACAGTTAGAGCTAGTCAAAAACTTTTAATTGAAAGCAGTTTTCCATTGGAAAATGACATTTTGCCTAAACCTAAATTTTTGATGAGGTAATACCAATTTATTCAAAACTTCTTTCCCAAGAAGGATTGGTAAAACATTTCGAGAATGTCACAACAGCTCAATCTGACACTTTCAGAATGGAAAGTTTTTTGATTTTTTTTCATTTTGCAACTACTTTATTTTGTATAAAAAAGATCAAAATTGAAAAGTTTGATCCAAACAATAATATTGGGGGCAGGGGGGCTGAGGGAATTTAACTTAAAAAACAATTTTAAAATGTTGACTTTTTTTCCCAATTAAGGATGGTGGAAAAAATGAAATCTCAAAATATTTTGCAGGATAGAAAATCCATTTTCCAGCCAGCTCTACCTATAGTCACCCTACGGCTGGCCTTCTGCTACAGTTCTAACCAAACATTATCCTCAGACCCATAGCCTGCAGGGTGTGTGCGTGTGCGCGCGCTCCAGGGGGAGCTCGGGAAGGGTTTGCATCTTGCAGCTCTAAGGAGCATGATGGCCATTGTTGGGATTGTACAGGACGTTCAACTTGCTTCTGGCCATGGCCTGATCTTCTTCCCTATCCCTCCCTGCCTGTCCTTGCTGCTCTGCATCCATCAAGTCCATCTCTAGGGAGAATCTATTTGACCTAGGCAGTAGCAGGAACACACACAAACCGTTCTTGAAATTAAGTCATAAATGTTTACCCAGGGAGAGATACTTATCTTCAAATGTAAATACTTGGATTCTTACCTCTGCCCATCAGAAACATGAGCTGGGATGGGACTAGGAGACCTAATTCTGTCTAATCTTGCAAATATCAGTTCTAACATTACTGGGTCCATATTCTCCAGAGGAGAGGGGCAGAGAAAAACAACCATGGAAACAGGGCAAGTGATGAGAGGCAATGAGGTCTGACAATATTATTAGCTATGGATACCTTATATGAGTCTAGCTCTGGACATTGCTGGTCCAAGTTAATGACTTCTCCTATTGCAGTTTCTATTGCCCTTCTTCCTCTGCTAAATCTCCTTTGTTATACCTACTGTTGGGGGTGTCTTGGTTTAAACAGACTTAGAACAAGGCCTGTCTTTCTATTGTTTGTCCAGTGCTTCATGCAACAGGGGACCTGCCAGAATATCAATGCAAATAATAAATTAAAGAAAGAAACTGCGTGGGCAGAGGGCGAGAGCTGTTCTCATGAAAAAACAGATGCAGACTGTATACAAGGGACCCATTATTACCTAGAAATACGATTTTTTAAAAAATTGAAACAATTGGAAAAACCTATGGATTTAAATTATTAAAGCTGACCAAGCATTCTCTCTGGGTGGGATACTTTTTACACTGTCTAAGCAACTTAGGTTTTCTGACAATAGTTGCACAACTGGAGAAAAACTGGCTGTACCTGGAGGAGGAGGAGGACATGCTCAGGACAAGAACTGTGCTGATCCTGTGGGAGGCAGAAAATGTTCTGAGGTTCTGATATTGTTCAGTTCTTGCCCAATCATCATTATGTTTTGAGGAGGCAGCTTGACACCAGCTTGCTCCAGTGCCATAAATAAAACAGAGAGCACAATTCTCCTCTGACACTGCTGTACAGCAGAAGTAACTCCAATAAAGTCAATGGAGCTGCAATGTGTAGTTAGAAGCGAGTTAGGCCCAGAATCTTTTGCTGCCTTCACTCCCTTAGTAGATTTGTTAGAATCCCTTTGTCTCTTTAGTACGTGTGTGTGTGGTCAGTGGAACTGGGCTCACCAGGCCCTATCACGAGTATCCCTGGGGGAAATTCTGCCTCCCATTGCAGCTGCAGAGGCCTGAAAGCCAGCAGGGCTGCTGTGACACACTGTGAGAGATTAGCCTCTTGCATGGCGCTTCCTGTGCAAAATGGAACTGAACTCTACAGCAGCAGTTCCCAACCAGGGGTCCGGAGCCCCCTGAGGGGCTGCGAGCAGGTTTCAGGGGGTCCACCAAAATAAACCATAGAGCAGGGCCAGCATTAGACTCACGGGGGCCTAGGGCAGAAAGCCAAATCCCCCCCTCCTCTCTGGGCTGAAGCCCGACCAACTTAGCTTTGATGGGCCCCCTATGGCATGAGGCCCTGGGCAGTTGCTCTGCTTGCTACCCCCTAACGCTGGCCCTGGCTTTTAATCTACTGAAAAACAGTTGTTGTGGCACGTGTGGGCCATGGCATTTTTATAGCATTTGGGGGGAAGTGGGGGCTCAGAGTTGAGAACCCCTGCTCCACAGCGTCCCACATCTCGGCAGCAAAGAGAGGGGAGTGGGCATGGTGTGTGGGGCAGGTCCATGTGTAGTTGGTCCATGAATTCCAGGGATCCACTGGTTCATAAAAGCCAGACAGCGAGGGTGGCTGTCCATGCTTGCTACCCCTGTCTATGCCCTGCTGCAGTGGACTGGGGTCTTTCTGTGCTGGTTGCTGCAGGTTAAAGCTGAGGACAGCCAGCTTCAATGTCTGCCTTATCCAGCCCAGACTGTTCAGTCAAGTGTGTTTCCCAGAGTATGGGTAAGACTAGGGCCTTGAGAAGCAAGCCAGCTGAGACTCAACCTTGAACTGAATTGAGATCATGAGGGATCCATAAGAAGAGCTACATTGGGTCAGACCAATAGTCCATCTAGCCCAGCATCCTGTCTCTGACAGCAGCCAGTACCAGATGTTTCAGAGGAATGAACAGAACAGGGCAATTTTGAGTGATCTGTCTCTAGTCATCCAGTCCCAACTTATGGCAGTTGAAGGTTTAGTGTCACCGAGAACATGAGGTTGCATACCTGATCATCTTGGCTAATACCGATTGATGGACCTATCCTCCATGAACTTATCTAATTATTTTTTAACCCAATTATACTTTTGGCCTTCACAACATCCCCTGGCAATGAGTTCCACAGGTTGACTGTGTGTTGTGTGAAGAAATACTCCCTTTTGTTTGTTTTAAACTCGCTGCCTATTAATTTATTTGGGTGACCCCTAGTTCTTGTGTTATGTGATGGGGTAAATAACACTTCCTTAATCTACTTCTCTACACCACTCATGATTTTAGAGACCTCTATCAGGTCTGAGGTAGCATCCCTTCTATGACCCTCATTGTATGGGAGGTAGAAGAATCTTGTGTCTGGTCAGCAAATTACCGTAGGAGGAGATACCTCGCTCCAATGAACACTCATGTGTTCAAAGGTATGCAGTCATACCACAAGGAGGAAGGAGTGTGTATAGATTCGGAGCATTTGCTATGCAAACAGGACAGCATTATTTACTTTGACTGATAACATATCTTATAAAGCAGTGTTTCCTGGGAGGCACCTTACTCCTGAGAGAGGCTTCAGTGATTCCAGAGAACCCGAAAAGAGGAATATTGATTTTGTCATGCTTGCATAGGGCCAGACTGATCACCCGCTGTGCAGGTGTGCAAGGTGCCTTGCCTGCTTTGCGCAGCCCTTGACAGTTCCTTGAGTGCAGGGACTGCTTCTCTAATGGGTCCCTGGGGATATGCAGGATCGCAAAGGGATAGGGATGAGGCAGCAGTATGTTTTCCCTCAGCACCAGCCCAGAGCGTCCCCCCGCCACACACAGTGCCCTGGGTTAATGGGGCCTACTCAGAGCAGTGGCTAAGCTCTCCATTCTGTAAAGTGATGAGCATCTGGACCCCAATCCGGCAAAGCCCTTAACCAGTTGCTCATTGAACTCAAAGGGTTTACTTCTGTGCTTAAAGTGAAGCACATGCCTATATGTCAGTGTTACTCAAACTGGAGCTGCCGCTTGTGTAGGGAAAGCCCCTGGTGGGCCGGGCCGGTTTGTTTACCTGTCCCGTCCACAGGTCCGGCCGATCGCGGCTCCCACTGGCCGTGGTTCGCCGCTCCAGGCCAATGGGAGCTGCTGGAAGCGGTGGCCAGTACGTCCCTCGGCCCGTGCCGCTTCCAGCAGCCCCCATTGGCCTGGAGCGGCGAACCGCAGCCAGTGGGAGCCACGATTGGCCAGACGGGGCAGGTAAACAAACCTGCCCGGCCCGCCAGGGGCTTTCCCTACACAAGCGGCAGCTCCAGTTTGAGAAACACTGCTTTATGTTTTGCTGATTTAAGGCTAGTGCTCAGCACCTTCCAGGGTCGAGCCCTTCATGCCAAAATGTGACCCTTAATTTTCACTTAAGTCTCAGCCGAGTCTGAATTGCCTCTTGTAAAGGGACTGCTTAATAGCTGTATCTTTATGGTTATTGTTTTAATTCTGGCTGGAAACAAGAACAAGCAGATTGTCCTCCACTATGTTTAATAAACACCACTTGGAATTTCTTCTTTTTCAGTCATGTTTTTCCTACCTTTCTCTTTTTATAGGGCTTCCTGATGAGTAGCTTTCAGTGCCTCTATTAATTTAGATTTAAGAGATGAATTGATGTAAGTGGCAACATTTTTATTTATCTTTTATAAGATACAAAATGTTTATAAACGTAATATTCAAGTTAATTGATACTGTCAGGTTAAAAATGCATGTGCCAGAACCTCACCTTTTGTAAATTCCTTAAAATCAATGGGCCTATGTCAATTTATACCAGCTAATATAACCTTTAAAAACCAGTTTCCTTAATTACATTACAAATAGCACCTTTAAACAGTTAAAACAGAATTCTTAATGTCTAATTTAATGATACTATTCTATTTGGTTCTCCTGTGCTTTTATCTCTTCTTGGATACTAGAAACAAACCAATTGCTAGTCAATTACATTTCCAACTTCTTGTACTGTTGTAGGATACTGAAATGTTTGGCTTGAAAGCACTGAAGGCTAGCATTTGTTGATAAACCATTTCCATTTAAAGTATACACACATGCACACACCTTGAGGACATTTTTATTAAGCTCAGGCTTTGTAATTATCTGGCTGTGTTGCCGGAGGACATTTAAAATATGCCTTGTTAGCATGTAATAAATGTGTCATGATTCTTAATCATCACGCTTGCTGAGCTGATAAGCATTTCATAAACTGATTTAAAATCCTGGGGAAGAAATTCTCATTGGATTGGAGAATTTCAAGATTACAGCAGGCTTTCAGAAGGTGTCAGAAAGCAGCATCTACAGAAGCAGTAGGCTTGCAGCTTCTTTTCTGCTTCTGGGGCTGAATGCAATTAACATTCTAACACTGCATTTTAGGGCTTGACTCTGGGACCCTAGCTCTCACTAGCTTGCATTTATTCACACAAGTAACTTCCATTGTCTTCAATAGGATTGTGTGCATTCTCACCAGTGAGAGTAAGGAATGCTTAGTTGTGACCTTAGTTAGTACACAACTGTGCATGGAAGATGAGAGACAAGACAGGAGAGGTAATATCTTTTGTTGGACAAAGGTCTGTTGCTTTCAAGCTTACATAGAACTCTTCTTCAGCTGGAAAGCTTGTCTCTGTCACCAACAGAAGTTTGTCCAACAAAAGATATATTACCTTACCCACCTTTTCTCTCTAATATCCCGAGACCAACAAGGCTACATGAAAGATGTAACTTTGCATACACGGAAGATGAGGCAGAGTGACACTGCACCCAGGGAAAGTGTAAACAATCAAGTTTGGCAAGATTTCTTCTTCTGTGCTGTTTCCAGCTCGGGATTCCATTATCTGTGTTCATTGCTATTTCTCCTTTAATATTTGTTTTGTTACTCCATTAGGAATAAATGGTAGATTCTTCTGCAACATGGGCCATGGATCACCTTATGGGATCATCTGGGCATATCTGTCAGGTGTAAGGCCCTCAGCAGTAGCTGCTCAGCACTTCTGATGCCCTAGCAAGCCTAACACCCACAGCCATGGACACTGCCTCCCAGGGCTGGCTCCAGGCACCAGCCCACCAAGCTTGTGCTTGGGGTGGCACCTGGAGGGGGGCGGCGCGGCGCTCCGGCTCCGGGGAGAGTGGGGCCGCGACCGGGCTCACTGCCCTCCCCCCGGCGCTCCGGCCGCCGGGGAAAGCGGAGCCCCGGCTGGGCTCGCCGCACTCCCCCCGGCGCTCCGGCCGCCGGGGAGAGAGGAGCCCCGGCCAGGCTCGCCGCACTCCCCCCGGCGCTCCGGCCGCCGGGGAGAGCGGAGCCCCGGCCGGGCTCTCCGCCCTCCTCCCCGGCGCTCTGGACGCCGGGGAGAGCGGAGCCCCGGCCGGGCGCTCCGGCTGCCAGCGGAGCCACGGCAGGCTCGCCACCCTCCCCCCGGCGCTCCGGCCGGTCGGGGAGAGCGGCCCGTGGCCGGGCTCGGCGCCCTCCCCTGCCGCGCTGGGGGGGGGCGGGGCGGCGGGAGGCTTTTTTGCGTGTGGCGGCAAAAAAGCCAGAGCCGGCCCTGCTGCCTCCCTATGCTCATCTCTCCAAGCTTTGCTCCTCTACAGGTCCAGCCCAGACCCTGCCCTGCACCCAACCTTGTTCCCATTCTGTCTCACCCTGCTCCTGGCTCAGAACCCAGCCCTGTCCTGACTCCTGGTAATTTGGTTCCAACCCTGAACTCTGATTCCTGAGAGTCTCTGCCTTGGCTCTGGCATTGGACTCTGACCACTAGGCCTGACTCCTGCTCTGACCACTCGGAGCTGGAGTCCACCACTGACCAACTGCTACCTGCTCCGCTGACACTATCTCACCAAATTGCAGGAGCATTGGGTATTGGTGGTGCCTTGGTTTCTCCTGTGGCACAAAACAATTTAGAGCGTGCCTATACTGCAATTACAGGGTGTGGTTGCGGCTACATACCCAACCGAGCTTTAGGCTAGGTCTACACTACAGCGGGGGTCCGACCTAAGATACGCAACTTCAGCTACGTGAATACCGTAGCTGAAGTTGCGTATTTTAGGTCGGCTTACCTAGCGGTGAGGACGCGGGAAAGTCGACCGCTGCCGCGCTGCCGCCGACTCCGCTGCCGCCTCCTGCCGAGGTGGATTTCCGGAGTCGACGGCAGAGCGATCAGGGATCGATTTTACCGCGTCTTCACTAGACGCGGTAAGCCGATCCCCGATAAACCGATTGCTACCCGCCGGATCGGCGGGTAGTGAAGACAAAGCCTTAATCTAATTAGCTCAGGTACAGAAGCAGTGAAGCTGCAGCATCATGTGCTTCCGCATAGGCTAGCCCTGCATTCGGGGTGGGCTTGTACAATCCCCACTGAAGACCAAACTGCTGTGGCTTCGCTACTCTGATCCCCGAGCTAGCTAGATTAAAGCTACCTCCAATATGTCTATATGAGCTACAATTGCACCCTCTTGTTGCAGTGTAGACGTACCCTTAGTCTCCTGAAGACTGAACTTTGCTCTAACTAGAGTCATTGGGCCCAATATAGGGGAGTTGTCACTGTTCATGACAACATTTGCAGCAAGGCCTGACAGGGGAAACCGGCTTGTGTTACTCAGGAGATCAGATTAGATGATTTAATAGTCCCTTCTGGCCTTAAATGCTATGAAATTTATGGGCTAATTACCAGGATCACTTTTCTTTCTTTCTTTGAAAATTGGTACTGCTTTTACTTATTCCCAATCTTTGGCACAGCACAAGTTGTACATAATTTAAAAAAATATGTTATTAGTATGCCCTATGTGGCATATGTTCAAATTTTGTATGTATCCCTTAATCTGCTCTTAAATTATTAATTTTACAAGATCTTTTCCTTACTAGTTGTTCAGTTTTAGTTTTTATATTTTTCTTGTTAGAGACCTGTTCAATATTCTCTGGTGGGGGATCAAGGAAATCTTTGCTACAATTAATGGGCCAATTTTGTCTCTACTACAACTCTTATTACTTGGAAGTAAAATGTTGCTCAGCATGGCCAAGCTCTGGGTTTATCTTCCGGAGAGGACCTTTAGTGGTATGAACATTAACATGAAAACAAAAGTCAGAAATAATAAGTGATGCATTTTTGGTTGCAACATACAGGGTATTGTTATACATTAGCCAAGAATAGTACTTGCATCAATATTACCTTCAGTTTACAATGAACACACAAGTTAGAATCCACCTGTGTGTTATAAAATTAAGCTGGAGATTCTGTGGAACTGAACTATCAGTTGTGAATATCAGTGTACTAACATTTACAGAAGCCAGTGGCAGTAGTAAAGAATGTGCAATTATGTTATAATTCTTTGGAAAAATCTGCTCTTAAATACGCCCAATTCCAACTGTCACATAGAACATTGCAGAGTTTAATTGCTCATAATTTGTTCGTGTGTATGATTCACATGCTGTATCATTTCATGTCTTTCTATCATTTATGCACATTGGTATGTCTATACCTACAGTTAGAGCTAGTCGAAAACTTTTAATCGAAAATATTAAATTTTACCGTGCTGAACAGAAGGCCTGCCCAGTCACAAGCTTTTCTACTTAGAGAGGGATTGCCAGATCCTTACCTGGAGTAAGCTGGCATAGCATTACTGACTTCAAAGGAGCCATGCTGCCTTAAATCAGCTGAAGATCTGGCTTGGAGTCCCCATTAGTGCAATTTTGCCAAGGGAGGGAGGAATTGGGGGGGGGGGGGGGGGGAGAGGAATCCTTTCCAACTTTTGCAAGCTCAGAACTGATGCCAAGTTTGTTTCCACTTACTTTTCTGCAACATTCCCTCTATATAATCTCCCCAATCCAGCTCTCGACTGGTGTTTTGTTGCATCGATCACTGGGAATGTAAGTGCTAAAGCCACAACATCGTGTGCATGGTAGACTTCAGAGAAGATTCTGCTTGTCACCTCTTGCAGGTTCTAATAAGCTCAGCCAAGTGAATTATGTATTTGGTTTTTACCTCTCATATGCTAGTGTTTCTTGTCATCCGCTCTACTGGAAGGTTTAGTGAGTGGGGGGATGATGAAGCACATTCAGAAGATAGCCAGTTTTGGTCTGGTCTTACCTCCTTCATTAGCCCACTCCAGTATTTTCCATTGTTCTGCTAATGAAACTTTCATGCTGTTGAAATTTGGACCTCAAATGAATATAGAGGGTTAGTCTGGGCACAAGCACATACGGAACAATGACATCTTTAGCTCCAATGGACAAACAAGACATTATTTGCCATTTCATTGAATGGGAACTCCCATGCCAATACAGAATGGGCATGGAGCAGAGTTTACAATGAAAGAACAAGGGACTAAGAAAGGAGAGAATTAAAAATAATGTTCTTATCAGGACTTGTGGATTTTAAACAATTCATATCAACTGAGTGCCAAGTTAGTGACACACCTACCATCTCAGATAGTGTTTACACAAGGAGTTTTAAAGAAGCCATATGTATTTAAATAGCCTGGTTAAAAAGGCGAGGTTTTTTTTTTTTATGAGTTGAAAGAACAATTGCCATATTTCACTGGAAAATATTAGGCTCCTGTCAGCTGATTACTAGTTTGATCAACTGGATGTTACATATATTTACCTTAAAGGGGCACCCTCAATGTGAAGTATAGTCAGTTTAAAAAGGAAAAGATAGCAGTAGTTTCAGGTAATACACATGCCTCTAAGTCCTCCTCCCAAATTTTCCTTTAAATTCCTCCCCCTCCTCCCCGCTGTTGTGAGAGTGATCCAAGCAAAGAGGCCAAACATAGCCCAGTGCCCTGTTTCTGACAGTGATCAGCACCTGCTGCCTCAAAGGAAAGTGCAGGGAAACCCTTTGTGGACAGCTCTGATTTAGTATGAAACTTCCCCTATGAAAAGGTTAACTCCCATCAGTTAGTGGCTGGTTTTTACCCTGAAACATCCCCTCTAATTTACGTTTAATCCCATGTCATGTAACAGTGGATGCTCTCATTATTCCTAAATTGTCTGATCCCTTTTTCTGAATTGTAGTAAGTGCTTTGCTTCAGTTATAGCTAGTGGCAATGAGTTCCACAGGTTAATTATGCATTGTATCAGAAAATGATTTCTTGTGATGCTCACAGTAAATAAGCTTAAGGCCTGATCCCAGGCCCCTGCTGCAGCCAATGGGAGTCTCTGTGGACTGGAACAGTCATAAAGCAATTTAGAGCACAGCAGGCAGGTTGTGTTTGATCTCTGCACAGCCTTTTCCTGGAGAGCCAGCAGGATCGAGTGGGGAGCTGAACAGATCTGTCTCTGTTCACTCCTCTCTTAAATTCTGTTCTGCTGTGTCGCCGGCATCCTCTTTTGCTTAGCCCAGGGGAAGGGGGAACAACAACAGGCTCTGAGAGCAAAGGTCTCCACTCTCAATGAGCATTCTGTAGTGGTAACACAAACCTCCACTGACAGGCATGAGACACACCACAAGGGAGGGGCTACACTTAAACCATTAAGATATTGTCGACGGCCGCTTCCTCGGACATGTTAGCGGACGGGGAAGATGAGGAAGGAGATGAGGAGGACGAGGCAGTCGACAGCGCTTACAACGCTGATTTCCCCGACAGCCAGGATCTCTTCATCACCCTTACAGAGATCCCCTACCAACCGTCCCCAGCCGTTAACCCGGACACAGAATCAGGGGAAGGATCACTCAGTAAGTGTTTAAAACATCTAAACATTTATTTTTAACAGAACAGGAATATTAACAATATTAACAATGGGTTTTGCATGATTACTTTGCCCTTTGCGCTTAACTTTTCAGTCCCTGGCAGTGCAACTACTGAAAAAAATCTAACAATGTCCGGTTTAGCATGATTGTTCTGCCCAAGCCGCTCTACTGTTTAGTCCCTGCCAGTGCAGCTACAGTAAAATCCGGTCTATATGTCCGGGAATAGAGCTGAAATCCTCCATGGACATCTCCACGAAGCTCTCCTGGAGGTAATTGGAAAGCCTTTGCATCAGGTTCCTGGGGAGAGCGGCCTTATTGGGTCCTCCATAGTAGCAAACATTTCCGCGCCAGGAGACAAGCAAGTACTCCGGGATCATTGCCCTGCAGAGCATGGCGGCATACGGCCCTGGTCTTTGCTGGCTTTCCCGAAGCATCCTTTCTTTTTCCGTCTCTGAAATCCTCATCAGAGTGATGTCACTCATGGTGACCTGCTTTGAATTAGGTAGGGGAATGTTAGTATTGGGACTGCTTGCTTGTTCCTTTACAGAACTGTAACCGGCGGTTTACAGCCACGCGGTGGAGGCGGGAGAGGGGCAGCATACAGGGATCTTTCCCTGGGACAGCCGCGAGGGGGTGGGACAGGGGCAGAGTTCATGCTTGCCGGATTGCTGGCAGCAGGGACTGGCATTGCTTTCAATGTGAAAGGAGGCCAGTGCTACCATTAAAGTTTTAAGCAGCCACAAGTCTACGGCTTACCATGTCGGCCTGCTACACAAATTCCGGTGTCCTGCCCCGCTTCTCTGATCTGCACTGCAAGACCCCAGGCACTGAATGCGAAGGCCGAAAATTCGACCTTGTCCTGAGTGCGCATGTGATAGGTGCTGTGCATGGTCTTGTTCACAGAGAAAGACTATGTTCTTTGTTCACAACTACATTTATCTTTCTGAGGAATTCACTCCCTTTTTCCCATTCCCACAGCTGCGACTGTCTCCCGACCTAGCCTGGCATCACACTCCCAGAGGCTAGCGCAGATTAGGCGTAGGAAGAAGAGGACACGGGAGGACATGTTCACGGAACTTATGGGCTGCTCCCGAGCCCAGGCAGGCCAGCAGACCCAGTGGAGGGATAACTTGTCCCAAATGCACCGATCACACATGGAACGGGAGGAGAGGTGGCAGCAGGAAGACCAGCAGGCGACTCAAACGCTGCTTGGACTAATAAGGGAGCAAACGGACACGCTCCGGCGCCTTGTGGATGTTCTGCAGGACCGGAGGCAGGAGGACAGAGCACCGCTGCAGTCTATCTGTAACCAAGTCCCATACCCCCCTCACCCAAAGTCCAAAGAAGGAGGGGCGGCAGAGTCCGTGAAAACTCTCACTCCACCCCTGCAGACTGCTCTAGTACTAGAAGGCTCTCATTCCCCAAAATTTGACAAGTCCTTTCCTTCCCGCCTCACCCAAGCCCCCGTCCAAGTTTCACCCCCCAGTTTCATGTGTAGTTGCTAATAAAAAATACATTTCTGTTAATTACTGTTTCCATCGTGTTCTTTTAGAGGAGAGACTGTCTGAAGGGGGGGAAGGGGGTTGGTAATTGGACAGGACAGTCACCTTTAGCAGGGTACAGAGGCGGGGGCAGGTTCAGCAGCAGGGCACACACACAGTGCAGTCACTAGTTACCCTGGTCAGTCTGGGAGGTGGTTTTCATGTTCTGGGGGGGGGGGGGGGTTGCTCTGTGACTTTGTGGCGGGGGAGGGCAGTTAGAGATCTTATGCAGCGGTCCTTATCCTGGATCACAGAGCCACGCAGCAGGGGATCTGTAACCGTCCTCCCCCTGCCACAAAGTCACATAGCCCCCCCACACACAGAGTCCTGAACAGGAGGCGTGGCAGGCTCCGTTGAAACAACCAGTCCACCACTGCGGAGCCTGTCATTCCTGGAGTTTAGAAGCGTCATTTGCATCACTAACTACACCCGCTCCCCATCACAGTCTGCATCCCAGGTTTAAAACTTTCCCGCGAAAACAGTAATAAAGAAAACGGTGTTCATTAACAAAATTCAAGTGATTTTATTTTTAAACGTGTGTTGGAAGGGGGGGAATGGGGTATGTAACTGGAGAGGATACTGAACATTTAGTGGGTAAAGAAACGGGGGCAGGTTCAGCTTCTCTGTACACAAACTTAAAAGTCACAGGTTACCCTGCTCACTCAGGAACCTAGCTTTCAAAGCCTCCCGGATGCACAGCGCGTCCCGCTGGGCTCTTCTAATTGCCCGGCTGTCTGGCTGGGCGTAATCAGCAGCCAGGCTATTTGCCTCAACCTCCCACCCCGCCATAAAGGTCTCCCCCTTGCTCTCACAGAGATTGTGGAGCACACAGCAAGCTGCAATAACAATGGGGATATTGGTTTCGCTGAGATCACAGCGAGTCAGTAAGCTTCTCCATCTCCCCTTGAGACGGCCAAAAGTACACTCCACCACCATTCTGCACTTGCTCAGCCGGTAGTTGAAGAGTTCTTTTTCAGTGTCCAGGGCGCCAGTATAGGGCTTCATGAGCCAGGGCATTAGCGGGTAGGCTGGGTCCCCGAGGATGACTATAGGCATCTCCACATCCCCAAGAGTTACTTTCTGGTCAGGGAAGTAAATACCTTCCTGCAGCCGTCTAAACAGACCTGAGTTCCTGAAAACACGAGCGTCATGAACCTTGCCCGGCCATCCGACGTTGATGTTTGTAAAACGTCCCCTATGGTCCACCAGTGCTTGCAGCACCATTGAAAAGTAGCCCTTTCTGTTAATGTACTGGCTGGCCTGGTGGTCCGGTCCCAGGATAGGAATGTGAGTTCCATCTATAGCCCCACCGCAGTTTGGGAATCCCATCGCGGCGAAGCCATCTATGATGACCTGCGCGTTTCCCAGGGTCACTACCTTTGAGAGCAGTACCTCAACGATTGCGTTGGCTACTTGCATGACAACAACCCCCACGGTAGATTTGCCCACGCCAAAGTGGTTCACGACTGACCGGTAGCTGTCTGGCGTTGCAAGCTTCCAGAGGGCTATGGCTACTCGCTTCTGGACAGTCAGGGCTGCTCGCATCCGGGTGTCATTGCGCTTCAGGGCAGGGGACAGCAACTCACAAAGTTCCATGAAAGTCCCCTTCCGCATGCGAAAGTTTCGCAGCCACTGTGATTCATCCCAGACCTGCAGCACTATGCGGTCCCACCAGTCCGTGCTTGTTTCCCGGGCCCAGAGTCGCCGTTCCACAACATCAACATGACCCATTACCACCGTGATGTCCTCGGCGCGGGGTCCCGTGCTTTCTGACAGGTCTGTGCCACTCTCAGACTTCAGGCCCTCACCGCGCTGCCGTAGCCTCCTCGCCTGATTTCTCTGCATCTGCCTCTGGGAAAGGTGGATGATAAGCTGCGAGGTGTTGACAACGGCCATAACTGCAGCGATGGTCGCAGCGGGCTCCATGCTCGCAGTGCTGTGGCGTCCGCGCTGTCACTGACCAGAAAAGTGCGCAAACTGATTTCCCGCCGGTGCTTTCAGGGAGGGAGGGCGGTAGTGACGGACGGATGACGACAGTTACCCAAAAGCACCGTCGACACATTTTTTTACCCATAAGGCATTGGCGGCTCGACCCAGAATTCCAATGGGCAGCGGGGACTGCGGGAACTGTGGGATAGCTGCCCACAGTGCACCGCTTCCAATGTCGACGCTTTCCCCATTAGTGTGGACTCACAAAGTCGAATTACTGTCCTTACTGTGGACACACACGTTCGATTTTGTAATATCAATTCCACATATTCGATTTAAGTAAAATCGAACTACTCTCGTAGTGTAGACATACCCTTATTGACCTTCTACGTGGCACTTCAGCCCCTTTATTCTATTTACACTGAAATACTTGCCATTATTTGCATGTAAATTTCCCATAAATAACGATGCCACATATTTTTACATGATCAAGGCAACATTTTCATAGGCCTCAGTCTGACGTCTGAATTTGTTGGTTCAGTGTGATCATGAGAACAAGAGCATAGGAATTAGAGACAAACGGCAAACTGTTTAGAGAGGGATCTAGCTGATTTGTATGTGCAGATACATGTGCACATACAATATCCTTTTAGGTTTTTTTTTTTTTTTTTTGCAGGTGCAAGTGATTAAATGTGCAGACATTAAGCTAGGTCTAGCTGTTAGCGTTTGTAATGTTCAGAAGTCAACAAAAATGTTATTGACTATTCCCACTAGCAATACAGTTATAGAAACAGAGGATTCTTATTGGCCGATGCTGCAATGGTAACTAATTGTCATGCCATGCTGCCCTCTACTGCATAAAACTTGTATATTCTGCCATAGCAGCACACTGATTGTTATAATAAAGCCCTGTGAAATTCTTTTTACTTTCCATCACTTTTTGTTTTTGGGGAATTCTGGTCTAGTTTGTTTTATCCTCCCCTGGGGTGGGGACAGGGCCGGCGCTTCCATTTAGGCGACCTAGGCGGTCGCCTAGGGCACCAGGATTTGGGGGGGGCGGCATTTTGCCGCCCTCGGCGGCAATTCGGCGGCGGGGGGGGTCCTTCCGCACTCCGGGTCTTCGGCGGCAATTCTGCGGTGGGTCCTTCACTCGCTCCGGGACCCACCGCCGAAGTGCCCCAAAGACTGGGAGCGCGGAAGGACCCCCCGCTGCAGAATTGTCGACGACGTGCGGGAGTGCGGAAGGACCCCCGCCTAGGGCACCAAAAACCCTGGCGCCGCTCCTGGGTGGGGAGTTGGGTCCTGCCCCCGAAGGGAGTGTTGCTGGGTGGTGCAGTGCGAGTCCACCCTGAGCCTGACTCCCTGCTCAGGACGTTGCGACCTGGTGCATGGAGCTGCAGTGCCACTTCCGTTTCACCTGGCCACCCCATCTTCGTGATGAGGGAGGGGCAGCCGGTCTATATTTGAGTGAACAGCATGGCGACCCCATGTGCCACGTCACAACCTCACTCACTCAGATTCGGCCTGGCTGTTCTACTCCCCTCCTGACAGAGGCAGCTGGGCCAGACCGGAGGAGCGCTGTAACCCTGTGTGCCGGGTCGGAACGCCAGGAACGTGAAGCTGGGCTCAGTCCCGCGGGACAGGAGCCACAGGAGCTGCCACTATGGGGCAGTTTTTCCTCTTGAATCCAGGAGCTGGGGCTTTAAGGAAAACAATAATTATCACGAGACTCATAACAAAATCATGAGAGTTGGCAACTTTGTGGGGATTTTCAGAGGAGCCTCTAGCTTTGTTTGCACACAGTTTTATATTGGTTGAGCTATTTTGGTCGGGGCTGTGATATTTTTTTCTACCTGTGCAAGCCCTATTGTGGATGCTGTGTTGGTATAAAAGGTGCTTTATACCAGTAGAGCTTATTCCCCTTCTCTATGGAAGTAGCTATACCACTACGAAGCCAATGTAATTGCTTCCACATTACGGGGCTGTTCTGTTTTAACTACATCAATATAGATAAAGGAATTTCCTAGCCCTTGTGGCTGTGGAGACATCTTCAAAATGTGACCCCAATGCACCCTAAAGGTTTGGAAAGCAGAAGGCAAATAAAAAGAACCTCAAATCTATGGCTTTAAAATCATGAGATTATGTAAAAATAAATCTCATGATTTTTGGAACACGCTGACCCATCCTAAAGATAAGGTCAGGATGACAGTGTGATGGATAGAGATGTACAAGGTGATGGGTGGAAAAGCTTGGTAAAAATTATGTTACTAACTCTTTTGCTAAAACAGAGTGTTCAAAGCAATACACCTTCTCATAGAAGATTGTAAGCATCTACTTAAACAGTTAAGCATTACATATAGTATAAAATAGTAATGCACATCAAGTGAAAATGAATATCTGTACAACAATTGCAAATTGTAGCTTGTGCTATAAAAGACTTAGTCCCTATTACATTGTAAACAGACTAAGTTAATAAGTGTATTAAATTTGCGTTACTGAAAACAAGAAAAAATGCAAAACAAACAAAAAACTTTATTATGTTAACTCACTAGCTGTTTAAGGTTGCATCCGACAGACCAAATACACCAGAAGATATCACACCACAAAGACACCAGAAGATATCAGGTATACAGTGATGGAACCCCCAAGCATCAAGAAAATAAAAGTGAAGTGCTTTATAAATAAGAGACTGGTCAACTACACCTCAGTCTACCATATATGGGCAATTAAGTTGGCAATCAGCTAGAAACCACTAGCTGGACCAGGTTAAACTGTCGTTTAATTTGAATTTGGCTACTGCATAAAAGCAGCTGTATTATTGCTGTATTTCTGTATTGTTGAACTGTTGTATTATCGCTGTACAACATTAACAATGTGCATAACCTTGCTGAACTGTTTAACCAACACACAGGTAAAAATCAACATGAAGGCAAGAAAAAAAAGACTGTATCTACATCAACTACTGGTGTATCACAGAGCAATGCAATGAAAGGAACAGAAAAGCTAGCCTTTCCTACCCAGTGAAGTTTACCAAAGGGTGACAACCATCAGTAAGGGTAACCTATAACAGAATCTGGCAAGAATTTAACCTCACAGGGATGGTATTGCAAAAACACATGTTCCTAAGAGGTGCTAGGCACAGAGCACTCACACAAACACATTTGAGAAGGGTGGTACCCAAACACTTCGATACCAACACATTCCCTAAAGATAACAAGAATATGCTGACCCATCCTAAAGATAAGGTCAGGATGACAGTGTGATGGATAGAGATGTACAAGGTGATGGGTGGTAACCAGCTATGTCAGAGGGTGTCAACTAGCTACATCAGAGGGGCAGTATGTAATGTGTTTGTATTGATGTATAAAATGGAGTCTCAAAGGGAGTGTCTCTGTCTAGCCTAGGGAGGAATGGAAAGTCCCGCCATTCACTGAGTTGGTCCATTATTAGGGGCATACATGCATTAGCGGTCCATTAGAGTCTGTGGGATACAAGTAGCATGCTTCATTGACAATAAACCTGGCCTGGTGCCTTCGTACCTTAACGAGTCTTGTGGTCTTTGGGCGGTTTGCTCGAGGTCTGCTGTACCAAGTGTCTGCGCAGAGCTGGGACAGCACATAGTGAGAACACACACACGCAGCCGAGCATCTAACCACACAAAGTTTAGGGTTTTTTATTTTTCATGATAGCTGTTCAGGAATGGTTAAAAATATTTAAATTTCACAGTTTTGACAATTTACCTAAATTCCGAATTCCAATGGGGGGGAGGGGAGAAATACTGAAGGTCCTCGTACAATCCCTTCTTTTGTGTACTAGGAAAGAAGCCAGCCCAGCATTTAACTCCACCCTCTCCCTGACTTGTAAAGTTTGATTGGTCTAAATGGAGATTCCTTTCCCCAAATCACTCTTTTAAATCCTATAGAGTTTGAAGAATTACTGTAGAATCCTAATCTTTTTCTGTAGAAGCTAGTGTAACTCTTCTGCCAGGTGTTGACAGCAGAAAGGGCCTATTACTTTTTCTAGGGGTTCTTTCTAAAGACTTAAATAACACTGGCTTGAGCCACCACCCAGAAACCTGGGAAACTATACACACTATCCTGGGCACCTTTGAAAGGCAGTATTTCCCCAGTCACAAACACTAAGCCCCAGGGTTTAAAACAAAGAATTTTACTGGGGAAGGGAAGAGTGGACAACAGAATGAATCTGAGAAAACCAACAATTAATAAAGAAATTAAGGAGGAAGGAGAAAAATTATTCTTCTTAACTTCTGAGGATAGGACAAGAAGTAATGGGTTTAAATTGCAGCAAGGGAGGTTTAGGTTGGACATTAGGAAAAACTTCCTAACTGTCTGGGTGGCTAAGACTGGAATAAATTGCCTAGGGAGGTTGTGGAATCTCCATCATTGGGGATTTTTAAGAGCAGGTTAGACAAACACCTGTCAGGGATGGTCTAGATAATACTTAGTCCTACCATAAGTGCAAGGGACTGGACTACATAACCACTTGCAGTCCCTTTCAGTTCTATGATTCTATAATTCTATAAGGTAACTCACCCCTGCTCCAGAGTGCTTTTGTAATAAGTTGTCCTAACCTAATTGTGAGCTCACTTGTAAAAACTATGGGAAAGTAAACATTTCATAAACTACAAAAATAATCTATAACAAATGTTGGTTGAATAAAAGCACAAAAGGAGGACAAAATTAATTCAGTGCAAACAAAAAGGCCTACTGATGTAGTTCAAGGACTGCATAAAGATCATGCCTGGTTTAAGAAAAAAGAGTGAGACCAAAAAATTGATGAACCAAAATTGGTGTGCCAAATATCAGGCCTTACTGGTGGATGAAATAATCAAGGGATGGGCTATTCCACCCATCATTCCATTTTGGGGTCCCCTCAAGAAAAGCTTTTGGCAAAAAAGAGGCTGTTTGACAACTACCGTGAGGCTGGCTGATGGGAAGAAGTGAGCTGTGTCTCCTGGGAACCCAGACATTTTGTCCTACTCCTGAGAGATGACCAGGCTAGAGAAAGGGACTCAGATGCCATCTTCACCTCCATTGGCCTCTGCTAAATCCCAGCCACCACCTGGAATGTGAAACCAAGCTTTCCCCTCTTTGCCGCACTCTTTTCTTTCCCGCTCTATTTCTTTTTCCTATACCTCTCCGTTTTCCTTCTGTCTAATAAAAGTCTGGCCAAGACTGTATATTTTGCAACACTGCTATAAGCCTGTGACCAGAAAGAGGCCACTAAATGCAATGCCCTAACCAAATGTAATGCTGGTACAAGTTTGCCAGATCTTGGAGTGCCCGATAAGGCCATAGGCCGTGCCTATGTTTTTCCATCTGCCAGGCTTTGAGTAAGGGAGCATCTATACCGGAGTAGGCAACCTATGGCACGTGTGCCAAAGGCGGCATGTGAGCTGATTTTCAGTGGCACTCACACTGCCCGGGTCCTGGCCACTGGTCCGGGGGGCTGTGCATTTTAATTTAATTTTAAATGAAGCTTCTTAAACATTTTAAAAACCTTATTTACTTTACATACAACAATAGTTTAGTTATATATTATAGATTTATAGAAAGAGACCTTCTAAAAACGTTAAATTGTATTACTGGCACGCGAAACCTTAAATCAGAGTGAATAAATGAAGACTCGGCACACCACTTCTGAAAGGTTGCCGACCCCTGATCTATACTGTGCATGTCTTTTGGCTGAATGTAGCGTATCTACCGACATAGCCCCTCTAGCACAGGTATAAGTAGCAGAGCAGATGGTGAGGTGTAGTTTAGGCAAGAAGAGTAAATAGATGCTTAAAAGGTATGGGTACTTACCCAGGTACATACCCCACATGCTTTCTACTTGCTCAAGCCATGCCTCTCAGTCGACTCTGCTATTTATACTGGGGCTAGGGGTACTACGTGGGTATGTACACTACCCATTGCCAAAAGAAGCATGCAGTGTAGATGCACCTTTACTTGCAGCCTTTCTGCTGTTTTTAGCAGTGTAGTGTTCTGCTGCTGGAGCTTTTCCCCACTGTAGGGGAAGGCTGCCAGCTCCTTGCTGGAGGGAAAGGCTCCGGTGGTGGGCAGACTCAGCCTTTCCTCACTGCCTCCCCACTTCCTTGTTGCAGTCAAAGGCTCTGGCAGTGGGGAGCTGCGTAAGCCTTTCCCCAATGCCCAATAGGTGCTGGAACTAGGGGGGTGGGGAGTGGCGGAGTTGCACCCCCTGGCTTGAAGTGGATTCCATCATATACAGGGGGTACAATTTGGTTCAATGGCTCTCAGCACCCCTGCCAATGCCTCCCCTCTGTCAGAGCCTTCCACTAACACATGTAGCTACACACCACAGTGGGAATGCGGTGTGTTTTCATGACAGTTTATAGCTCCACGTACACTATATGTGGCTGCTAGTGGTAGATGTAACTTAAGAGTCAACACCAGAGACAGAAGCTGAATTTTCCATTTTTGCTGTTCTTTTCACTTCCATTCTGTGTGTCTCGTCTCGGTTTGTCTTTATTAAAAAAAAAAAAAAAAAAAAAAAAGCAGGATTGAACCTCAACAACTCCAGCCCCTCTCAGCGAACTTTTTCTCTTTTCCCCAAAAGGACAGTAGTTACCATCTAAGAGAGTGCTGAACCTGTGGAATTTCTATCTAAAAACTCTTCCGCTAAATGGAAAGGAAACAAGGTATGTTGTTAAAGTAAAAGCCTTAATGCTTGAATTTTAATGCTTTAAGTGTTTTTCCTTTTCTACATTTTTGATAAAAGATTTCTAAAAAAATAAACGGTGTGTTTTGCTAAGGTACGAAGCAGATTAATGGTCTTAACATGACTGAAGCATAGGTGCTGAAACTAGGGGTGCTGCCCCACCCCCTGGCTTGAAGTGGTTTCCATCGTATACAGGTTTTACAGTTTGGTTCAATGTCTCTCAACACCCCCACTATACAAATTGTTCCAGCACCCCTGCCTGAAGCTGCTCAACATTAAACTCTTTAGGCTTATATATTCTACCTAAATTAATACACTAGTCCCTCACCATTAGTTCCAACCTCAGTCCTCCGCTGGCCATTCTAGCTACTTCCCTCCTTCCCAGGTCCTCACCCACCAGTTTGTTGTGCTGGACTGGAGAAGTCCAAGGATGCTGGCAGGTCAGTGCTGCCTGGGCTGTTCTGGGGGATTTACCACCTAACCCAGCTGAAGTGATTTCAGCTTTAATTGCGGGTAGGAAGGCTCTGCCACCTCACCAACTGTTACCTCAAAGCTAGGGCCGGCTCCAGGTTTTTTGCTGCCCCAAGCCAAAAAAACATGCTTGGGACGCTGGTGCCTAGAGCCAGCCCTGCGCAAAGCTGCCTTTGTTCTTCATTATTCGGTGTTTTGCAACAGTCTTGGCTCCGCTGGTTAGAGATGGATCAGTGATATCTAGGACCTCTGACAAAGGCCTCACCATAGAGAAGCATTCCAAGCTGAAAGTAGGAATCACTTCCCCCCCCCCGCCCTCATACTTCTAGGCTCATGTAATTGTGCCTGACAGCAGTCTTTGTCAGGGTGACCCCAGGCACATTTGATGTAAACTGCTAACCATGATGGAAGTTATAAAACATACTGGCCATTTTACAACTCCTATTTTCTAGGCTCAAGAAGGCCCAAATCCATCTTTGGCTTCAGGTCTAAGAAAACACAAGCTGTGCATCGGTGTGCTGTAGTCCACACCCCTGTGTCTGCTTAGTATGAACCTGTCCCCTCAGCAATTGTTAAATTCACAGACATATAACAAAGAATAAACATATTTACTTTTTCAGCTCCTTGGCAATAACATGTTACATCCCAGGGACTTTTGCTAAGTGGGGAAAGAGGTTGATTAAAAAAGAAAAAGGTGAAATCCATAAATCTTGTTTTTCTGAATGGAAATACAATGTTTACTAGGATGCCAGACCACTGCTTCCTATTGCAAAGTCACCAGCCCTATTTCCAGGATAAATTTACTGCCATGTAACTAAGAACACAATGGAGCCATGTGACAGGTGGTGACTGCAATCAGAATTGCATTTATGGAGCTGAGGAAAAAATTAAATCCACAGATTTGAAATTACAGATAGATTAACAGATGAAGATTAGCCACCAGAGGGTGCTCCCACATTTTAAATAAAGGAAATGTTTAAATAACTCAAATGTTATGCTAGAGTTCAAGGTGTTCTAATTCTAGCCAAGGTCTGATATGCAATGATTTACCGGATCAGATTTACTTTTAGTATGTTTCTGCATCAGGAAAAAAACATTCTACTCAATGTAGGTATCTATCTGGGCTGCCATTACTGTGGTATCAGATTTCTCCACTTTATGGTGGTATATTTCCTTATTGCTAACAATACTTGTTGAAGTTCCCCTCCCCCACTGAATCGAATGTTTATATCACCACAGGATGTTACCATGTTTTCAAATTAATGCATTTTGGGTTGAGGTAGTAATTGTGGTCCCATTATGAAGGTTACTATTGTATTTTTTAATAAGTACAATATATTCAATCAGAAATTAGAGGTGGATGAGACCATTAGGTCACCCAGACCCCTTCTCACCAGAGAAGATCATTCCTTACAGTTATATAAAAATAAAGAGGAAGGATGATCTTGTGGTTAAAATACAGGAATGGCACCCACTTGGCTCCTCTTCATTCCACCCTCTGGGATCAATTCCCAGCCTTTTCGGGACTACCTTTCAGTCTTCCCTACTCTGAAACAGGACTTTGACTCTCAGGCTGCTTCCCTGGAGTACCCTGCTTCTTCCAGACCCAGCTTCCATGGGAGCCCAATGTGGTCCCTATGCTTCCTCCACCAAACTGAGTTCTCAACCCTGTTATGAGGCTAGCTACCCTGTGACAGCAAGTCATTAAGGCAAACCAGAGGTTCCCAAGTTTCAAGGCAGGAGTTTTGGGTATGAGCTTGGGTAGACACTTAAGTACCCCTCAAAGTGCGGACAAAGCAGAGATAGGGGAAACAGAACTTGTACAGGACGAACCGGAGGTTGGAGTGTGGTCTAGAGGAGTGAGCTGGGACCTGATGATGAGGTTTCACTAGAGTTTTAACCATACTGATGCCACTGACTGTTTTTGTAGCCTAAGGCTTGCGTACAAGGGGAAATTGACTGGAGTAGCTATTGAGGAATAGCTCCCCCTGTGGACACTGTTCTGTAATAAGTCACTTTGTTTGGGAATAATTACTCTACCCTGGAAATGCACAAATGTTCCATTGCCTGTTCTGTAATCTCTAGTGAGCTATTTGATAAGAATGCTGCCCTATCCCACTCAGTGAAATAGTTAACATTTACATTGTCAGCTTTCGATTTCAGAATTTACACGCTACTGTGGCGAATGGGGCAGTTCACCCGCCTCAGAGCAATTGTTTTGGGGTATCTGAAGACTTTGGAAGATGTCTCTGCATTAGTTTATACTCTGTTTCCATTTCCAAGTTATCTTCACAAACATGAACACTAGTATCACTTAGCTTCAAATGTGGAGCACAGTTCTGTAGGACTATAGGTTCATGCCCACAGGGAAAGTGATTGATTGCAGTTTAGTAAGAAAATGTAGTATTTCTTAGGACATTCATCAGTCTGCTTTTATTCATTACATGGCTGCTCTAGTTAACTCTAGGACAGAAGTTGCAGTTAAGAGGCTTGGCTGTGGCTTAGGAGATCAGGGTTGTATCCCCAGCTCTGACTTCCTGTGCATCCTCAGGCAAGCCACTACAGTCTCTTTGCTTCAGTTTCCCATTGGGACAATAATACTTGCCCAACTCACAGGTTATTTTCTATGAACATGAGGTGTCCTTATGTCCTCCCTTAAGACCTTTACTAACGAGGAAATGCTCAGTGGTCTGGAAATTAGGTCAATATGAGCTCTTTAAACAAGTGAAAGAATTTTCATTTGCCTTTCAAGAGTTTAGAGAGATAAAGAACATATAGAAACATGTCTAAGAAGATCAAAATATACACTTAGGGGATTAAACTATACCATGGGAGGAAGAATGATCTTGTGGTTCAGGCATTGGCCTAGCTGTAGAAGAGGTGGGTTCAATTCCTACCTGTACACAGACTCCCTGTGAGACCTTAAGCAAGTAATTTAGAGCCAGCTTTTTAAAGGTCTTTATGCATCTGAAGATGTGGATAGATGCCTGGATGCTTTTGAAAATCTAACTGGGCATATATCTGCATCTCTAAAAATCTGGTCCTTTGTTCCTCAGTTCCTGATTTAAATGGAGTGCTAATATTTCCCTACCACATAGGGGTGTTGTGGGGGATAAATTAAGGAATATAAGAGCTGCTCAATTACGGCAGTGATGGGTGCCAGGGAAGAAACTGAAATGTGGTTCAATAGCTCTGGATTCCCCATTGAATTATCATAGCATCATGGAAATGTGGAGCTGGAAAGGACCTCAAGAGGTCATCTAATCCATCCCCCCCACATGGAGGTAGGGTCGAGTATACCTAGACCATCCCTGACAGATGTTTGTCTAACCTGGTCTTAAAAACTCCAATGACGGGGATTCTACAACCTCCCTTGGAAGCCTATCCCAGTATTTCCATATCCTTATAGTTAGAAAGTTTTTCCTAATATCCAGTCTAACTCTCCCTTGATGCAGATTAAGACCATTACTTCTTGTCCTACCTTCAGTGGACATGGACCACACTGTCCTATGTATAAACAGCCTTTTATATATTTGAAGACTTATGGCCTCCTTCATCTTCTCTTTTCTGGAAGAAGCACACCCAAGTCTTTCAATCTTTCCCAGAAATCATGTTGTCTAAACCCCCTTTTTATTTGGGGGGGTCCTCCTCTGGACTCTCTCCAATTTGTTCACATCTTTCTTAAAGTGTGGCACCTAAAAACTGGAAACAATGCTCAAGATGAGCCCTCACCAGTGCTGATTAAAGCGGAACAATTAGCTCCTACGTCTCACATACAACTCTTCTATTAATACACTGCAAGTATTAGCTTTTTTTCACAACTGCATCACATTGCTGGTTCATATTCATTTTCTGATCCACTGTGCACCCCAGATGCATTTCTGCAGTACTGGTGCCTCGCTAGTTAACCCCCTTTTTTATTTGGGCATTTGATTTTTCTTTCCTAAGTGTACTACTTTGCACTTGTTTGTCTTGAATTTCATATTGATTTCAGACCAGTTGTCCAATTGATCAGGATCATTTTGAATTCTAGTCCTATCCTCCAAAGTGCTAGCACCCTCTCCCAGCTTGGTGTCATCTGCAAATTTTATAAATGTATTCTACACTCCTTTATACAAGCCATTAATGAAAAAATTGACAAGTGCCAGAGCCACGACAGATGCCTGTCAGACCCCACTTGATCTGTCCCCCCAGTTTGGGCACAAACTATTTATAACTACTCTTTGAGAATGGTCTTATGTACCCACCTTATAGTAATTTTATCCAGGCTACTTTTCTCTAGTTTGCTTATGAGAATATCATGTTGGACTGCATCAAAAGTCTTACAGAAGTCCAGATATCATGTCTATTGCTTCCCTCCATTCACAAGGCTGATTATGCAAAGTATACTGAGAGAAGAAAGGAAATTAGATTGGGTTGGCATGATTTGTTCTTGACAAATCCATGTTGGCTATTACTTATCACCTTACTAGCCTCTAGGTGCTTACACCTTATTAAACAACCAGCTTGTACCAGTATCTTTCTGGGTGTGAAGTTAGGCTGACTGGTCTATGATTCCCTGGGGTCCTCTTCCCCCTCTCCCCCATAAGGTGATAGGTTCTATGTTTACCCTTCCCCAGTCCTTCAGCACTTCACCTGTCCTCCATGAGTTCTCAGAAAATCATAACTAAAGGGTCTAAGTTGCTTTGGCTAGTTTCCTTATTCTAAGGTGAATTTGGTCAGGCCCTGCCAACTTGAATACATCTAGCTTATCTAAATATTCTTTAACCTGTTTTTCCCTCTTCTGACCCAAGATTCTTCTCTCTTGTTAATATTAATTGCATTAAGCAGCTGGTCACAATTAACCTTTTTAATGAAAGCTGAAGCAAAATAGGTGTTAAACACTTCAGCCTTCTCTATGTGATCTGTTATTTGCTCTCCTTCCCCCATAAATAATGGACCTATATTTTCCTTCATCTTTTTCTTTTTCTCCTAATGTATTTATAGAACTTCTTACTACCTTTCATGTTTCTTGCTAGGTGTAACTTGTTTGGTAACTTATCCTTTCTGATTTTGTCCCTTTATGCTTCTTCTATTAATTTATACTCATCCTTAGCAATTGGCCATGTTTCCACTTTTGTAGGATTCTTGTTTGATTTTCAGATCTTTAAAGAGCTCCTGATTGAGCCATATTGGCCTCTTATTGTTCTTCCTATCTGTCCTCCACTTTGGGATAGTTTAGTGTTGTGCCTTTAATATTATCTGAGAAACTGCCAGCTCCCCAGAAGTACTTTTCCCCTTAGACCAGGCATATTTTTAGAGTTTAAGGCCAAAAGAGACAGGATCATCCAATCTGATCCACTGTACCAGAGGCCACCAGCACAATCCAGCACCCCACACTAAACCCAACAACTGAAATTAGCCCAAAGTATTAGAGCCTTCTAGAGAATAAACTGGTGTGTGCCATAGACAGCGAATAGGAGGGACTGAGATGCACCGATACCCAAGTCCCTGTAATGGCAGGGAATTGATTAAGTGAGATATACCCAGATGATCCCGGTAAGTCATCCAGGCCTCATGCTGCAGAGGAAAGCGGAAAAACCCGAAGGTCCTTTCCAATCTAGGGTGGGATTTCTACTTGAACACACACATGATTATCAATGAGACACTGAACATATGAGCAAGAATGAGCCAGCCAAGCACCCGAGACAGAGATGCTCAGTGCCACCTCAAAGCACCAGCCCACCCCATCCAGTGTTCCATCTCCAGCCATGGCCATCTCTGATGCTTCAGACAAAGGAGACAAAACAAAACCTTCCCTCCCCCCTCCCCAAATTCATTGGTACGGCGGGAGGGGAAGAATCCTTTCCTGACCCCAGCTGAAGCATGAGATTTTAAGAACACAAAACGAGATGTGGAAGGGACCCCCAACATTGCTAATCCCCAAAGTGGACACAGTACTCCAGCTGAGGCCTAACCAGCACCTAGCAGAGTGGGTACTATCAGCTCTCATGACTTGCACGCTGTGCCTCTGTGCCTCTGTTAATGCAACCTAAAATTGCATTTGCTTTTTTTACAACAGCATCGCATTGCTGACTGATGTTGAGGATGTGATCCACCACAACTCCCAGATCCTTCTTAGTTGTGCTGCTGCCAAGCTAAGCCAGTTATCCCCCATTCTGTATTTGTGCATTTGGTTTCTTTTCCCTATGTGTAGCACTTTACATTTGTCTTTGTTGAATTTCATTTTGTTGTCAATAGTCCAGTTCTCCAATTTATCAAGATCCCTCTGAATTTTAGCTCTGTCCTCCAAAGTGTTGGCAACCCCCCCAGCATGATGTCATCTGAAAATTTGATCAGTATTCTCTCTATTCCTAGATCTGGGTCATTAATAAACATGTTAAACAACACTGGACCCAGAACAGATTCTTGTGGAACCCCACGGGAGACGTCTCTCCAATCTGACATCATTCCACTAATAGTTACTCCTTGTTTGTGGTTGTTTAACCAATTATGTACACTTAATGGTAGTTCTGCCAAGCCTGCATTTCTCCAGCTTACCTATCAGAATATCATGTGGGATTGTGTCAAAAGCCTTGCTGAAGTCCAGGTATATTATATCCATCACATTCCCCCTATCCACCAAACCAGTTACCCTGTCAAAGAAGGAAATCAAGCTAATTTGGCATGATTTGTTCTTAGTAAATACATGCTGGCTGCAGTGATTACCCCTTCATCCTGCAGGTATTTGCAAATTGAACATTTTATACATTGCTCTATAGCTTCCCAGGTCTATAGTTGACTGGCTGGTCTATAGTTCCCTGGCTCTTCCTTTCCCCCCTTTTTAAAGATGGGCATTATATTAGCCCTTCTCCAGTCTTCCGGGATCTCTCTTGTCATCCATGAGTTTGTAAATATTATTGCCAGTGGTTCTGAGATTTCTTCAGCTAATTCCTTCTTTGGATGAATAGCATCAGGCCCCGCTGATTTGAATTCGTTCAAACTGGTCAGAAGATCTCTGATGGGTTGTTTAGTTATCCCCATCTGCATCCCTTCCCCTTTATTGTCTATGGCAACTTCACTAGTCATCTGGTCACATTATTTTTTGTGAGAAGACTGAAGAAAAGTAGCCATTGAGCAGAGCTGCCTTCTTATCATCCTCCATTACCAGCTCACCTTCTCCATTGAGCAGCGGACCCACACCATCCTTGATCTTTCTTTTTTGTGTGACATATTTGAAGAACCCCTTCTTGTTGTCGCTAACATTTCTTGCCAGCTGTAACTCATTTTTTGCCTTGACTTTCCTGATTTTGTCCCTAGAAGCTCACACTATTCCCATGTACATTTCCTTGGTGACATGCCCCTGTTTCCAACTTACTAAGTTGTTTGCCCCCACATCTCCTATTACAGGCTATTCTTAAACTCCACTCATCTGATGGTTAGAAACTTTAATCTAATTCCCAATCTAAATTGATTCATGGCCACTTATACCTGTTTGTTCTTGTGACAACACTGTCCTTTAGCCTACACAGCTTTTCACCCTCCCAGGTGTGTACCCCTCTGATGTATTTATGGAGAGCAATAATATCCCCTATGAATCTTTGTTTTGAAAGGCTAAAGAAGCCAAGCTTTTTTAGTCTCCTCTCCTAAGATAGAAAAAACATCCAATCTTGATCTCCTGTGATGGAGTACTCACCACAACCCTTGGTAAATTGTTCCAATGGTTACTTACTGTCATTGTTAAAATATGCACCTTTATTTCCAGTCTGAATTTGTCTAACTTCAACTTCCAAACTTTGGATTTTGTTACATCTTTGTCTGCTAAATGAAAGAGCCCTTTGCCATCAAATTTCTGTTCCCCATGTAGGCATTGATACAGTATGATGAAGTCACTCGTTAGCCTTCTCTTTGATAAACTAAACCGATTGTGCTCCTTGAGCCTTTCACTGTCATCCGTGTTTTCAAATCCTTTAGTCATTTTCATGGCTCTTCTCTGAACCCTCTCCAATTCAGCTCAGCTACATCATTATGAAACTACAGTAAATTCATTGTCCAGTGCGGTTTTAGGACTAGAGTCTGATCTCAGTTATACTGGTGTAAATCTGGAATAACACCAGTCTCCTCAGGTTATTCCAGATTTACACCATACACGTGAGATCAGATGTTGTGTGTCTTTCCACCTTTTCTACTCTTGATTTAATTAAATCAGGAAAAGTCATACTAACAAGATGAGGGTAATGTGCAGAATTCTGTCTTTGCTCCAAAGACCTTGGTAGTGCTAGCTGAGGGAGCAGTTAGTCTGCAAGCATTGGAGGATCTCCAGATACAATATGGCTGTTTCATTTCATGGAGGTCCATTATTTGTGAGGGGGTTCAGCCTAACTTCCAGAATGGCTTCACTGACTCCATGTTCTTGTTTAATTTCTCCCCTCCCCCTCAATTTCTTCATTACCAATATGAATTTATTTTTTATCCTTCGGAGTCTCAGCAGATACTCCTGACATCATTTTGATAACACCTTGTCCCAGGTTCTGAGGGGTTTTTGTTTGTTTGTTTTTGTTTTGTTTTTGGAGAGGAATTGTAGTCTGTTGGGTTTTTCTATGTTGTTTAGGATTTCCAGCATTTCTTGAATCCCCATGAATTTCAATATTTCCTCCTGTTGCATCAGACTCACTAGATTTCATAGTTTCACAGCATTTGCTTTCCTGAATCCATTTTTCCCTGTACCGCTGTGTTCTGTGAACCCAGTTCTGCATTATGTTGAGATCAAATAACTTGCTATCCCTGGTATCTGAATTCTGCATTAGGCTCATGTTTTCAATCAATTCCTTCCTAATAATTACAAGTCAACCTATCAGAAATAGACAATATGTGTTCATAATGGAAACAATAACTATAGTTTTGCTAGCATGAACACAACTCCTGATCTTCCTCTGTACACCTCCACTGGCTCCCCTTTCTCCACTGCAGCAAACATAAGTTTCTTGTCTTCTCTTTCAAGGCCTTTCATGGCTAATCCCCACCTACCATATCATCTCTCATACACTATTGAGATGATGACTCCCATCTCCAATCCAACAATGATGCCAGCCTTCATCACCCACTCATTACATTTTCAAACAAGCACATTTGTGCTGTCTTCCATGCTGCCTCTCACACTTGGGAGGAGCTACCTGTAAACATCTGGAAAGCTTCCTCATTTTCCTGCTCTGAATCCCTCCTTAAAACTCTTTTCAGTGATGCCGACAAAAAATAGGACAACAATTAGGCTGCTGGTGTGCTGAGACTACAGACCATCATGGTGACCAATACTGTCCCATTATTTCCTTGTGCTCTCCCAGTCTGTATCCACCTGTTGCCTCTTTTCTTATACCTAGAGTTGAAGCTTTTGGGGGCGGGGGCAGGGACTGTTCTTTTGTTCGGTGTTTGTCCAGCACCTCCACAGTGGGGTCCTGGTTCCTGATTGGGGCTCCCAGGTGCTACAAAAATACAAATAAATAGTAATAATAAATTGTACATGGAACTGAGCACTCAGGGATAATGGATTCTGTTAAGACAATCTGTTAAATAACTTGTATGTGTGTCACTCCCCTTCAGTGCCTGGCCCAGGCCGAGGAAGCTAATGATCCAACCAGCAGACCAACTTTGGTGATGAATCCTGGTCACGTGCCACCCGAGGCACATTGCATGTATGCTAAGAAGAAGTATGTGCGTCAGGAAAACGCTGGCATCTTTCATATCAGCACAGAGTACAATGTGTGGTAGAGCGATGTATTATACACTAGCTGTCAACATGAAGGCAAAAGTATCTTCAGGCCCTTGTTTCGCCCTCAGATTAGAGGTTTGGTGGGGGATGCATAGGGAGCAAGGACTGGCATGTGGATGATTTCCATTTTCTAAACAAAGGCTGCAAGATCTTCATTGTCACTAAAAAGCACCTGACACAAATAAGAGGGGAGGGGGATTATGGTGCCCTTTTGCCCCCCAGATCTTGGGACTTGTCTGCCCTGAGTTGGTTCCTCAGCACAGGTTAATGCAGTCAGGCATCAACTGCTAACTGCCCCATGGGAATGGTACATTAACCGGGGATCGCTAGACCAACGCTGCCCCAGTACCTTTAAAGGAGGTAGCACAGGAGTGGCTAAAGCATCTCTGTGGTGCCAGTAGGTTCCTACATGTGGGGGAGAACCTCTAGGGTCTGGGCTTTCTGGGTTTTGATTCATGTTGAACTGGTGGACGGGCTCACAACAGATGGCGCATGGCCAGGATGTGAAGCCAGTGGGATTCATTTAGTTTCTAGGCAATAATTAGATTGCTAAATATTGTCAGTGTTGTCTCTTGGTCAGTCCAACACAAACCAGAAAGACTGCTTGCAGAATCAGAAAGTCACATGGTACACAAATGGGACAGTAGGGAAAAGGAATGTCTTCAAAACCTAGCAAGGCTTCAGTGGAGCTTCTTCCTCTGATATTTTAGATACAATGGGCCCCATTCTTTCTTTACGTTCCCTCTCTCCATGTTGACTTCAATTATTTGGGGAGGGTAATTTTGTTTCTTCATTATTATAAAGAAAGTGGGTTTCTGTGTCTATGTATCATTAGGCTTTAATCTATGAGAGGCAGCTTGTTTGTGCAAAATATAATTCAGTGTTGTTATGATTCTTTTACAGCACTTCCTAGGCACTAGAGTCAAGAATTCCAAGCAAGCCTAACTGTGGTTAAACTAGACATGTATTTAGCAAGCTGACTGACTTACTAATGAAATTATGAAGCAGTCATTCATTTAGCAACACCACATTTATTTAGGAGGAGGATTGCATTATGTGGAGAAGTATGAGCAATCACAAGAGCCAAAGTTAGATACCTAGAACATGATAAGTTGCACAGAAAAGTGAAAAATACTAAAAATTAGGTGGCAGCGCTCTAGTTTATTTAAAAAGAAAATTCTCCACAGCATTAGGACTAGACTGTGGTTATACAGTGGTTTAGGAAAGTGGTAATTAAGATTTCCTCATGGCATTATGGGTATTATTTGGTTTTGATCTTCGTTGTAGGAGAGCATTGACGTTGCTGCTCCCGACCCAGCAAACAAGTCGGCAAAGAGGATTGGACAGAGAATAGATGGAACCATGGTTCTGCTCTCTTCATACCGGATCTGGCTGGAGGTGATGTGGTGTGGGGAATGGAACAGAGGATCTTCAGAGGATGTGTGCCTCACAGGGGTGTCTCCAAAGCACAACGTCTCCTGGGGGTACTCCTAGGGTGGTATAGCAGAGCTTACGCACTACTCCTTACCAAGGGCTGTGCCTATGGGCACAATCTGGCCCTTAACTTCCAACTAAAGCAGACTTTGAAAAGCAAAAAGCTGATACAGAAATAGAATCTCAGCCATTTTGTATCATTCAGGTTTATTAATAGATGTGGAATCTCAGACGTGCAATCAAAATTGTTATTAAGAATTTGATATAGTGTTGATTTTCTCATGAATCTGTACATATTTGAAGGCAACAGAGATACTATGGCAGAGAAAGCGATGAGCAAGAATGGATTTCTCTTTTCCTTTGTGCAACAGCAGGAAGCTGGTCATTTTTCACTGCAAATTTTGGTTCCAAAAGTAAACATCTTTTTCAAAGTACCACAGACTCAGTATGAATCCTCAAACCTGCCCGGGGAAGATGTTAGGAATTAGGACTGAGGTAAGACATGGACTAGATTGACGTTTGCATGTCATCTTGAGTGAATGATGGTGTGTAGCTACTCTGCCCACAGAGAGCCCCAAGGAAGGAACTGTGGCCCAGAAAGAGAGTCTCTGGACAGACCCTAGCTGCTAGCCCATCCATCCAACTCTAGGGGCTCAATATTATATGACTTGTACGGGTGTGCAGGGAAGGGGGATAGGGTCAATGAGACAGTGCAAACTTGACCTTCTATGTGATTTTCCCCGATAGTGCTATTGCTGGCACAAAGGGAGGGATAGGATAAGGATGGAGTCAGGGACACAGGGGAGAATACACCACTGCTGATGGAAGGTTAGCAGAGTGACTGAGTCAGCCAAAATTCTCTGTGAGCTGCCCACTGCAACATGGCTCCCCTGCCTTAACCCTCATGCACACGCTATGCCCAACCATAGCCATGCCCCAGTCCTCTCACTTCACAAACCCAACTCATGGTCTCTACGCAGAATATTTTTCCAGGTTTATCTTTTTTTTTTTCTAAAATGGCTAAAGGCAAAATACACCTCTGCCTCGATATAACGCCACCTGATATAACACGAATTCGGATATAACATGGTAAAGCAGTGCTCCGGGGGGGCGGGGCTGCACACTCCGGTGGATCAAAGCAAGTTCAATATAACGCGGTTTCACCTATAACGCGGTAAGATGTTTTGGCTTCCGAGGACAGCGTTATATCGAGGTAGAGGTGTATTTCAAAACATCTTAGTGCCTTAGGCCCAGATACTCAAAGGAATTTAGGTACCTGACTCCCACTGAAATTAATGGCAGTTTGTGACCTAAATACTTTTAAGGATCTGGGACATGGACTTTTAAGGCCTATTGATTTCCAATGGAACAGAGGTGCTAAGTCATTTAGGCACTTCTGAAAATGTTACCCAACACATCGGAACTCTGTATGCCTAATATTGGGCACCAAATCTATATTTGGGCACTGGCTATCTCAGATGTCCTGAGCCTCTCTGCAGCTCCTATGAATCCTTCAGGAATTGTGCATGCTCAGCCCCTCTGAAAATTAGGGAGCATTTATTGAAGTGCCTAACTCTGATCTCCCCAACCTTGACATTGTTTTTATTGTCCCAACTGTTGCAGAGGCTGGAGAGATGCAGACACCAGCGCACTCTCCTCCTCCTCTGCCTCACATTTTACCCATGTAACAAATTCCAACATGTGAGCCGTCATTGGTGTTAACATTGGCTGAAGGGGTGTGAGGAAGCAGGAAACCTGCTTGATGTTCAGGTACCAGGCCTCCTGAGACTATTCACAGACTCAGCACTGTCATTCTGTTAGAGACGATGAGCCATATTCTCCCCTCAGCTACACCCATATGATTTCATTGATCTCACTAAGCACTGTGCGTAGGTACAGAATTTGGCTCTATATGCAATTCTGTCCCTTTACTATTACAAAGCACGTCCTTGCTTCTAGACAGGATGTATTGTAACTGGCCAGAACTAAGAGAATCAATGAGATGTCTTTTCTATTTGTTTATTTCAATTCATTTCGTGTGTATATAGGGCCATAAGTATAGTGCGTAAGAATGAATATACAAAATACACAAGATGACTAAGATCTGGCCAGTTGTGTAGGGTGACCAAGAGGACAACAGAAATTGTTGGGGAATCGGTAGAAGTAGATTACAGGCATATTGGAGGCAGAGCCATGGCAGGATTCCTGCCAAGTCTGAGTCCCACTTAGCCCTGGCCTTCCCCTTGCTGTGAATTCCTCCTTCACACCCACGCTGCTCTCTCATTTGTCTATGCCTCGTCCTTCTTCCAATGTTTAACATCCTCCTTAGTTGGAAAAGATTAGGACCAGGCCCTCTCATTGCTTATTTGTCCAGAGAAGCTGAGATGAGATACAGTATTTGGACTTAGGACATGCTCATTTATAGTCACTTTTCTGAGACACGGGGAGCTCAGTGACTGCCTTGTGGCTGCGTAGGTTGAGGCAGTAACACAACCGAGATCCTCTTGACCTTGTGACCTCTTTCAGTACAGTCTATTATTCCACTAAACCACATGGCCACTTTCAATACCAACTGTAGTTCATTTTAAGACACATTTTAGCTGGCTTTTTGGTTTGTGAGATCAGAAAGCCAGCACTCCAGCACACTTGTAGTTGATAAAGGGGAACATAAGAAAAATTTCCTAATTCTCAGATTTGTGTTCCCCTTTCTACTGTGGTGATTAGAGGTACTTTAGAATATAGACAGCTAAATAGATAGATGGATGGATGGGTAGGATTTTCTTAAATAAGAAAATATATCTATCATTGGAGCTGTTTGAAATGGTCCAAATTTTGATTTTTATACAATTATTTTTAGAAATTTGGAATTATGACCAAGAGGAAAAACACTTTGCAATCCCCTTTCTTGATATGTTTTCAGCTATCATAGGTATTTGTACAGTCCCCATTAACATAGCATCTAAGCACCTCACGATCTTTAATATATTTATCCCCCCTCCCCACAAGTTAGGGAAGTGCGAATAGCAGTGGAAGGGATTAATTTTATCTGGACACTTGTGTTACCCGGGGTTCTTTCAACCCAAAGCTTTTGGTAACTTTTACTCTGTGCAAGGTGGTGTCAGGAAATAAATCAGGGGAGACACGGCCATCTGACCGATAGATGGCTGGCACAAACAGGACAACACAAGAGTGCTTTCACTTAAAGCTAAACTTTACTTAGTTTCAAGCACTTACACACATCCACAACAGGTTAGTAAAACACCCACAACGCTTGATAATTACCAAAGCTGAGTGTGGCTCTCAAGTGACACAGCGGCAGGCTTCTGGTGGCCAAATCTTCCGTGTGCCGGTGGGGACCGCAAGGTGTATCCAGAGGGAGAGTCCAAATAGGGTGACCAGATGTCCTGATTTTATAGGCTCAGTCCCAATTTGGGGGTCTTTTTCTTGTATAGGTAGGCTCCTATTACCCCCCCACCCCCTGTCTCGATTTTTCACACTTGCTGTCTGGTCACCCTAAGTCCAAACGAGTCCAACTACCTCAAACTTTTCCCCTTTATTTATACATTAGTAATAGAATGACATGTTCCTTAAAGAAAACTTGTTAAGCAAGCAGTTTCAACGGTAAAGCAAGAAGTTCCTTCTGATTATTGATTAACCAGGTGTGGGTTTTTCCAGAGTTTGCAGCCATGAGGCCCCAATAGACATTCCTGGGGCACATCCTGCTCTTCTAAAATGCATGTATCAGCAACTTCAACACAATTCTTATCAGGAAGGACGCAGGGTCAAGCTGCCCCTTCTATGGCACCCAACTCCCCCCCCCCACGCCTTGGTCAAGCTGCATGGCCACTTTACAGCTTGCTGACTTGGCTGCTTTTAGCAATAAGCCATAGTGGTTTCAGGCACTTTACTGGTTTGCCAAAATCTCCCCGTACACTTGCCCATAAAGAATTGGGTTAAAATCGCTAACGTTTCTTGAGCTGTGAAAAGTTTATGTGAACCTCTCAACAGTTTTGATCTGCATAGTTTCACAAACCTCAAACTTGCTGTTTTGGTTTCAGTTAAGAACAAACTCTAAATCTTATAATTAAACTCATCTAACAATTCTAAGTGCTTCTCTTAGCTTTACAGCAGAAGTAGAGTTGGATACAAGTTTAATAAAATCCAGATCTGTGTTTTGAAACAACCCAACATCTCGGGATGTTTGAATCTCTGTATATGAGCCGGAGCTTTATCTAATACAGAAACATGAAAAAAATCATAACTTTTGCTCAACTTCGATGCGTAATTATACATCAGCACAGATTTGTCTCAAACCGGGCACTAATTTTCTAGAAATGGGCTTAGGGCATGAACCTGATCTAAGTTAGGAGTTTGTAATGAAACTATAACTCCTTTGGAGTAGCGTGGTTTTGGGTTTCATGTCAAGCTTTCTGCACAACTCTGCAGATTTCAAAGAAGCTGCCGAACAGTCAGACAATGGCGACCTTTAGTGATTAAAAATACAATATAGAGAGACCCTACCTATTCCTGTAATTTCATTCCCAGAAGTACTGACATATAGCAACATTAGAGCATAATGAGAGCAATTCGCAATGCACTTTAATGTTGGCACTGAGCCAAATAGTCACTCTACTGGCAAGACAAAGCCTCTTTCTGTTCAGAGGTCCCTGAATCTTCTCTGACAATTTTCCTTATATTATTTGTGAACTGTCTTCACCCTGCCCCCACTCTCCTGTTATTTTAGCTATGAAGTGTGGTGAGAATCTGTTCATGACAGCCTCAGGTTATGGTCGCCTGTCACTGAGGTAAATTCTTGACTCAGCCACAATGCTGTGTGAACTTGGGTCAGCCACAATTTCTCTATGTCTGTTATCCAGGCACGAGGAGAGAGACTTTCCCCATTTGTATCATGCCAATATTATTATTATTGCTTCCCTATTGCACAGGGAGGTTGTGAGGATAAATTTGTTAATGTTTGAGTCCCTCAGTATCACTAGGGCTGTATGGGTACCTAGATAGTTAAAGTCCTTAGAAGCCAAAAGATTAATATTGATGTTCTTAGAGGCAGAAGCTGATGGGGCAACTCTCTCTCGCTCTTTCTCCCTCCTTTTCTTCCTTCCCTCCCACAGCATTTTTCCTCTTCACTCCCAGAACCAAAACTCATCACATCTCTTTAGCCCTCTGGCAATATTTCTTTTCCTAGTCAGTGCTGAAAGCCCTGTGTCCTCCCCCACAAACCCCATCCCTCACCAAAGGCAAAGAGCAAAGAGCCAGCTTTAGCTTCAATTTCCTGATCACTATCACTGCTCCTGGCTCTGAGCCGGCTCCTCTCCTTCCCAAAGCTGCCTTCATGACGTGTGACTTCTCCAAGCCTGAGATAAGGGCTAGGAAACCGAAACAGGATGAGACATAGCATGGCAGGAGAGCAGCATGGGTGTGAAAGGGGAATTCTCAGCAAGGGGAAGGCAGGAACAGGTGAGACTTAATCTAGGCATGGTCAGCCATCATCCAAGCATGAGGTGAAAGACTTCTAACATAGCGGTAGGCCAACGAGAAAAAGTGCAAGGACTGGGCACTATCCTCAGGTATGGACAGAAGAAACAACACAAGAGAACATTGTGTAAATTCATATGGTAGGGCTTCGATCCTGCAACCATTTAGGCACATGCTTAACTCTGAGCACCATAGACTTCTCTTGTTTGCAGATGTCAGAGCTCACAGAACCTGGACATTAATCAGAGGATGTCCTCTATATCAAGAGAAGCTAGGCATTGTAGCCTGCCCTTCAGATGTTGGGTTGGGCACTCTTCCACTGCATGAGTTATTGGCTGTGATTCTGCCCTCAGGGACAACATAGGGAGCATACCAGGCCAAGTCAGTGCATGGTTATGACAACTCTGGTCAAGGCAGAGGGCAGTCTATTTAGCCTGGTCAAGGCTTGGGAACAGTTTTGACCTTTGCTCTGTGCCAGACTTTTGAATGCTGCAATAGTGAGTACAAAAATTGAGAAATTGAAGCAGCTAGTTTTTGGTGACCAATCCAAAATGAGAGATGAACTCATTGTGGAGGTTATCTGTTATATTTGAATGCAGCAGAAAAGGAGTTAGACAGACACAGAGGGAGCTGATGGAAACACAGAGGTCTGTTGGGCTGGCTTTATTGTTCTGGCAGCAAAACTGATACTAACACAAAAGGGAGGCTTTACACTGAGGAGGGGGAAGCACAGAATGCCCAAATATTTAAAGGGACAGGACATCACGTTTCTCTACCCTACTTTAAAAGCTTCTCAAATATGTACAGGAGATTTTGACAGACCAGTAAAAGGCCAGGGACGACTACCAATAGGGTAATATTGATGATCATACTTGTTGCTAACAGCAGCCAAAACTAATAGGCCTTTTTCTAGGCCTGCACAGCCTTAGCATGATTAAGCAGGGAGGACTAAGACTCTTGCTCAACCTTTGCCTGACTCTGCACCCCTCCCTGATGAAATCTCTGTTGGACATGGTGGGGTCTGTGTTTTAGGAGAAAAATCAAGAAGCTTATCTATATTTGCCTTCTGGGATGTGTCTGTGAGGGCCTCAAGAGATGCATACTCTCAGGAACACATCTGGCTAATTAGTAATCTGAGGCGACCTCTTGCTTAGTTTTTGAAACTGCTTGCTTAACAAGTTTTTTTGATTGACATGTCATTGTCTACTAACAAGGATAAATAAGAGGGGAGAAGTTTGGACTCTTTGGGGTCTCTTTATGGACACAGTTTGAGTTCCCCAATGGCAGCTGAAAGATGGGCCAATCAGAAGGCTGCTGCTGTACCACTTGAGAGCCACACCAAATTCCGGTAATTATTGAGGGTTGGGGGTGTTTTACTAACCTATTGTGGATGTATGTAAGTGCTTGAGAATAAGTAAAGTATAGCTTTAAGTGAGAGCACTCTTGTGTTGTACTGCGTGTGCCAGCCATCTATCAGTCAGATGGCTGTGTCTCCATTAATTTATTTCCTGGCACCATCTCGCACAGAGTAAAGTTACCAAGAGCTTTGGGTTGAAAGAACCTCGGGTAACAAATATATTGTACTTTACTCATTATATGACCAACATCAATTTGCAAGAGATTATTCTGCCCTGGAATAGCAACTCATTAACTACACAATTTATAAATTGGGGTGCACCACTTTTGTTTTCACACTCTTGGAATAACATGGTGATGGTGGTGGGGCAGTGTCCTGGACAACAGGAACCGTTGGGGGCAAGGAATCCATTTAATTTGATATGGCATTGTCTGGATCTGGTACCAAATGTTTCTTCCATCAAGTAATCAAAGTTAGGGGTTGTTACAGAAGGTAAGATTGGAGGAACAGAAAGTCCTACTTGAACATCCCCAGACTATGGTACTTGTCAAGGCTGCAACTGGTCCATATGCCATTTCAATAAAGTACCTTCAGATAATGTTAACCACAAAACAAAACAGGTCCCAAGTGTTTTACCCATTTCACCCCACATCCATTTGCAATTCCACACTAAGTCTTCCACTTGAAAAGAACGATGATGAGTCTCATGTCGTTGATCAATTTGAATAGCTTGGAATTTGGCTACACATGAGGCAATATCAGGATATAGCAGGTCCTGACAGGCACACAAAGGTCACTTCAAGAAAACAGCTACAGTTGACTCCCAGGTAGTAGCATGTAATACACTCCTAAAGACAAGCAAGAAATTGTCCAGTTTCTGCTGATGATTCAAAATAGACTTGTTAGCTTTTTAGGCATGCCTAAGTGTTTGTACAAAATGTTTCTCTAGTGTGTTTGTATCAGGATGATATGTAACCAAAAATATGTGCTGAATTCCATTTGAAACTAGGAACCTCTGAAATTCTTCAGTACAGAATTGAGGTTCATTGTCACTCACCAACGGTAATGGTAAACCAAATTGGCTAAAGAAGGTACGAAGGTATCCACTGGTCTTGGTAGCTGTAGTACAAGTCATCCTGAAAACTTCTGGCTGTTTCTAATGGGTATCAATTATGATAAAAAACATGTAACCTATTAAAGTTCCAGCAAAATCCATATGAATACATGTCTAAGGCTCTGAGGCCATATCCAAGGGTGTATAGGAGCTGGGCCAGGGTCACACTGACATATAGTACAGTACTTTGCCTTCCTCTCCATGTCTTTGTCGATCCCTGGCCACCAGACATGACTCCAGGCTATAGTCTTCATACATACAATGCCGAAATGACCTTTGTGAAGAGCTTCCAAAACTGAAGGGATTTGGGAATGATCACATTCCCCATAAGATGCAACCATTTTACAGATAATTCACATGGATGTGACATGAATATGTAACTGGGGATTCTTATTATACAACACTGCACCCCGTAATACCATTCCTTTCACAAGAGACAGCACATCATCCTTAGTGGTTTCTTTGTTGATGTCTGTGCTGGTGATGGTTAACGTATCTATGAAACTGACATAGAACACATAGCTCCGCCCCTGCCCCGCCTCTTCCCACCCTTTCCCCAAAGTCCCCGCCCCAACTCTGCTCCCTCCCTGCCCCTATTCCAACCCCTTCCTCAAATCCCGGCCAGGGCCCCGCCTCCTCTCCCCCTCCTCTCCTGAGCGCGCCGTGTCTCCGCTCCTCCTCTCTCCCTCTTCGAAAGTCCTAAGCGGCGGTGGGAAGCACTGGGAGGTAGGCAGAGGAGCAGGGATGCAGCACGTTAGGAGGGGCGGAGGACGGGGGACCAGGGGGTGAGGGGACCTTGGCTGCCGGTGGAGTCGTCGCCTATGGCCGGTCGCAGAAAATAACTCCGCGGGACGCAAGACCCCTGCTCTAGGGAAAGAAACTAAGATAACAGCTGTGTGATGGTCCTTGCTCGGGGTGCTTGGTAGGGGAGCATCGCCTAGTAGTCAGGGCTTAGGCCCGTGACATGCAGGGGGGTTGTTGTTAGGGGCGCCCGGGCCCTCCCACTCCACCGGGCTCTGACCCAGGGCCTTTTGAGGGCTGTCAGGTCTCTGACAGCTGGGTCTGCTCAAGGCTGCCCTCCCTGGACCACTTCCTACCATCTTTCTGCGATTGTCCCAAAGTCACCACCTGGGTATAGGTGGTGTGAGGGATGTCTGCTCATCCCAAAGCACCTTCTGGCACCTGCGTGTAGTGAGATGGCTCACTTTTCTCTCTTGGGCAGCAACTGCCTCTTCTGACAGTATGGCCCAGCCTTCTGGGGCAGCTTAGTCCAAGGGCCTTCCCCTGCTGGGATAGTTCAAACAAAAATAAACAAAAACCAAGTCCAGAGTTCATATGAAAGGGAGATGGGAATGCTTCCCTCTCCGGATATCTCCAGTGGCGCTGGAACTTTTTTAATAGTGGGGCAGCCCCCTTACCGCTGTCCACCCCCCAACCCAGAGCTGAGGCCGGCAGCCGGGACCACAGGGGCGTGGGGCCAGCAACTGGGAGCCTGGGGGTGCTGTAGCACACCCCATGCCCCTAGTTCCGCATCTATGGCTGTCTCTGTGGCAGGTCTTTCCTACCCTCAGGGAGGGATCTTTGGGCAGCTGTTTAGGGAGAGATTCTGCCTTCCCTCAGCTCGTATCTCCTAGAGCTGCCAGTAGCAGATCTGCTCTCCTCTCTGGGCTGCCCCCAAATCAACTGCTCCCCTGCCTTTTAACTCCTCCTCCAGCTGCATCATGTCCTATAGGTGTGGGTAGGTGAGGCTGGCTGGGCCCAGAGTAGTTCCTTAACACCTTGTTGCCTAGTGTGGAGTTTGTATCACAATCTGCTTGGGGAAACACTGGCAAGTAGGAGTCAGTGTAGTAGGGTAACACCCTGTAAGAGGGGACAGGGAGGTGTATTTCAGTTTGCATTGTGAGTTTGGGGGTTCCTTCGCTTTTTGTTCAGAGAACTTCGTGGGCCTACGCTGAGGCCCCCCACTTATATGAGGGAAAATAAAACCCGAGTGAAGAGAGAAACCCTCTGGAGTCAGACTGGTTTACTCTAGGCACACTACCACTCAAGGGAGAAACACTGAGGACAACAAGGCAAAGGAGATGCCCAGCCACAACTTTTATAAGACATCTGATTTTGTACCACAACATTTTGGTTAAGAAACTAGAATGGCACAAAAAAATCAACATAGCACAAATTAAATGGATGAAAAACTTGCTGATAGGTCCCAAAATGTAATTGTAAACAGGGAATCATTCAGCCAGCAGGCATGTTTCTAGTGGGGTCCTACAGAGATCAGCTCTTGGCTCTGTGCAGGGCCGTCCTTACCCATATGCAAAGTACGCAGATGTGTGCTGCTCCAGCCCCTGCTCCGGCTCTTCCCCAGGGCCCCCGCCTCTGCCCCGCCTCTTCCCGCTTCTGCTCCGCCCCAGCCCCGCCCCCACTCCCCATAGCTCTGCAGTAGGGCCAGGCCTGCACTCACCGCCGGCAGGAAGTGCAGTGACCCGGCCCCAGCCGTGCCGCTGTGAGTGCTGGGGGGTGGTTCCCCCTAGGGTTACCATACGTCCGGATTTTCCCTGACATGTCCGGCTTTTTGGTCCTCAAATCCCTGTCCGGGAGGAATTTCCAAAAAGCCGAACATGTCCGGAAAAATAGGGAGGCATGGTAAGGGGACCCCGAGTGCGAGTGGCTGCAGCAAAACGTACAACTCCCGTGATCTGCCGATCTGCCGGGGCACAGAGGCGGCGGGCGGCATCCGAGCACGCAGCCGCCTCCTCCCCGGGCTCCAACTTTCCCGCTCCCGCTGCTCTCCACTGTGCGCCGGGGCCGAAGCAACTTCCCCAGTGCAGCAGCAGCCGGAACCCGGGAGGCGGGAGGGAGGAGGGGGAATGTGGGGTGCTCAGGGGAAGGGGTAGAGTTGGGGCGGGGACTTTGGGTAAGGGGTTGGAATTGGGGCGGGGAAGGGGCGGAGTTGGGGCAGGGCCGGGGGCGGGGAAGGGATGGACTTGGGGCGGGGGCGGGGCCCCCGTGGAGTGTCCTCTTTTTTCAGTGTTGAAATATGGTAACCTTAGTTCCCCCCAGACCCCCAAGCCAGCCCCGCCCCCCCGCGAAGGCCTAGGGCCAGCCCCCCTGCTCCCTCCCCACAGAGGCCTGGCCCCACGGGAGGGCTGTATAGGGCCCCAGAATTGCTAGGGATGGCCCTGGCTCTGTGCTCTTTAACAGTTTATTAATGATCTGCAAGAAAACATAAAATGATTACTGATAAAGTTCACAGATGACAAAAAGATAGGAGGAGTGTTAATTAATGAAGAAGGCAGGTCGGTGATACAGCGCGATCTGGATCTCTTGGTAAACTGGGAGCAAACAAACAATATGCAGATTAGTATGGCCAATTGTAAAGTCATACATCCAAGAACAAGGAATGTAGGCCAAGTTATGACTTGATCACAGTCTGGAAGTACCTACAAAGGAAGGAAAAATATGATTAGAGAGCTCTTCAATTTAGCAGACAAAGGTATAACAAGATCTAACAACTGGAAGCTGAAGCAAGACAAATTCAAACTAGAAACAAGATTTTAGCAATGAGGGTAATTAATCATTGCATCAGTTTACTGAGAGTCGTGGTGGATTCTACATCACTTGACATTTTAAAATCAAGTTTGGATGCTTCTCTAAAAGAAATGCACTAGTTTGAACAGGAATTATTTTGCAGGGGCCGCTCTAGCTACAGGCAAACGAGGCAGCTGCCTAGGGGTGACAGATTTCTGGGAGAAAGGATTTTCTTTTTGATGGGCAAAATTAAGGTGAGAATGAAATGATAGTTGATAATGTATGCTGGAAAATGTAGTCTCTGAGAGGTCAGTGCATGGACAGTTATGACTGTTTCCACTGTTATGTAGGCAGCCTGGCCTAGTAGTCAGAGCAAGAGTCTGCAGGCAGAGCAGGCATCCAGATTGGGGAATGAAGCTGAGGGTCAGCACCAGAGTTGGCTGCCAGTTACCAGACCACTGGACAAGCCAGAACCAGAGTCAGGAATCAAAGCTGAGGATTGGCGTCAAGGTCAGATACCAAATGCCAGAGACAAGGGTCAAGCCAGAGTCAGAAATCAGAACTGGGGTCAGTATTGGCCTGCTGAAATATGTGTGGCAACATTGTATGTGAAGTTGTCAGATTCCCCTGAATGAAATTATTAACACATGTTCCAAACCACAGCAGAAGTTGGCAAACAGGTCTGTCTCAAACAAACAAATATGTGCTCTGCTTAATTTGCTTTTAAGCAGGAAACTGAGTCATCAAGAAGGAAGGGTAGACAAAGCCCAACCAGGCGAGGAAAAGCAGTAGTGAAACTACTTCTCCATAGGTGTTTTTCTCCTGAATCTCAGCTGGAATTGTGTTTCAGGCGTGGGACAGACACCCCAAGGCACATCCCTCCTCCCTGCTCATCGAATTAATGACATCAGAAGGGACAAAGGAAGCATTTGTTGGATAATGAGAGAAGGGGTCTTAACCTGAGAAGTTGATCAGTAAGACCGCTGAAAACATATGGTGAGAAACTTTGCTTGAACCCGATATGGTTTGTTAAGTTAGTCACCAGTAGACTTTTAACTTTAGTTTCTTGTAACCATTTCCTACTTTTAAGCCTCATTACTTGTACTCCCTTAAAATCTATCTCTTTGTAGCTAATCAAATTGTTTTATTGTTTTATCTAATCCAGTGTGTTTGAATTGAAGTGATTGGGAAGCTCCATTTGGAGTGGCAAGTTAAATAAATAAATATATCCTATCTCCTAGAACTGGAAGGGACCTTGAAAGGTCATCAAGTCCAGCCCCCTACCTTCACTAGCAGGACCAAGTACTGATTTTTGCCCCAGATCCCTAAGTGGCCCCCTCAAGGACTAAACTCACAACCCTCGGTTTAGCAGGCTAATGCTCAAACCACTGAGCTATCCCTCCTCCTTCTATGTGCATATTACTTCTGTTAAAGAAATGACAACTTTATTTAATTTGTATTGTCCAAGCAAGGGCTAGGCAGTACAGGACATATATGTCTGAGGGAAAATCTAATCTAAGATTGTGGTGTGTTGGGGTCAACCTGCAGTATAGCCAAGGCTGGAGAGAGCCAAGATGTGTCTGGTTGGCTGCAGCATACACAGACTGAGCTGGGAATGACTTGAATGCTGGATGCTGTTTGTGGGCACTCCAGGCTGAAGGCTACAGCAGCAAAGCAGTGCAAAGGGCACCCCAGGTTAGACAGCATGGGTGATTCAGCTACTCATTAGTCTGGATTGTTACTGTGGTGTGTCGCAATGGCTGGAGAACAGTGGCTGCTGGCTGGGAGCCCAGCTCTGAACATCAGCACAGAAGTAAGGGTGGCATGGTATGACAACTAGGCTGGTACAGTTTAAGTGTGTTTGTGTCTAGATAAAGCCTCTTGGAGCCACCTTGAGTTTCTAGCTTCTTAATTTCTGAATTATTCTGCCTAATAGTCCCTTAATTGATGATTTCTTTTGTCACTACTTCCTGTCTCGTACAAATCTAAGTTATAGATTACAAAGTTTAAGGGTTTTTTTGAAGTATAGCATGGAGGACTGGTTAAAGATTTTCAAATTTCACAGTTTTGACAATTAGCCTAAATTTTGAATTTCAATGGGGAAGAAACCAATTAATTGTATGTGACATTTTTCTTTTTGACCTATCTATGGGGATGGTCCACACTTTCAAAAGTGACAAAAGATGGTATTCGCATTAAAAGAAAAAAGACAGCAAAAATACTTTCACAAGATACTGCAATCCCCTTCCAATTGTCAAAGAGCTCTAAAAGTGGGTTTAAAAAACAAAAAACAAAAACACATCCTATAGGATAATAACATGACCTCCTGCCTTCTAAATTTAGTGTGGTTTTGGCCATTTCCATTAACCAATTTCTAACACATTTAGATTTGCCCCACCATACTCAGTGCTGAGTCTGTACAATAGTAAAAGTAGCAATTATAGGCCCCAATCCTGCATTGTGATGTATCTGGGAGAAGTATTGTGCCCATGAGGTTGTGACAGGGCACTATCAGTAAGGCCACGTTTTAGTCAAGGGTATTTTTAGTAAAAGTCATGGACAGGTCACGAGCAGTAAACAAAAATTCATGGCCTGTGACCTGTCCATGACTTTTATTATATATTCCTAACTAAAACTTGGGGGAGGGGGCAACTTGGGAGGGCAGCCCTGGGGATGCGGCAGGTGCTGGAGAGGAGGTCACAGCCCGGGGGGGCACCGCGAGTGCTGGGGAGGGGGTCACAACCCACGGGGGTGCCGTGGGTCAGGGCCATGTTTTCTGTCACCCCAAGTGGCGGGGAAAAAAAAAAAAGCCGATCGCGCCGCTCCATTCGGTGGCGGCAGTTCAGCGGCGGGTCCTTCGCTCCCTCTCTTCCTCCTCGGCGGCAGCTCAAAGAGGAAGAGAGGGAGTGGGGGACCCGCCGCCGAAGACCCGGACGTGCTGCCCCGATACCGGACGGAGTGCCGTCCCTTTGTATTGGCCGCCCAAGCACCTGCTTCCTTAGCTGGTGCCTGGAGCTGGCCCTGCCGCGGGTGCTCAGGGGGGAGTCGTGGCGCGGGGGGGGCGCAGGTACTTGAGGGGGGAATCATGGCCTGGTGGGAGCGCTGTGGGTGCTGGGCTATGTGTGTGGGTGCTGGGGGGGTTCTGGCCCAGGGGGGTGCAGGCGCTCAGGAGTGGAGTCGCAGCCCGGGGGGTGTCGCGGGTGTTCGGGGGAGGGGGCCGTGGGTGCTGGGGGAGGGGTTGGTGGGGCTGGGGCAGGCTCCCTACTCAGTTCCGCCCCTGCAGTTCCCATTGACTGGAAACCACGGCCAATGGGAGCTGCGGGGGCGGTGCCTGTGGGCAAAGGCAGCACATGGAGCTAGGAGCTGAGGAAGGGGAGTTGCTGCGCTCCGCCAGCCCCAAACTCCTGCTGCTGGAGGGCGAGGGCCCCGAGACTGCCCCGAGACTGGTGCGCCCGGCCCCGCGGCTGCCCGGGTTGCTCAGGTGGCTCCCGGGCCAGGCACACCGGCTGCTGCAGAAGTCACGGGATGTCATGGAATCTGTGACTTCCGTGACCTCCGTGACAAACATGGAGCCTTAACCATTAGTAGCAGACTGGTCACTGTGGTTGCTGCAGCACTGAGAGGAGTGCAGGCTGAATTGAAGGTGATTAACCAGTTTCTGTTAGGGATTACAGACACTTGTTTGGCAATTGCTGGGCTAATGAGGCAATTAGCTCAGTGATTTAGAGGATATATAGGAGGAACAGGTTGAGCCTAGGGCTAGGCTGAGCAGAGAAGGCTGTGCGTGGTAATCGCCCCCTGCTGTAAACTTGCAATATTTGGTGTTACTTTGTAAGTGAAGAATTAGCTAATGTTTTCACCCCTCAGCCATAAGGCCGAGACTACATATGTGGTGAAAGGGAAACAGCCTGGTGTGTGGTTGTGTTTAAGAGACCAAGAAACAGACCAGGCAGGATAGCACACTGGGTAGGCCATGGAGGTGCCTAGTGACAGAGGTCAATGGATCTGTTCACAGAGGAAGCAGTCAGCTTGTATTGAGCATAATACAGAATTGGCACCAGGAAAAAGGTTGAGAAAACAGTTTCAAAATTGCTGAAGCATCCCTTTTCCAATGTTTCTGAAAGAAATTTTTTTTTTTTTTTTTTACTTTTTATTTCAAAGTGTAACTTAATTTCCATGAAGGAGTTTAAGAAGGTCTCAATCTGAATGAAACATTTTCACTGAGTCAAACTGACACTTTTCAGTTTATTTACTTTTGGTTTGTGAACTCTTTTGACATTGACTTTTTGTCCCACTTTAGAATGGGACAATTTTTTGAAAAATAGAAAATTCTTGCAGGGCAGGAAAACTGTTTCCTGCTGACCACTAAATGGGTCCAGCATGTTATTGTTTAGACATCTTCATAGGTGGTGTTCGCTTTGCTTCCTATAACACCAGTCCCATCCATGTCTTGTGCAAACAGTTGCATGTGTGTTACTTTTAAAAATGTGCTCTTTACAAAGGTCTTTGCAGTGTAATGATTCAGTACCTAATAGACACATTGTACTTGATGGTTTCTTGTGTTTGGTGATGTGCTACCAAGCCCTGTTAAATTAATGGAGATGTCCTATCTCCTAGAACTAGAAGGGACCTTGAAAGGTCATCAAGTCCAGCCCCCTGCTTTCACTAGCAGGACCAAGTACTGATTTTTCCCCAGATCCCTAAGTGGCCCCCTCAAGGATTAAACTCACAGCCCTAGGTTGAACAGGCCAATGCTCAAACCACTGAGCTATCCCTCCCCCTGTAATATTTGTGGATCTTCCTCAGATCTCCTCATTTGAACTGATGATGTAACATAGCTGTCTAATTCTTCATGTTAATTGGAGGTGGAAGATGAAAATATTCTTTGGAGAGGCTGAGTGACCAGGCTCCCGGCTCCACGGGAAAGGGCTTTCTAGACACAAGGAGTGGGCAGGTCCCACTCCCCATCCTAGGCATGTATGGGAGGAGCATGATCTCTTAGGAAGGGTTGTTGGGTCCCACTCTGATGGGTGTTTCTGGGGGTGACTGTGCTGGAAACTTTGTTTCATGGGAAATGTTGACATTTCCAAGTTTGTTTTTCTTCAAAATTGGAACAAAAATAAAAATTTTCAGAAGGACCCGTGAAATGTCAATTAAAAAAAAATCTTTGTCATTTTGCTTAACAATTTTTTTTAAAAAAATTATTTTATATATATTTTTACATTTCATGATGTCTGGAGAAGTAGCACACTACATGTCGTATACCAAGGCATGTGAACAGTCAAAATATTCTATTTTTTAAAATCAAGGGCAGCTTGAAACATCTTACTTCATTCTAGAAAACAAACATCTCTCTGGTTTGTGTTGTAATACAATTGTTTAATTCCAGGCAAACAGGAATAGTGAAACAGCTGCTCCTCTGACTAGGACACTGAGTGCTATCTTTTAAAGATCCATGTATCAGACTGTTTCATTACAACACTATATTACAATAGTATGCATTATCATTGACATAGCATGAAATAAATAGTGTGTGTGTGTGGGGGGGGAAATCTTGAAACCAATGTTTTTTTGAAGTAAGGAATCTTGTTTTGGAAAATGTTCCTGGGAAACTTAATCGAAATCAATATGATTTTATGAAAACTATTGATGTTGTTGAAATGCCATTTTTCAACAGCCAAGTGAACAGTTTTCTGACCAGCTCTTGCCACTACTCCAGTTTCTCTTTCCTGCTTCTCTGTTGAGCAATTTTACGTACATGAGTAGCCCCACTGGTTGTGGAATTGCTCATGTGCATAGATTTAATCAAGTTAGTAAGTGCTTGGAGGATCAGAACCTTAATGAGCAATATTGCCTTGCTCTCTGTGCTCTGGTGCGTGCCAGTGCTACTTGCATTGTTCCCCGGCGTTGTTTTTTATCTCTTATAAATTGCTAACCAAGAGGGAAGCTATGGAACCTATTCCACATTTTGAAAACTCCTATTATCTAGGATCAACAAGGCCCAAACCAGTCTTTGGCTTCATGCGTGATGCGTGATGCAACTGTTTAAAGTTAATCCACAAAATCATATTTACAATAGAGGAACAAAAAGAGTAATCCATGAACCAGAATCCCTGCCCTGCTTGCATCACAGCACAAAGAAAAGCAGAATTAACAAAATAGGGAAGCTGGGAAAGGGAGTGGCTATTGGTTGGTTTTTTTCCCTGTACACAAAGAACAGAGAATTACATATTCCATAACCCCGCCTAGACATTGCCAGAAGGGCTCCTCATGAATATAGTCAGGTCCATAGTTATAAGTAATTAACTCACATTGAATGGTACCTTTCACAATGAATGGCCCCATTAAAACCAATGGGACTTCTTGCAAGGTACCGTTCAAAGTGAATGAAGGTCTCAGAATCTGGCTCAATAACAATACTTCTCAACCAGGTCTCAATGTATTCACTTAGGGCCTGACTTTTTAAAGGACCTTGATTTGGCCTCCATTTTTGCAGCTGCAGTCCCTTTTGCCTGCCTGCCCCCCCATAACTACAGCGGTGATGGACAGAGACAATTATTTTGTAATGCAAGAAAAGAGATACCAGTAGCTGGGTAGACTCTGTGTGATGGACAGGAACACAGACATTGTTATCTAGGATGAGACCTATGTGGACAGGTGACCTGGTTTCACCAGTTCAGTTCACTGCTGTGGGTTATTGCAAAACTATTTCTTGTGGGTTGGGATGAGACAAATGGGAATGGATTTATTATCTCTTGTTGTGCAATGTCAGTTGAGTACTGTGTGTGTATTGCAAGAAATCCAACTATTTCCTTAATGAATCCATATCTGGGGCAATTGTTGTACTCAAGTTACTTCACCTCAGAAATGGAACAAATTTTGCATTGGGTAGGATCCTCCTTGGGGCAGATTTAGGGTAATAGGGCTCTGAAAATAGGGTGCATTCACTTAAATTCTAGAAATAATTACAGTGACAGGAAATGGAATTAATAGATTCTAAGGTGAAAAGGGACTGTTGTGATCATTTAGTCTAGCTTCCTGTATGACAAAAGTCAGAGAACTTCCCCAAAATAATCACTGTTTGGACTAGAGCATATCTTTAAAATAAACTATCGACCTTAATTTAAAAATTGCCAGTGATGGAGAATCCCCCACAATCCTCAGTCATTTGTTCCGATATTTAATTCCCTTCACTGTTAAAAAATGTATGCCTTATTTGCAGTCTGAATTTGATTAGTTTGAACTTACAGTTATTGGATCTTGCTGGACCAAATCTGGGCCTTAGCCGCTTTGGCCCAAAAAAGTATAATAAAGTCTAAATACTTCTGTGGATCTGTGCATTTGTGCCTTAGTTCCCCACCTGTAATATGGGGGTAATGGCATTTCACTATTTCACAGGTATATTATGATGCTAAATGCATGACAGATTGTGAGGTGTTCAGATATATGGCCCCCCATTACCACACTATGTGTCTGGGTTTGGAAGGAAGATTCAGTGCTGGGGATTCCCAGATGAGAAGGAAGTTTCTTGATAACTAAACTGCATTTTCGTACACATCCCTGTTTTTAGCTCCTTATTTTGGTTTATTTTTCCACATAAACCCTTAGTTTGCACCCAGGGAGCCCTTTATGGATGGTAAATGTAGATGTCTAACACCTAACCCTCAGCAAAACTGCTCAGACCCTGATCATGCCTTGTGATTCATATGTGCATCCTGAGAGACTCCTCAAATTTAGTGGAGCTCTGTCCGGGTGTAGCAGTCAATTTGTACAGATCATAATACAGCATCAGGCCTGAGGAAGAATCCAGCAGATATCTGAGGGGAGCAGATGGGTTTTGTATCTTAATTACTCTCCTCTACTGAAGATGAAGTTTTTAATATGGGAAAAATCATTCAAATAACACTTTTGTCTCTGCAGCATTTTGGAAGAAAGTCTGAGATTCCAGATGGAACTGAGACAAAATCCTCCAGTAACTGAATGACAAAAGACTCAAGGGCCGGCACGGTTAAATTGCCAGTGGATAGCTAGTGTCTGGATTCCAAGAGTGCAATACATCCAAGAGGATCTTAACACCAATTTCCCACAGCTCAGAAAAACCACATCCCTCAAAACTGTGTCAGCAACATATACTGAACATAGCTATCAAAATGTAAACCAGATGAGTCCTACCTACAGTAGGAAAAATGGTGTGTTTTAAAAATGTGATAGCTAGTACATGATATCTAACATGTTTTAAAATCCTATAGACAGGTCTAGGCTCACTTGAAGCAGCTAACACATGTTAAAACTACATCTGGCCCTGTCTACACTAGGATTTTAAGTCTCAGTTATCACATTTTAAAAACACACCATTTTTCCTACTGTAGACATGCCCATGGAGTCTGGGGGGAAAAAAGACTAGATTCTTCACTGGTGTCCATCTAGTGCAGTCATTTAGACCAGTGCAAAATAGGTGTGAACACACTACCAAATGAGAAGCATGGTGCTTTATCTCCACTTTTCACTGGTGTAAATGACTGCACAAGGTGTATGTCAACAGAGAATCACGTCCTGGGAGCAGAACAGAAGAAAACTGTATTTCGGCTATTTGTGCTTCTACTTTTAGCACAGTCTGTTGACCTACATTTGTATATATTCTACAAAGAAGTTTACTTTGACATTCATAGATTTACCGGTAGAATGAGTCACCTGTGTCACTCAAGGGAAAATTCAATATGTCTAACTAGAAAAGACTCACAAGTAATGGTCTCACATTTATATACATTGGCAAGTACACCTCTACCCCTATATAACGCTGTCCTCGGGAGCCAAAAATCTTACGCCGTTATAGGTGAAACCGCGTTATATTGAACTTGCTTTGATCCGCCGGAGTGCGCAGCCCCCCCCCCCCCCCCCCCCCCGAGCACTGCTTTACTGCATTATATCTAAATCCGTGTTATATCAGGTCGCGTTATATCGGGGTAGAGGTGTATCATGTATAAAACTAAAACTTAACTTCCCAATAAAATAGCTTTTGGGGCTCGTTGCTGAAAATGTTGAAAAGTGGCTATGGTCTGGAATCCAGACACTAGCTATCCACAGGCAATTTAATCCTGCCTGCACCTGAGCCTGCACCAGCCCCCCCCTCTAACAAACAATCCCCAACTGATGTGAATGAGCCATTGATATGAGAAAGAGAGCAAGGAGGGAGATGCAGACAGGTTTGTTAACCCTTTGCAGACCGCTTGCCCAGGCAAATAATTCAAAACTTATTTTGTAGTGAAGTGTGGGGAAAATATGGTTGAACACTTAGTTCCAGGAAAACTTTTATATTTAAAAATTACTGAATGGATGTTGTCCCTCTCTTCCCCCAGTCCCCTCAAACTTGCAAAACAGAAATTCACTGGGAAGTTACTTCCATTGGCTTCAGAGGGCTTTGGATGACGCCCTATGACCAAGCAGAGAGAGGTAGTATTTTGAGACAGTTGCCAACAAGCCAACATAAAGTTTTAGAGAGGAAGTCACATTCCATATATAGTGTCACTTGTGCAATGGGTTGCTGTCTGTTATTCACAGGTAATCTAGGAAGTGCCAAACTGGGTCAGACCAGGGGTCCATCTAATCCAGTATTTTGTCTCTGACAGTGTCCAGTACCAGCTACTTCAGAAGAAGGTGTAAGAACCCTGCAGTAGGCGGATGTGGGATAATCCTCCCTCCCCTCCCCCCGCGCATTAGATCTATTCCTCATCTCAGATGGTTCAAATTTAGCTTAGCCCTGAAGCACAAGGTTTAATATCCCTTCCAAAATGTATTCATTATAACTAGGACCCTACCAATTTCATGGCTATGAAAAACGTGTCACAGACCGTGAAATAAGCCCTTCCCCATGAAATCCGATCTCCCCCTGCTGCTAGGAGTGCCCCGGCCAGGGGGCTTCTAGTTCCAGCTGGGCTGGCGGAAGGACCGGACTTGTCCATCCCCTGCACTGCTGCTCTTGGGGGTAGATCATCAGACCCACCTCCACCTCCAGGAACCTCCTGCAGCCAAATACATTCTTAGTGAAATTCCACCTCCTTAGATGAAAAGTCTTTACTCATTCCACTTGGCCCTTTATTTGTCAGCCTCAGAACATTTTTGTTGTTACTTTAACTAAAATTGCTTCTCTCATCTCTACATTCTTTGTCTATTTCTATTAGAAAAATGTCACCCCTTCAAAATATAAGCATTATAGATCTTCTGCAATGTTTCCAGGCATATCAGTCAAACATTGCTTGCTGCATCAAAGCTATATGAACAAAGAATTCGGATACAGACTTACACCCATGGAAGTTGGCTAAAGAGTATTTTACATGAAACAAAAGTAATAAAAGCCAAAACAAGTTGTGCAGTATTGAATGAGTAATTTAATGAGTAACACAGAAATGACAAATGATTTGAAAGTAATTCAAGTGACAGCTCTCTATTTGGTATTAGGAGAACATTTCCCTATCCCATAATCCTTCCTTCCTTCCTTGTGTGATAATCATTGGCAATAATCGACTTACTGATCCCATTGATTGTGCAGTAAGGTGGCTCTCAACATGAATGATGACAGAGAACTCTGACCCATTATATCAATGGGATTATTTTCAGACTAAGGACACCACAAGTATCTCTTGACAGGAAGTGACCTTTAGATGGTATTTTGTAAAGGATGAAGTTGGTATTGATAGAGACAAATCTCAGTCATTCAATGTTGTACAAGTCTATCATGTACAACGCTGACTTTCAGGCAAGGAAGAAAAATCGACTACATTTTAAAACAAAGAATTAAAGCAGAAAAAAACATGAGATGAAAGGTCAGATCTTCCAGCCTTTACTCAGGTGAGTAATCCCATTGAAGTCAGTAGGATTTCATATATAAGGGCTGCAAGATGGGACCCTGATTTTCTAAAAGATGCTGTCATTAAAAAGAAGAATTTCCATGAAGGGAGGAATCAGAGGCTGTTATTTTATTTCAGTGGTGCAATGGCAGGAGGCAGGACATCTTGCCTTGATCATGGGGTTTGTACATCCAGGGAACACTGTTAAACTAGGACAGTTTGAGTAAACGTCCACATACTTACAAGGATTGGCTGAAAATGAAACAGAGCATAAGATTAGGTATTAACAAGAGGGGGGGGGGGAAAAACCCACGCTGTTTCCTTTAAAGCATATTTTGACTCAATAAGTATTTTTCACTGTATTTTTTTTCTGTTCAGTTTTATTTGTTCCCCAGTAAAGTTGTAGAAGTCTAACAGAAAAATTGTTCACTTAGTTTAAGGCAATTTATCAGGTGCAGCAATACTTTGTTTTAATACAGCTTATTACAATACAATTACAAGACAAGTCAGGTTTGGAGGTCGGTCACATTTTAATAAGACTAGATCAGTTCTCTCTCCTTCTATTTCCCATAAGAGTTTTGTCCCAAGAATGAGCTATCCAGATTTGCAAACCTAGTGTATTCTGTGAAGTGTATCATTATATCTTCCTGGTAGTCCTGGAGGAAGAAGTCATATGGAACTGTCCTACTTCTCTTGTACCTTTGCCCAGGGGCTTGGCACAGTCTCACTTGGAGAGCAGCCATACTGTCCCTTTATTCCCAGAAGCATTGTGCCTGCCTCAGGTGCAGCACCTCCAGGAGTTTGTGGCTCTCAGAAGTTACAACAGCAAAATCCATTGCAGGTTTTTCTATATACTCTGCAGTTCTTAGTGTACAAATACAAGTGGCTTTCGTTTTTAGCAAAAGGCACTGACAGTCTACCACATAAGAATGGGGAACGAGAGCCGCCTCTCTCTGCCTGGGGAGGAACATTAGGAGACATAGCAGGTGAAACACTCAGCCATTGGGCCAGCTTTTTCTCACACACTCCCTGGCAGCTGCTGCAGTTAGAGAGGCACCACAGCAATCTTGGAAGAAATTTGTTGTTCAGAGGCAAAGGGGCTAATACACGAAACACAAAGCGCTGGAATGTGCCAATGCTCACTCACATGGTGGAGACTGAGTTCCTCTGGCTTCAGTGGAGCTACTTCCATAAGTAAGTGCTCACCAGAGTGAGGAAAGGTTCCACACTGAGGCCCGAAAACTATTACCCAGAATGAGAGGTAGGAAAATGCCATTTTCCCTCATGGACTGGATCAGTGTTTCTCAAACTGGGGTCGCCGCTTGTGTAGGGAAAGCCCCTGGCGGGCCGGCCCGGTTTGTTTACCTGCCCCGTCTTCAGGTCTGGCCGATCGTGGCTCCCACTGGCCGCGGTTCGCTTCTCCAGGCCAATGGAAGCTGCTGGAAGCGGCGCGGGCCGAGGGACATACTGGCCGCCGCTTCCAGCAGCTTCCATTGGCCTGGAGAAGCGAACCGCGGCCAGTGGGAGCCGCGATCGGCCGGACCTGCAGACGGGGCAGGTAAACTAACCGGCCCGGCCCACCAGGGGCTTTCCCTGCACAAGCGGCGACCCCAGTTTGAGAAACACTGGACTGGATGAATGACTCGGTCTAAAACCCTTGAGGGAACTTGCTCATGCCATTGTAGGTGTTAAATATTTTTAACATTGTCACAAGTTCCTTTTTTTGGGGGGGGGGGGAGGGGGAGGTAGGGAACTTAATGATCTCCTGGCTCATATTAAGCAGCATATGCCCAGCTATATTTCTCTCTCTATAATCTCTCTATATAAACTTACTCCACAAGTTCTCTCATTGATTTCAATAGAATTCATTATATACTTATGTGGTGCCTAGCACAACAGGGTCCTGGCCCATGATCATGGCTCGTAAGCACTATCATAAAGCAAATAATAAATATGAACAATTGCAAAGTCCTATTCAGTACAGAATCATAGAAATGTAGGGCTGGAAGCGACCTTGAGAGGTCATCTGCCCCCATGCTGAGGCAGCATTAAGTATTCCTAGACCATTCCTGACATACTTACCTAGCCTGTTCTTAAAAAAAAACAAAAAACAAAAACCTTCCAATGACGGGGATTCCACATCCTCCCTAGTAACCTGTTCCCATGCTTAACTATCTTTACAGTTAGAAAGATTTTCCTACTATCTAACATAAATCTCCCTGACTATAAACTGAGCCGATTACTTCTTGTCCTACCCTGGGAGGACGTGCAGAACAATTGATCAGCATCTCCTTTATAATGAAATTTGACATATCTGAAGAATGTTATCATGTTCTCCTCAATCTTCTCTTCTGATGGGGACAGGATAACGTTATGACAGTCCCCTGACAGGATAACTATCCCCTCTCAGAAGCCCTTACATGAGCCCCTACACATGCTCATTTTTAAATATAACATGGTTAGCAATGAGTGTGTGTAAGGACCTCGCAGTCATGTTCTGTAGGCAAGATTTTTGAGTTGATAATTTCTCAAAGCCTCCCCGCCAAGGGAATTAAACATTGTTTTAGTAAGTGACAACTTTGCCACTGCAATACTTCAAACTGCTAAAACTTACTGCATAGTCTGTTGTCACAAGCATTAGGGCAATCTCCACACACTGGCCCTGATTTGTAAGGTGTGCTCATTAGGTTTCTGTAATTCCCCCTGAAATGGTAAAATTAAACAGCATAAAATGTGAAGTCATCCTACAACACACATCTTCATTTACACTCAGGGGACATTTACACTGCAGTCGTGTGTGTGTGTGATTTGCTGGTTGTGTAGACAGTCCTGCACTAGTTCTAATCTAACCGCAATGCTAATGGAGCAAAGATGCCATGGGGCAGGCTTCAGCACAGACTAGACAAGTGAGTATGTGCCCAGCAGGGTCAGGCAGGCTTATACAGCGTGGGCTGATGTCTGCTCTACCACACACTCACTGCTATATTTTTGCAAGCTAGTGAGAATAAAACTAGCACAGACGCATCTACATGACTTGCAATCACATCCCTGGCTGCAGTGTAGACACACCCTTAGTCTGGTATGTGTCAAACAATAATTTCAAATGTCAAAATGTAAATATTAAAATGAATCAAAGGTGTATGGCCAAATCCCCTGCACTGCTTTGAAAATCTTACCCCATTGTCTTTATTGTTAATGATTAAGGCTACGTTTTAGTCAAAGGTATTTTTAGTAAAAGTCATGGACAGGTCACGGGCAGTAAACAAAAATTCATGGCCCGTGACCTGTCCATGACTTTTACTAAAAATACCAGTGACTAAAACTTGGGTGGGGGGCCAATGGTGCTCGGGGGGGGGTGGGTGGTCCGGGGCGCCTTGGGTGCTGGGGGCGGTGGCCCAGGACCCTGCTGGTGGTGGTGGTGGGGGGCAGGCACCATGGTCCAGGACCCCTGCTGATGGTGAGGGGGGGAGGGTTGATGGGGCTGATAGGGGGCTGGGCTCCCTACCCGCTCCACGTCCCTGCAGTTCCTAGGCGGTGGAGGGGCCAGGGGGCTCAGCATGCTGCTCCCGCCACAAGCGCCAGCTGCCACAGTGCTCACTGGCCGGGAACCACAGCCAATTGGAGCTGCGGAGGCAGGACCTGTGGGAGCGGGCAGTGTGCAGCACGGAGCTGCCCCTGGCCCCTCCGCTGCCTGGGAGCTGCAGGGCCATGCCAGTGGGAGCTGGGGAGACCCTCACTCTGAGGTAAGCACCCCCCCCACACCTCCCAACCCCCTGCCTCTGGCCCTGAGCCCCCTCCCACACACCCAAACTGCTGCTGCTGGCCCAGGGGCTGCCCCACTCGGGCAGCCCCTGAGTCAGCACCAGTCGCTGCAGAAGTCACGGAGGTCACAGAAGGTCATGGAATCTGTGACTTCTGTGACCTCCGTGACAGACTCGTAGCCTTATTAATGACAGATTGCTTACAATACTTGCAAGTGCTTATGTGCCATCCTGAGTAGCGGGCTCGCAATGACCAGCGCTGCTACTTCAAAGGAAGGTGCAAGAAACCCTGCAGGAGGCAGTTAGTAGATAACGTGTCCTAGGGAAAGTTTCTTGCAGGCCCCTATTAGTTAGAAATACGAGCATCTTCTTTTTCACTTACCCGGCTGTTAAGAAAAAATGCTTAGATTTTTGAGCAGAGCAGACCTCACTGGGCAATTATTGGGGGGTTTGTGGGTTGTTTTATTTCAAAATGTAATTTGCATGTATGCTTCTGCATACCATTATTACTGAATTGCTCCTCTGACCATAAGCCCACTTTAAAAAATATGCTGCATTTTGCAATGTAGCTGACAGCTCCTTGGGTCATTTTGATGAATTAAAGCACTAAGGAATTCCGATAATCAATGAAATCCATAGTTAATACATACGCAGGGCAGTAATGGCAAACGTAATAGTATTTGTAAAATCTCTGAGGACAATAGGCAATTGCACAACCAATCTGGTAAGACTTGTACCAAACCACCTGGAGAGAGAAGAGTAAATAAATGAGTGAATATGAAGGGCTCTATATTTTTAATATAATAAAATATACATTTAAAAACATTTTCCTATGAAGTTGAGATTTGGGCATATTATCTTATTACACAGTGTAGCAGAATATGTTACATCTTGTAGGAAAGGAAACAGAAACACTATGTAGTTTTCATATTGTCTTATTCACCCTTCATAGAAAACCATCTAGGATGTAATTGGAATGAAACCCAAGCAACATAGTAGATTCTCAGTCACCTGGAGTTTTTAAATCAGGCATAGACATACAAACATATACACTGGTTCAACCACAAATTGTTGGACAAGAGGCAGGAATCAGTAGATAAAATTATCTGCTCTGTGTTACACGCAACTGGTGAGACTAGATGGTCATAATGGCTCCTTCTGGTCATGAAATCTAAGACAATACAATTGTACAGAGCATTTGTAAACCAATCTACAGATGTTTATCTCTCTAGGTTCTTATCTCGCCCCCATTCCAGTAATAATCAAATGCCTCCAAAAAATTTACAAATATAAATTAAGTCTCTTTTACACTTACTTCTTTCCTAGCCTGTAGGGGAATTAGCTTGATTAGTTTATAACTAGTGCATGAGAGTGAGTGTGTGTGTATGGGTCTGAAGAAGGTATTGAAGGAAAGATGATATTAATTTAGGGCCTGAACAACAACAGCAAGAACAACATTACTCCCACAAGAAAAATAATCTAGTAGGTTATCTAGTCTCTCTCTCTCTCTGCCAATGTGGTATTGTTCCCTACAATTTATGGAGCTTGGTCTAGCCTAGTTTTAAATTATGCAAGCCATACGGTTTCCACCACGTTCCTTGGTCTAACAGACCTCACTGTGGGGAAATTGGTCATAATATTTAGTCTACAGTTTCCATAGTTTTATTTTGTTTTTTGTCCCATTACTTTTGTTCTGTTGGAATAATTCTTATCCTTTATGGTGTTTATTCCCTTTAAGTATATTGAGGCTGTTATTTCTCCTACCCCTGGTAATCATAGAATCATAGAATATTAGGGTTGGAAGAGACCTCTCGAGGTCATCTAGTCCAATCCCCTGCTCAAAGTAGGACCAACACCAACTACATCATCCCAGCCAAGGCTTTGTCAAGCCGGGCCTTAAAAACCTCTAATCATTTAGCCAAGCATGTATCAGTTAAAACATGAATATGACAAGTGGTGTTATGGTCCTTTACCTGAGTATAATGGCCAATCACTGCACCTGGTGTGGTTGACCCAATGCCATATATGAAATTTCCCACCTCACTGTACCAGGCTTGAATTGCATCTGACCAGGAATTGGGTGCAGTTGACATGTAGAGATTTTCGCCACAGCCCACTGCTGAAAATGGAAAGGAAACCATTCACAAAAGCTGATGAAAGGGACTTAAGAAGATACAAAAGCTTCAGCATGTGGGGAGAACCAGTAGAAGATTCAGGAATTTCTAGGAGAGCCTGGTGGGAAGAATCTATTTCATTTCCTGAATACCCACATTTTACAACCCTGGCCTCTGTCACTCTTCAGGTCATGAGTGAATAGTGTTGGGTAAATTCCAGTGGTTCAAAGGTTACCTTTGGTTCTCATAAGTATTCAAAGATTCAGATGTTTTTTGAACTTTCACGGCAGCGATAAGTTAGCAGAACCCAGATACACCAAAATGCCAACATATCCCTAAAACTCTGAGATCCATCCACTCTGGACAGACATTGCTGCCAGCACAAATAAACTTCTTGACATTGCCCCCTTGTTCCTTGTCTAATAATATATAGAGATATACCTATCTCATAGAACTGGAAGGGACCCCAGAGGATCATTGAGTCCAGCCCCCTGCCTTCACTAGCAGGACCAAGTACTGACTTTGCCCCAGATCCCTAAGTGGCCTCCTCAAGGACTAAACTCACAACACTGGGTTTAGCAAGCCAATCTCAAACCACTGAGCTATCCCTCCCCACATCATGAATAGTCACATATTGGCCCAGCCTTCTTGTTTCCTCCATAAACTATGTCCAGATTTTAAGGATCTACTGTTAATCCATCCTGGTGTTTGGTATAAAAATATTGGGAAAATAGGATTTCTTGCAAAGATTTTTAAATCAGAAGTAACTCCATAGATGTCAGTGGAATTACACCAGTGTAAAACTAGTGCAACGTAGATCAGAATCAAAGCCTAAATTTGGATCTGGATTCTAACTTTCTCATGTGTCAGGAGTGTTCACGTCCAGGGTCTTGCTTTGGATTCACTCTTGAATCAATCATAAACTCAAATTAACAATAGCCTTGTTCATCACTCTGTGAACAAATGCAAGTGACCTCAATTAAAAGGGATTTACCTTCTCACCAAGCACTTTTCATATTATTAGAGCTGTTTGGGGATAAAGAATGGGAGGAGGGGGATTGGAAGGAGATAAATCTAAAAAAAAAATGATTTTTTTCCCAATTTTTCTTCAGAAGTTAAAAATGGTGAAATTTCTTGGAAATTTTTCATTATTTCTTTGATGTTGAAATTATAGTCAATATTCAAAAAAATGTTGCATACGCAGAATAGATGAATCCATACACTCCAGTGTTATAAGTCAAGTATCAAGGGGTAGCCGTGTTAATCTGTATCTACAAAAACAACAAGGAGTCTGGTGGCACCTTAAAGACTAACAGATTTGTTTGGGCATAAGCTTTCGTGGGTAAAAACCTCACTTCTTCGGATGCATAGAGTGAAAGTTACAGATGCAGGCATTATATACTGACACATGGAGAGCAGGGAGTTACTTCGCAAGTGGAGAACCAGTGTTGACAGGGCCAATTCAATCAGCATAATATTAATACCACTTAAATATGAATGGGGTTACATTATCTGCAAATTGTTTGTATAATGGGTTGAATGAAGCATTGTTCATTTAAAAGTGATACTTTACTTACTAGTTGTCCTTCTGTTTGGGGGACTATGGGATAAAGTACATTGATTTGCCCAACTCTTGGCATTCTTTGCAGCTGCAGGACTCCATTCCTTAATTAAATGAGAAACATTATGTGTTCAGATGTGTACCTCTTTGTACTTCGTAATGCAAAACATAGAAGAGGACATACACTTGGGAATTGCATTTTCAGTGTTTAAAATTTTCTTGACAATTCCTTCTCTCTCATTTGGGCAGTAAAATGAGGAGCAGCTCAGTAGCTGCCCACCTTAGGAGAAGGCTAGATATCACGGTGGTTAGCTAGATGGAGAATACATCACAGGGCAACCTGGGAGACCAGACCTAGTGGTTTTTCCCTTCAGTTCAAAAGGAGATATCATTTTTCATAAGCAACAAGATTTGTCATATCCAACATTCTCCCTTCCCCTACTAACTCCTATGTTCATTAACATTTTATCAGGGAAAGGATTCAAATGGCATGTTTTCTGCCAGGGGATATGCTATGCCCTTCCAAATTCTCTAGTAACATTGATAGGGTTTGTATGCATTATAGATTGCTTTGCAAAATGCATCTTACCATCCTCAGCATGTTGCTAGCGGTTGGCATCACCCCTCTTCTTAAGGCATTGTGCTTGTCAACAATCTCCTTTTGTTGATATGCGTTGTCAGTTGACAAAGAAGCTAAACCTGGAGTCTAAATTAAAGAAACGTACAATAGTTTTTCCTGTATTTGGTTGTGTGAGTCTAAAATATTTTAATGTAAACCTAGGAATCAATTCAAATTAATGTGTCTTTAAAATATTTCATGAACTAATTATGTGTATAAACTTAATTTCATCAGAATGAATCTGTCAATCAATCATTGATTAATTAATTATAGATCAGATGCTAATATCTTTATTCTATGCTATATAGCACCTTACTTCACGTGTGGTCCCAGTGAGTACAATTTAGCAATCAGAAACTGATAGTGTTATCTAATCTTAGAATTTTTAGACTGCCAAATTCTTTGAAATATATTGGGCCAAATACAGTTCTGTTAAAGACAGGAAAACTCCACTGAATGTATTATTATTTATTTATTTACTAGGGCTGTCAATTAATCGCAGTTAACTCACGTGAATAACTAAGAAAAATTAATTGCAATTAAAAAAATAATGGTGAATAATCACAGTTTTAATTGCACTGTTAATAGAATACCAATTGAAATTTATTAAATATTTTGGATGTTTTTCTACATTTTCATATATATTGATTTCAATTACAACACAGAATACAAAGTGTGTGTTATTTTTTATTACATATATTTGCACTGAGAAGGGATAAATAAAAAAAATAGTTTTTTTCAATTCACGTCATACAAGTACTGTAGTGCAATCTCTTTGCTGTGAAAGTGCAACTTACAAATGTAGATTTTTTTGTTACATAACTGCACTCAAAAACAAAACAATGTAAAACTTTAGAGCCTACAAGTCCAATCGGTCCTACTTCTTGTTCAGTCAATCGCTCAGACAAACAAGTTTGTTTACATTTACAGAAGATAATGATGCCCTCTTCTTATTTACAGTGTCACCAGAAAGTGAGACCAGGCGTTTGCATGGCACTTTTGTAGTTGGCATTGCAAGGTATTTAGGTGCCAGATATGCTAAACATTTGTATCCCCCTTCATGCTTCGGCCACCATTCCAGAGGAAATGCTTCCATGCTGATGACGCTCATTAAAAAAATAATGCATTAATTAAATTTGTGACTGAACTCCTTAGGGGAGAATTGTATATTCCCTGCTCTGTTTTACCTGCATTCTGCATATATTTTGTTTAATAGCAGTCTTGGATGATGACCCAGCACATGTTCATTTTAAGAGCACTTTCACTGCAGATTTGACAAAACTCAAAGAAAGTACCAACATAAGATTTCTAAAGATAGCTACAGCATTCGACCCAAGATTTTAGAATCTGAAGTGCCTTCCAAAATCTGAGAGGGACGAGGTGTGGAGCATGCTTTCAGAAGTCTTAAAAGAGCAACACTCTGATGTGGAAACTACAGAACCCGAACCACCAAAAAAGAATATCAACTTTCTGCTGGTGGCATCTGACTCAGATGATGTAAATGAACATGTATCGTCCGCACTGCTTTGGATTGTTATTGAGAAGAACCATCCGTGAAAATACCATGAAATGTTTCAGTTCTTTAGTATACTATAGAATTTCTTCATGATTGTGAATGTTATACATAAGGTTAAAAAACAGTTTTCTTTGTAACCCTCTGTTTTCCCAGTTATGACTATCTAAGCTCGGTCAGTATTACTGCATGTGTGTGTCATTTCACTTTTCATTTGTAAACCTTACTCAGCCTCAGGGTCTTAGGCCCTGATCCTATGATTGCTTCTTCATGTGTCTGACTTTACTCACATGAGTAATCCTATTGCTAATGAGAGGATTACTTATGTGAGTAAAGTTAATCTGGAAAGTATTTGCAGAATCTGTCCTTCAGTTCAGTGGTTCTCAACCAGGTATATGTGTATCCCTGAGGATACGCAGATGTTTTCAAGGGGGTACATCAGCTCATCTAGATATTTTCCTGGTTTTATAACAGGCTACATAAAAAGTACTAGCAAAGTCAGTACAAACTAAAATTTCATACAGAAAATGACTTTTTTTTTACTGCTCAATATACTATACACTGAAATGTAAGTACAATATTTATATTCCAATTGATTTATTTTATAATTATATGGTAAAAATGAGAAAGTAATAATTTTTCAGTAACAGTGTGCTGTGACACTTTTGTATTTTTATGTCTGGTTTTGTAAGCAAGTAGTTTTTCAGTGAGGTGAAACTTGTGGATACTCAACACAAATCAGACTTCTGCCAGGGGTACAGTAGTTTGGAAAGGTTGAGAGCCACTGCTTTAGTTTGCCTTGAACACTTATGCCATTTAAAGGATTTAAGTGCTTGTATTGCTTTAGGGACTTAACTGGGTTTAAAATTTCACCCTCCACCCCCTCAAAAATGGGTCAAAATCAACATGAAATGCTTTGAAATAACTGAAGTGGAACATTTCAAATGACGTAAAAATGATTTTTTATTTATCAGTTTGCAAACATATTTGACATTTTTACTTTTCATTGTGATTCAGAAATCTCAAAATGTTCCTGGGATTGGAAAAATGTTTCCCACCCAACTCTTGTCCTACCTGTCCGGTGGATGGCTGCAGCACAGCAGCCAGGCCCAGGAATGCAGCCAGCAGAATCATCTCTGAAAAGGGAAGAACAACCTGCTTAGTTCTCTTTCCTGCCTATAGCTTATGTTTATTTAAATACATTCCAGCAGAAGCATGCTGCTATGTGCTGTATATGTCTGGTGTTTTTCTCAATCAGAAAGGTAGTGGTTTTGTCACCAGGTCTTTATACTAGAGAGAAAAATGCTCCTTTCTTTCTCTCTCTGTTACTTCTAACAGCACTATGATCCAACCAGGAACTGATGTTTTTCTCACAGTACATGCTCCTTTAATAGAGGGTTTTCCTTTCTACTAAGTTACATGTAGAGGGATGTCCTAATTTCCCTGCATGGAGGAAGGGGAGACATTACTACTGCTGCCACCCTGCCGTGGGGCTTTCATTATGTGGGGACAGGTTTAGTTTCCAGCCAGAGCTCCATAGGAATCTTCCCCGTGGAGACTGCAGAGGGGATGCACTGAATTAGCACGTGCACTACCCACCTTTGCAATACTCCCTTCCTAGCCACTTACGGGATTGCACTTGCCCATACTGTCCATCCCATTGTGGAGGGGATGCTGAAGACATGGTACCATAGCTGCCTCCTCAGCAGATTTTCTACTGCTGGGGACATGCCCCTGAGTTTACAGCAGCAGAAGCCAGTGCAAACCTGATTTGAATTTAGCCCCTTAGGTTTTGTTCAAACCAGTGCCCTTTGTTTATAATTGAAAGCAGGGAGGTGGCCATCTGCATGGAAGGAAAATAAGGTTTAGGGCTAGATGGTAACATTAGATACAACCCTGAGCAAGGGGTGGTGTATAAGCTCCCAGAAGTATCCTTAGGAGACATCCTTCTCTGACTCAATTCCTTCTGTTTTCTCCTTGCTCCTCAGGATAGTAATTTATTGCTGGTCTATAGCACCAATGCCAACTTCTACTCCCAGCTCCCGCAGCTTTCCTCATGACTCTGGCCAGTAAGTAAGGGTAGGAGCTGAGTCTCTGTTCATTCCCCTTCCATCTGCTCTGGGGAGGAAGTAAGTGGATAAGTAAGTCCACCTACACCTACCCAACCTTTGAGTAGCTCACGTGAGAATGCTGAGGGGGGGATTCCTTCTCCCCGGTGTGAATGCATAGTCCTAGTCACAATCTGGCTCAGGGGTCGGCAACCATTCAGAAGTGGTGTGCTGAGTCTTCATTTATTCACTGTAATTTAAGGTTTCACGTGCCAGTAATACATTTTAACGTTTTTAGAAGTCTCTTTCTATAAGTCTATAATATTTAACTAAACTATTGTTGTATGTAAAATAAACAATGTTTTTAAAATGTTTAAGAAGCTTCATTTAAAATTAAATTAAAATGCAGAGCCCCCCGGACCGGTGGCCAGGACCTGGGCAGTGTGAGTGCCATAGGTGGCCTACCCCTGATCTAGCTGAATAACTGAGAGGAATAAACATTGATGTGTTTGCTGTGTTCATGTTCAAAGGGTAGGTGATTAATGACCAGCACTGGAATATTGCTATAGATCAGGAGCTGAGCCAGGGATTGTGTCCCAGGAAAGATGAGTTGTTTCAGGACTTTTGTTATAGAAGGTTTGCCCATAGCATAATTGTGTGAATGGGACACAACAATGATGACCTGTTGGGATGCAAGGCTGCCCTTGAGGTCCACCTAGGAGCCGTATCGAGTGCAGAATGCAGCTGCCCACTTCTTGCACTGTACAGGACTCTTAGCATATGAGAGGTGTGCTTGAATCCTTACACTGCATTTCTCTCTGATTCTGGGTGCAATTCAAAAAGTGCTCGGGAGTATTTTCAAATCCCTGTAAGGCCCAGGACACAATTATCTCTGGGGATCTTTGCTCCCTGTCATTGTTGTTAGGATCAGCTTGGAGGCTTTGGCTCTCAGTACCTGTGGTTTAATCGGCTTGGGCTAGTGGCTGGGCTGCAATTCACTTCCATTGGTCCTGTGCCCAAGCCCCAGTCTAAGTAGGCTTAAGTGTCTGATGCCAGGTCGATTTATTATTAGCTTAGTTTTATATTTGGTTTAGAGGGAGGTTGATGGTTGTGGTTTAATGTATTCCTGGTAAAATGATGATGGGGTTAGCTGACATTTCCATGTGCTGCAGAAGTGGGTCTCTAGAGCTACTTGCAAAGAGAGCACGTTGACAGGGAGCATGAGGAAAAAGCAGGTGGCACTTTTCCTACCAGGATAGCCAGCTCCACTGCTCACCACGTTGCTTGTCTGATGCTGGAAGCAATGGGCCATACCCTTGTAGCTCTATCAACTTCAGTCTCTAAAACTGTATTGGCGCCAATGAAACTAAATCCATTTACACCGGGTAAGGAACTGGTCCATTATGTCTTCCACAATCTTAATGTCTGCCTGCACTCCTCTTGGCTTCGACAAGGTATTATCTATCTGTAAACGTATCTGATGCAAGGTATTGGCAGTCTAGTCGTATACTTGCCTTGTGACATTGTACTCTAGTAGCTGACTCATATGGACGATAAGGGACCTTCTACTGCTACCATTAAAAGAGTTTCTGCTGTAGCTGAACTGGTCTAGTCATGTGTTTTGTGCAATTTTAGAACCAAGGTTGTAATCTCAGCTCCCCAAATACAGATATGAACATACAAAGTATCTAATAATTGTATATGTCTGTGGCATATGGATTCATTATGGGCCAGTTCCTCAGCTAGCAATGAAACTATGTTCATTTTCACTATCTAAGGATCTGGCCTTAACTTCTAAAACTAAACAGTTTAATGCTGATCCTTAGGGTAAATATATGTAATTTTTCTGTCCTGGTAATACATTTTCTGGTACTGCGTTGGTTTGACTTTAAGGTATAATTAGTACACATTTGTTATCTTATAACTTTACCTTACTATTTCCAAATGTAATATTATGCATGACTGCACCAGTACTTGAGATTAAAGAAATATTCTTAATAAAATGATTCCCCCCCCACCCCCGCATTTCATTCTGCACTAGACAATAGGAGGATTTTTTGGTAAATTTGTAGCTGTACACAAGTGTTTCAAGCTAAAATGTGTCTGTTTTCAGGTGGAACCGGGCCACTCTTAGAGCAAACTGTGCTCTTATCCAAGTGGAAAAAATGAATTTTTCACATAGAAGTGACTTTGGCATTAAAAACTTGGGAAAATATATGCTGTGGCATGTTCTGACGTGAAAATAACCAACTCATAGAAATTGTGAATATGGTTAAATTTGCACATAGGACTGAGAATCTCCCCAAAGGAAATGGCAAAAATGTTCATTCTAAAATTTTGTAATAAAAACAAAATATAATGATGAGTTTTTTACATGATTCCTTCAAAGTTACAAAAATGCCTGCAGGATCCTATTGAGTGTCAATAGGACTCCTACTTACTTAGATGTTTTCGAAAACCCCGTCCTTTTCACCCAAATGCTTATGCTTTAGAATAGAGATTCCCAAGCTTTTCTTATTGCATAGCCCCTTCCAGATCTACCAGCTGCCAGTATATTCCTACCCTTCTCATCACTGATACTTTGTGTGTTCTTCTTAACACTACCTGTCTTTAGCCAGCTGTCCACATTTCGTTGTTATGTACAGATATAGTTATAGTGCAATGTATACAACTGTAAAAAACCCTGATTAAGTTCTGAGCTCAGTTAGACTGGACAGTTTCTGAGTAACAGAACCCGTGCTGTACGGTGATTGGAGGGGAAGGTGCCGTATGTCAGCGTCTTTGCGTATCTGTGTTCTCATTGGTACATCTTGAAGTAAATTAACCGTATTTTTATTTAACTGTATTGTACATAACAAACTCCCACTGAGTTTTAAAGCTTCATCTCAGTAGCCTATTATGAAAATGCAATAAATAAAATAATGAATAAATAAAACCCACCATTACACAATTTCTCCCACATACCCCCTCCCCCACAGAGATGTCTCACATACCCCCAGCGGCTTACGTACCACAGTTTGGGAACCCCTGCATTAGAAGATGTAAACCTAGTTGCTTGGAGAGTTAAACTTTAGAGCCTGATCCTGCAATCAGCTCTGTGCTCCGTACATGTGCAAAGTCCTATTGACATCATGGGGCTGATCCATGCGCACCATTGCAGGATCAGTACCGAAATACCTCCAGCCTGTATTATTTCAGCATTACAGGCAGAAATCTTCTTGTGTGTGCTTCTGTTCCCCTCCCAAGGGCTGAGTCTTGGAAAGACTCAATCTAGCCTAAACTATTCATACAAACCGGCTGTCTTCCTCTCTTACAAAAGTGCAACCCCCCAATTCATTATTTATTATCTAGTGAAACTGTTTGATAATTATACACACTACAATTGTTCTTTAGGTAGCTTTCTATATGTGCAAGGTAATTTACAGCTATGTAAGGAGACAGGATCCCTGTCCTGAAGAGAATTTTATCTAAGCCAACAGTGCACACAAAGAACTGGAATTTAAACATATCTATTATTTAATACCTCTGCTTAACTGCTGCTTTATTGACTAGTCACATCGTGTAAAGGACACTTTTTATTGTTTCTTGATTCTTTCCATATTTTCTCTTCTTACTTTGGCTAACCCTTTCCCTATATTTTACCCTTCCTCATTTCATTGAAAAAAAATCCAGGCATTAGGTTGCTCTGAGTGCCTGAATGTTTCAGACAGACTTCTTTGTAGCAGATTATATTTTAAAACCTGAGAATAAGGTCTCCACATGTTAAATAAAGGAATGTAAATCTTACCTTTCCTTTCTGGGAAGACAGAAAATGTCTTCTGCACCTTTCAAGAGTTGGTGGAAGTGAATGGATTTCTTCACTGGAGCATGATATATAGCTCACCTGTTTCCTGCTTTGGCAAGGTGACTCAGCGTCACAGCAGATTTAATAAAACCCTAATTGGAACGAGGTAGAACACTGGGTTTGTTGTACACTCTTCCAAAAAGATGTTATTTGCATTTGATTTTTACTTCCTAATATTGTGTATTTGGAAAGCGCCAAGAAATCTCTGCTTCCAATTAAGCAGCTGACCTGAGTTTCTTATACATTGCTAATTACACCTCTACCCCGATATAATGCTATCCTCGGGAGCCAAAAAATCTTACCGCGTTATAGGTGAAACCGTGTTATATCAAACTTGCTTTGATCCGCCAGAGTGCGCAGCGCCTCCCCCCTCCCCCGGAGCACTGCTTTACCATGTTATATCCGAATTCGTGTTATATCGGGTCACGTTATATAGAGGTGTATAAGTAAATTTCACAATTAGAGCGAACTGAATAATGTCATGTCACAAAGGGTCTTTACAGAGAGTTGACACACCTAGTTATCTCTAAGGCTTAGTGGGTCTAATATTCATTGACACCCGTGGCTTTCAAACTTGGGTACACGAGCTCTTGTCAGAGGGTACACGAAAAATCCTTTAATGGTGGACGACACATTTTATTTAGTACAGAGGTTTTCTAAAATGTGGGGCGGCTCAGGCTGGGGATGCCAGGTGGCTAGGGCCAGCCCTGTGGGGCAGGGCTCAGGGAGGGAGTACCTGTCTGGGTTGTGGGGGAGAGGTGTGACCAAAAATTTGTAAAACTCGCAGGGGAGGCTCAGCTCATTTGAGTTACAATTTTTGGTTCCGTCCCGCCAACCCAGATAGATTGGGTGACCTGTTGAGCTGAGTTAGGGGGTGGAGGTGATGTTCCCTCCCTGAGCCCTGCTGCAAAGGGCTGGCCCAGGCCACTCGCATTGCTGCTCACCCTCCTGAATATTCCTCTGTGCCCCCCCACAAGGAACGTGCCCCATAGTTTGAAAACCTCTAAAAGCTGTTGCAAAAGGGAAGGCAGAAATCAGGAGGGGTGGGCACGTGACCCCACATGCTCCCCTCACGCATCTCCTCTGCCTGTTTCAGATGCTAGGCAACATTATCTGGAAAGGGGTACACAGCCTAAAATGTCTGAAAACCACTGATCTACACCCGTATCAATTAATCAGTTAATTTAGTTAATTAATGGAGTAACTGGGCATAACTAAGCTGGTTTAAATGAGAGAGAACCTGGGCCACTGTCTTTGTATTGGAAAGATAATGGGCCAGACTCGTGTTTACACCAGGGCCTCTCCACATCACTGTGGAAGTATAAAATTCAGAGTGGAGTAGAAGGGCCTTAGTATAAATGAGAATCTGCCCCAGTATGGAGCAGTGTCAGAAACAGTTTCTCCATCCCGTGAACATTTATGAGATTTGAAGAATGTTCCATTCCTCATTGGGATAAAACTGAGACCGTTCAAAAAATTTAATGAAAAACCAGTGGGGGAGAGGGGAAAAGACTCACTATTATTTCCTAGGGAGTCAGGACACTGGTGGTATTGGGTAGAGCAGTAACCTGGTATACTTGCATAGAAGCATAAATGAAACTTGTTCTGCTTGGTAACAGACATGCCATTTTTACTAGTTGAGCTGGGAAACTCTTCCCTTGGTTATGCTGACACATAAAATAGCCCAAGAAAGATTTTAAGTCTTGCCTGGGAGCAGGACTCCCATGATGCCTTGCAGTTAAGATGAAGCTAACTTTAGAGAGTGGAATTTTGCCAAGTACTAATCTTTACCATGTTTTGAAAACTGTTCTAGGAGATATTTTAGCAAGGTACTAACTGCAAGATATGAAACAAATAAGTATGTCTTTAAAAAGGGCAAAATAATGACTAACCAACAGACGTTGAGACAGTAGGAATTTTGCAATGGAACAGGGCACCTTGCAAATAGCCTGAGAAGTATATACCCAAAAGAGGAAATAAGTAAGGACCAGAATGACATACATAAAGGCTAACAAGGGTATAATTGCCCTTAAATCTTAGAGGAAGTAAGACCATGTGCAGTCTGGATGCAGGCTGCCAGAGAACAACAGGGGAAGATCTTCAGCAGGTGTTGGTAACTGTATGCCTCTGTGTATGCTTCTCTACTAACTGTTAACCAATAAACCCAGTCAAAGCTGATTTATTCGAGTTTTCTTATGGTTGAACTAAATCAGAACATGAGAGAATTTTCTCTCTAAACATATAATCAGTTTAATTTTTATCAATTATTGGTTATCAGTTAATTGGTTATTATTGATTATTAATTATCAATAGTTATGTGGGAAACTAAGGGTAACCAACATAATCTAGTTCCCCATTATGAACAATGAGGACTGAATTCAGGTCTTCAAAGATTTTAAGGCCAGAAGTGACCATTGTGATCATCTAGCCTGACCTCCAAAGTAACACAGGCCATAGGACATTCGTGAGTCAAAGCAAGTAGTTCTGGTTGAACAAGACCATATTTTTAGAGCCATACAGTACAGTCACAGAGCTTAAGGCCAGAAGAGACCATCACATCATCCTGACCCTCTGTATATCACAGGCTACCAGCACCACCCAGTCCAACTAAACCCAACAATCGAAATGAGACCAAAGTATTACAGAGACTAAACTCTTGTGAGCCATAGGCAGAGAGTAGGAGGGACTGAGTTTCACCGATACCCAAAGTCCCTGTAATGGCAGGGAACTGATTAAGTGAGATATTCTCAGATGATCCTGGCAAATCACCAGGCCTCGTGCTGCAGAGGAAGGCAGAAAAACCCCAAGGTCCCTTCCAATCTGGGGAGGGGGTTTCCTACTCGAACCCACATATGATAATCAATTAGACACTGACCATGTGAGCAAGAACCAGCCAGTCAAGCACCTGAGAGAGAGAATGCTCAGTGCCACCTCAGAGCACCAGCTCACCCCTTCCAAGGTCCCATCTCCAGCCATGGCCATCTCTGATGCTTCCCTGACCCCAGGTGAGGCCCTGAAGCAAGAAATGTTGGGAACCCAAAACGAGAACTGGAAGGGTTGCTAATCCCTACCTCCACAAGCAGCCCCATCACGCAATCCCACTCAGAAATATCTCCATCTCTCTCTTGAAACTTACTGAGCTGTTTGCCCCCACAACTCCTATTACAGGCTGTTCTTGAACTCCACTCTGATGTTTAGAAACTTTAATCTAATTCCCAGCCTAAATGTATCCATGGCCAGCTTAGACCCATTTGTTCTTGTGACAGCACAGTCCTTTAGTTTAAATAGCTATTCACCCTCCCTGGTGTGTCCCCCTCTGATGTATTTATTCAGAACAGTCATTTCCCCTCTGAATCTTTGATATGATGGGCTAAACAAGCCAAGCTCTTTTAGTCTCCTCTCCTAAAATAGAAAAAAACATCCAATCTTGATTTCCCTGGATGGAGTAACCACCACAACCCTTGGTAAATTATTCCAATGGTTAATTACTGTCACTGTTAAAAATATGCACCTTTATTTCCAGTCTGAATTTATCTAGCTTCAACGTTCAGTCATCGGAACTTGTAATAGCTTTGTCTGCTAAATGAAAGAATCCTTTGGCATCAAATTTCTGTTCCCCATGTAGGCACTTAGAGACTATGGTCAAGTCACTCTTTAGCCTTCTCGTTGATAAACTAAACAGATTGTGCTCCTTGAATCTTTCACTAGCATGCATTTTTTCAAATCCTTTAGTCACTTTCATGGCTCTTCTTTGAACTCTCTCCAGTTCAGCTCAGCTGCACCCTGATGAGTAAATTCATTGTCCGTTGTGGTTTTAGAGTCTGATCTCAGCCATACTGGTATAAATCTGGAATAACACCAGTCTCCTCAGGTTATTCCAGATTTACACCTGTACACGTGAGATCAAGCCCCATGGATGAGTCAGAAGTTGTGTGCCTTTCCACCTTTTCTACTCTTGATTTAATTAAATCAGGAAAAGTCATACTAACAAGATGAGGATAATGTCCAGAACTCTGTCTTTTCTCCAAAGACCTTGATAGTCCCAACTGAGGGAGCAGTCAGTCTGCAAGCATTGGAGGATTTCCAGCTACAATGTGGCTGTTTGTTTTCCTGGAGGTCCATTGTTTGTGATGGGATTCAGCCTAAATTCTGAAACGTCTTCACTGACTCTGCGTTCTTGTTTGATTCCCCCCCCCCCATACCCGCAATTTTTCATTACCAATACAAATTTATTTTTTACCCTCCTCAGTCTCAGCAGACCCTCATGACGTCATATTGACAACATATTGTCCCCAGTTATGGGTGGGTTATTTGCAGGGTTTTTGGTAGAGGAATTATAGACTGCTGGTCTTTTATTACAGCATTAAGGATTTCTAGGATTTCTTGCATCATCACGAATTTTAATATTTCCTCCTGTTGCATCAGAATCACTAGATTTCATATTTCCACAGCATTTGCTTTCATGAATCCATTTTTCCCTGTACTGCTCTGTTCTGTAAATCCAGTTCTGTATTATGGTGAGATCAAATAATCTGCTATTTCTGGTATCTTAATTCCATATTAGGCTCATGTTTTCAATCAATTCCTTCCTACTAATTACAAGTCATCATATAAGAAATAGACAATGAGTGTTTATAATGGAACCATAACTATAGTGTTGCTAGCATAACTCCTGGTCTTCCTTTATAAACATCCACTGGCTTCCTTTCTTCATTGCATCAAACAAAAGTTGCTTGTCTTTGTTTTCAAGGTCTTTCATGGCCTCATCCCCACCCTCCCTATCATCTCTCATACGTTATTGAGATGATGACTCCCATCTCCAATCCAACAATGATGCCAGCCTTCATCACCCACTCATTAAATTTTCAAACAAGCACATTTGTGCTGTCTTCCATGCTGCCTCGCACACTTGGGAGGAACTACCTGTAAACATCTGGAAAGCTTCTTCATTGTCCTGATTCAAATCCCTCCTTAAAACTCTTTTCAGTGATGCCTACAAAAAACGTAGGGTGCTGATGTGCTGAGACTACAGCCCATTATGGTGACCAATACAGTCTCATTGTTCCCTTGTGCTCTACCATCTGTCTGTCTGTATCCACCTGTTGCCTCTTGTCTTACAGGATAAGCTCTTTGGGGTAGGGACTGCCCTTATGTTCTGTGCTTGTACAGGGCCTAGCTCAGTGGGGCCCTGGTCCCTGACTGGGGCTCCCAGGTACTACATAAATACATAAATAATAATAATAAATTGTACATGGAACTGAGTGCTCAGTGATAAACAATTCCGTTAGCACTATCTCTCATATAACTTGAATGTGTGTCAGGCAAACGCCGGTATCTTTCATATCAGCACAGAGTGCAATGGGTGGCAGAGTGTTAAGAGCGATATATTATACACTAGCTCTCAACATGAAAAGTAGCAAAAGTATCCTCAGGCCCTTGTTTGGCCCTCTGATTAGGGTTTTGGTGGGGGATGCACAGAATGGAAGGACTGGGGGAGAAAACATTGAGACGAGGTTAGTAACTGGTGATTGTTGTTCCATTGTCAAAGGCTGAAAGATCTTCATTGTCACCAGAAAGCACATGACACAAATGAGGGGGAGAAGCATAATGGTGCCCTTTGTGCCCCCCCAGATCTTGGAACTTTTTTGCTCTGAGTTGGTTCATCAGCACAGGTTAATGCAGTCAGACACCAACTGCTAACCCCCAACCCCTCGGGAATGGTACATTAACGGGATCACTAGGGTAACACACCTTTACAGGAGGTAACACAGGAGTGGCTACAGTATCTCTGTGCCACCAGTAGGTTCCTACATGTGGAAGAGAGCCTCCAAGGTCTGGACATTCTGGGTTTCGGTTCACGTTGAGCTGGTGGAGGGGCTCATAGCAGATGGTGCATGGCCAGGATGTGAAGCCAGTGGAATTCATTTAGTTTTTAGGCAATAATTAGAGTGCTAGATGTTGTCAGTGTTGTCTCAGTCTAACATTAACTAGAAAGACTGCTTGCAGAATTGGAAAGTCACATGGTACACAAATGGGACAGTAGGGAAAAGGGGTGTCTTCAAAGTCTAGAGAGGCTTCAATGGAGCTTCTTCCTCTGATATTTTAGATACACTTGGCCCCATTCTTTCCTAGCATTCCCTCTCTCCACATTGACTTCATTTGGGGAGGGTAATTTTTTTTCTTTATTACTTTAAAAATAGTTGCTCTCCCTGTCTATGTATCATCTGGAATTAATCAACAAGAGGCAGCTTGTTTGTGATTTCAGTGTTGTTATGATTCTTCTACAGCACTTATTAGGCACTAGAGTCTAGAATTCCAATCAAGCCTAATTGTGTTCGAAGCTTGTTAAACAAGGCATGTATTTAGCAAGTTGATGATTGACTTATTAATAATGAAGCAATAGTTCATTTTACCACACCACATTTATTTAGGAGGATGATTATATGAAGTGGAGAAGTATGAACAATCATAACAGCTAAAGCTAGATACCTGGAACTTGATGAGTTGCATAGAAAAGTGAAATTTACTAAAAATTAGGTGACAGCGCTCTAGTTATTATAAACCAAAAAAAAAAACTTCCACAGCTTTAGGGCTAGATTGAGTTTATACAGTTTTATAGGAAAGTGGTAATAAGTATTCCCTCATGGATTAATGGCTATGCAGATCTTTGGTTTTGATCTTCAGTGGAGTAGAGTAGATATAGAAATAGAATCTCAGGCATTGCGTATCATTCAGGATTATTAATAGACTGTGGAATCTCAGATGTGGAATCAAAATCTTGATTAAGAATTTGATCTAGTGTTGATTTTCTCATGAGTCTGTATGAATTTGAAGGCAGCAGCTAGACACTGTGGCAGAGAAAGCGACGAGGAGGAAGGGATTGCTTTATTCCTTTGTGCATTTTTCACTGCCAATTTTGGTTCCAAAAGTAGACATCTTTTTCAAAGTACCATAGACCCGGTATGAATCCTCAAACCTGCCAGGGGAAGATGATAGGAATTAGGACTGAGGTAAGACATTATGGACTAGATCACACTTTGGCATGTCACCCTGGGTAAGGTGCCCACATTGCTCTCCAAGGAGGGAACTGTGGCCCAGAAAGCGGGTTTCTGCACATGCCCTAACCACTAGCCCATCCTTCTAGCTCTAGGGCTCAATTTTATTGGACCTTGCATGGGTGGGTCAGGACGTGGGACAGGGTCATGGAGACATTGAAAACTTGACCTTCTATGTGATTCTTCCTGAAGTGCTGAGTCCGCCAGAATTCACCCTGAGCTGCTCACTGCTACATGTCTCCTCTGCCTTATCCCTCCTGAACAGGCTATGCCCTACCATAGCCATACCCCAGTCCTCTCACTTCACACACCCAACTCATGGTCTCTACGCAGAATATTTTTCCAGGTTTATCACAAAATCCCCAATGTATTTTTAACCCTTACTTCTCCTTCTAAATATGAAAGGGCACATTCTGTGTTCAATTTCTAGGGCATAACTCTAGTGATTTCTGAAGAAATAGCATCTCCGTGCCCACGTTTATTTCCATGCTCAGGTAATAAAAGCTGGGCTTTTCTCCAGGTGTCCAATGGCAACAGAAGTGCGCAATATGGGAATCTTCACATATCAGCCTCCCTATCTAATGAGTTGCTATGCCAGAACCCAGCCAAATGTGGTTATAGTCAGAGAAGGGGATATATGCAGTACTACAGATTCTTTTTTTTTTTTAATAGCTGCTTCTTATGTGGTAAATATTCAGTATGTTTCATGCCTTTACATCTGTGCTTTGAAGTTCTACTGCTCCAGCCACCTGCGTCTATGGCTGGTGCAACACTGCTTATCTTCACAGTCACATCCCCAGAGTTCACAGCCAAAACACAAATGGCTAATGGCAAAATATTTCAAAACACCTTAGTGCCTTAGGCCCAGATCCTCAAAGGCATTTAGGTGCCTAACTCCGTCTGAAATTAATGGGAGTTTGTGACCTAAATACTTTTGACGATCTGGGACATGGACTTTTAAGGCCAACTGATTTTCAGTGGGTCAGGGGTGCTAAGTCACGTAGGCACTTCTGTAAATGTTACCCAACACATCGGAACTCTGTATGCCTAAAGTTGGGCACCTAAATCCATATTTAGGCATTGGCTGTTTCAGATGTACTGAGCCCCTGCAGTTCCTCTGAATCCATTAGGAAGGTGCATGCTCAGCCCCTCTGAAATTTGGCAGCTTTTTTTGGAAGTGCCTGACTTTACTCTCCCCAATGTTGACATTGTTTTTATTGTCCCAACTGTTGCAGAGGCTGGAGAGATGCAGACACCAGTGCACTCTCCTCCCCCTCTGCCGCACATTTTATCCATGTAACAAATTCCAACATGTGAGCTGTCACTGGTGTTAACATTGGCTGAAGGGGTGTGAAGAAGCAGGAAACCTGCTTGATGTTCAGGTACCAGGCCTCCTGAGACCATTCACAGACTCAGCACTGTCATTCTGTTGGAGACGATGAGCCATATTCTCCCCTCAGCTACACCCATATGATTTCATTGATCTTACTAAGCACGGGGCATAAGTACAGAATTTGGCTCTATATGCAATTCTGTCCCTTTACTATTACAAAGCACGTCCTTGCTTCTAGACAGGATGTATTGTAACTGGCCAGAACTAAGAGAATCAATGAGATGTCTTTTCTATTTGTTTATTTCAATTCATTTAGTGTGTATACAGGGCCATAAGTATAGTGCGTAAGAATGAATATACAAAATGCACAAGATGACTAAGATCTGGCCAGTTCCAGAGGGTGACCAGGAGGACATGGAAAGTGTTGAGGAATGCTGGGGATAGATCCTATACATATCAGAGGCAGGGCCAAGGCAGGATTCCTGCCTAAAGTGAGTCCCACCTTTCCCTGGCCTTCCCTTTGTTGTGTATTCCCCCTTCACGACCATGCTGCTCTCCCTTCTTTCTATGCCTCATCCTTCTTCCCATGTTCAACATCTTCCTTATTTGGAATAGATCAGGATCAGGCTCTCTCATTGCTTATTTGTCCAGGGAAGATTAGATCAGATACAGCATCTGGACTTCACGGCATTCTGGTTTATATTCACTTTTACAAGGGACTGTCTAAGGCCTGGTCTACACTAGGAGGTTATGTCGAATTTAGCAGCGTTAAATCGAATTAACCCTGCACCCGTCCACACAACAAAGCTATTTAGTTTGACATAGAGGTCTCTTAAATTCGATTTCTGTACTCCTCCCCAACGAGGGGAGTAGCGCTAAATTCGACATGGCCATGTCGAATTAGGGTAGGTGTGGATGGAAATCGACGCTAATAGCTCCAGGAGCTATCCCACAGTGCACCACTCTGTTGACGCTCTGGACAGCAGTCCGAGCTCGGATGCTCTGACCAGCCACACGGGAAAATTTGAATTCCTTTTCCTGTCTGGCCATTTGAATCTCATTTCCTGTTTGGACATCGTGGCGAGCTCAGCAGCACTGGCAACGATGCAGAGCTCTCCAGCAGAGGTGACCATGCAATCCCAGAATAGAAAGAGGGCCCCAGCATGGACTGATCGGGAAGTCTTGGATCTGATCGCTGTGTGGGGCGATGAGTCTGTGCTTTCGGAGCTGCGCTCTAAGAAACGGAATGCGAAGATCTACGAGAAGATCTCAAAAGCCATGACAGAGAGAGGATACAGCCGGGATGCAACGCAGTGCCGCGTGAAAATCAAGTAGCTGAGACAAGGCTACCAGAAGACCAAAGAGGCAAACGGACGCTCCGGATCCCATCCCCAGACATGCCGTTTCTACGAGGCACTGCATTCCATTTTAGGTGTGGCCGCCACCACTACCCCACCACTGACCGTGGACTCTGAGGATGGGATATTGTCGACGGCCGGTTCCTCGGAGATGTTAGCGGACGGGGAAGATGAGGAAGGAGATGAGGAGGACGAGGCTGTCGACAGCGCTTACAACGCTGATTTCCCCGACAGCCAGGATCTCTTCATCACCCTCACAGAGATCCCCTACCAACCATCCCCAGGCGTTAACCCGGAGCCAGAATCAGGGGAAGGATCAGTCGGTAAGTGTTTAAAACATGTAAACATTTATTTTGAACAGAACAGGAATATTAACAATATTAATAATGGGTTTTTCATGATTAGTTTGCCCTAGGCGCTTAACGTTTCAGTCCTTGGCAGTGCAACTACTGCAAAAGAATCTAACAATATCCGGTTTATCATGATTAGTTTGCCCTAGGCGCTCTACTTTTTAGTCCTTGCCAGTGCAGCTACTGGAAAAGAAGGTCTATATGTCCGGGGATAGAGCTGAAATCCTCATGGGACATCTCCACGAAGCTCTCCTGGAGGTAATTGGAAAGCCTTTGCATGAGGTTCCTGGGGAGAGCGGCCTTATTGGGTCCTCCGTGGTAGGAAACTTTTCCACGCCAGGCTATCATCAAGTACTCCAGGATCATTGCCTTGCAGAGCATGGCGGCATACGGCCCTGGTTTTTGCTGGCTTTCACGCAGCATGCGGTCTTTCTCTGTCCCAGAAATCCTCAGCAGAGTGATGTCGCTCATGGTGACCTGCTTTGAATTAGGGGAATGTTACTGTTGGGACTGCTTGCCTGTTCCTTTACAGAACTGTAACTGGCGGTTTACAGCCACGTGGTGGAGGCGGGAGAGGGGCAGCATACAGGGATCTTTCCCGGGGACAGCTGCGAGGGGGTGGGACAGGGGCAGAGTTCATGCTTGCCGGATTGCCGGCAGCAGGAACTGGCCAACGCTAGGAGCATTGCTTTGAACGTGAAAGGAGGGCACTGCTATAATTTAAGTTTTAAGCAGCCAAAAGTCTACGGCTTACCATGTCAGCCTGCTACCCGAATTCCGCTGTCCTGCCCCGCTTGTCTGATCTCCAGTGCAAGACCCCAGGCACTGAATGCGAAGGCCGAAAATTCGACCTTGTCCTGAGTGCGCATGTGATAGGTGCTGTGCATGGTCTTCTTCACAGAGAAAGACTATGTTCATTGTTCACAAAAAATTATCTTTGTGAGGAATTCACTCCCTTTTTCCCATCCCACAGCTGCGACTGTCTCCCGACCTACACTGGCATCCCCCTCCCAGAGGCTGGCGCAGATTAGGCGGAAAGAAAAGGACACGGGACGACATGCTCTCAGAACTTATGGGCTGCTCCCGAGCCGAGGCGGCCCAGCAGACCCAGTGGAGGGAGAACATGTCCCAAATCCATCGATCACACATTGAACGGGAGGAGAGGTGGCGTCAGGAAGACCAGCAGGCGACTCAAACGCTGCTTGGACTAATGAGGGAGCAAACGGACACGCTCCGGCGCCTTGTGGATGTTCTGCAGGACCGGAGGCAGGAGGACAGAGCCCAGCTGCAGTCTATCTCTAACCGCCCTCCCCCGCCACAAAGTCCCTCACCCAAAGTCCCAAGAAGGAGGGGCGGCAGGGGCCGTGAACACTGTCACTCCACCCCTGCAGACTGCTCAAGTAACAGAAGGCTCTCATTCCCCAAAATTTGATAAGTCCTTTCCTTCCCACCTCACCCAAGCCCCCGGCCCAGTTTCATCCCCTAACTGTTTAGTTGCTAATAAAAAATACGTTTCTTTTAATTACTGTTTCCATCATGTTCTTTTAGAGGAGAGTGTGTTTGAAGGGGGGGAAGAGGATTGGTAATTGGACAGGACAGTCACCTTTACCAGGGTACAGACAGGGGGGCATGTTCAGCAGCAGGTCACACACACATTGCAGTCACTAGGCACCCTGGTCAGTCTGGGAGGTGGTTTTTATGTTCTGTGTGTGGGGGGGGGCTATGTGAGTTTGTGGCGGAGGAGGGCAGTTAGAGATCTTATGCAGCGGTCCTTATCCTGGATCACAGAACCACGCAGCAGCGTCCTCCCCCGCCACAAAGTGACATAGCTCCCACACACAGAGTCCCGAAAAGGAGGGGTGGCAGGCTCCATTGAAACAACCAGTCCAGCACTGCGGACCGCTCTAGGAGCAGGAGCCTGTCATTCCTCGAGTTTATAAGCATTCTTTCCATCACTACGCCCGCTCCCCACCACAGTCTGTGTCCCAGTTTCAACCTTTTACCGCGAAACCCGTAATAAAGACAACGGTGTTCATTAACAAAGTTCCATGTATTTTATTTTTAAACGTGTGTTGGAAGGGGGGACACGGGGTGAACGGGGTATGTAGCTGCAGAGAATAGTCAACATAAACTGGGTAAAGAAACGGGGGCAGGTTCAGCTTCTCTTTAAACAAAGTTAATAGTCACAGGTTACCCTGCTCACTGAGGAACCTAGCTTTCAAAGCCTCCCGGATGCACAGCGCGTCCCGCTGGGCTCTTCTAATTGCCCGGCTGTCTGGCTGGGCGTAATCAGCAGCCAGGCTATTTGCCTCAACCTCCCACCCCGCCATAAAGGTCTCCCCCTTGCTCTCACAGAGATTGTGGAGCACACAGCAAGCTGCAATAACAATGGGGATATTGGTTTCGCTGAGATCAGAGCGAGTCAGTAAGCTTCTCCATCTCCCCTTGAGACGTCCAAAAGCACACTCCACCACCATTCTGCACTTGCTGAGACGGTAGTTGAAGAGTTCTTTTTCAGTGTCCAGGGCGCCTGTATAGGGCTTCATGAGCCAGGGCATTAGCGGGTAGGCTGGGTCCCCGAGGATCACTATAGGCATCTCCACATCCCCAACAGTTATTTTGTGGTCCGGGAAGTAAATACCTTCCTGCAGCCGTCTAAACAGACCAGAGTTCCTGAAAACACGAGCGTCATGAACCTTGCCCGGCCATCCGACGTTGATGTTTGTAAAACGTCCCCTATGGTCCACCAGTGCTTGCAGCACAATTGAAAAGTAGCCCTTTCGGTTAATGTACTGGCTGGCCTGGTGGTCCGGTCCCAGGATAGGGATGTGAGTTCCATCTATAGCCCCACCACAGTTTGGGAATCGCATCGCGGCGAAGCCATCTATGATGACCTGCACGTTTCCAAGGGTCACTACCTTTGACAGCAGTAGCTCAATGATTGCGTTGGCTACTTGCATCACAGCAACCCCCACGGTAGATTTGCCCACGCCAAAGTGGTTCACGACTGACCGGTAGCTGTCTGGCGTTGCAAGCTTCCAGAGGGCTATGGCCACTCGCTTCTGGACAGTCAGGGCTGCTCGCATCCGGGTGTCCTTGCGCTTCAGGGCAGGGGACAGCAGCTCACAAAGTTCCAGGAAAGTTCCCTTCCACATCCGAAAGTTTCGCAGCCACTGTGATTCATCCCAGACCTGCAGCACTATGCGGTCCTACCAGTCCATGCTTGTTTCCCGGGCCCAGAATCGCTGTTCCACAGCATCAACATGACCCATTGCCACTATGATGTTCACGGCGCGGGGTCCCGTGCTTTGCGAGAGGTCTGTGCCACTCTCAGACTTCATGTCCTCACCGCGATGCCGTAACCTCCTCGCCCGATTTCTCAGCATCTGCCTCTGGAAACGGTGGACGATAAGGTGCGAGGTGTTGACAACGGCCATAACTGCAGCGATGGTCGCAGCGTGCTCCATGCTCGCAGTGCTGTGGCGTCCGCGCTGTCACTCACCAGAAAAGCGCGCAAAATGAAATGATTGCCTGCCGGCGCTTTCAGGGAGGGAGGGCGGGAGTGACGTTTGGATGACGACAGTTACCCAAAACCACTCTCGACACATTTTTTTCCCCAGCAGGCATTGGGGGCTCGACCCAGAATTCCAATGGGCAGCGGGGACTGCGGGAACTGTGGGATAGCTGCCCACAGTGCACCGCTTCCAATGTTGACGCTTGCCCCGTTAGTGTGGACTCACAAAGTCGAATTACTGCCCTTAGTGTGGATACACACGTTCGACTTTGTAATATCGATTCCACATAATCGATTTAAGTAAAATCGAACTACTCTCGTAGTGTAAGCATACCCTAAGACACAAAGAACTCAGTGACTGCCTCGTGGCTGCATATGTTGAGACAGGGACACAACCGAGATCCTCTTGACCTTGTGACCTCTTTCAATATAGCCTTAGTCCACTAAATCACATGGCCAGTTTCAATATCTAATTTAGTTCATTTGAAAATGCATTTCAACTGTTTTGTTTTGTTTTGTTTTGTTTTGTTTTGGTGTGAGATCACTAATCAGAAAGCCAGCACTCCAGCACACTTATCATTGACAAAGGGGGACAGAAGAAAAATTATCTAATTCTCAAATATGTGTTCCCCTTTCTACCATAGGTGAACTAGATGGAGACAGGTGAAACCATGATTGGAGGTACTGCAGATGATAGAGAGCTAGCTAGCTAGCTAGGTCGGATGTTATTAAATAAGAAAATACATCTATTATTGGAGCAGTTTGAAATGTTCATTTTTTTATTTTTATACAATTATGTTTAAACATTTTGAATTATGACTAAGAGGAAAAATATATTTCAATCCCCTTTCTCCATAATTTTTCAGGTATCATGGTTACTTGTACAGTCCCCAATAATATAGCATCTAAGCACCTCATGATCTTTAATGTGTTTTGTCCCTGAAATACAGAGAAATTAAGTGACATGACCAAGAGCACACAAGAAGTCTGTGACAGAGCATGGAATTGAACCTTGGTCCCAGGATAGAACTCTAACCATTTTCTTCCCCCCACCTTTTGCTTCCCCTCTAACCATTTGCTTCCTCCCCTCACCTTTTGGCATCAAACATTTCATCCTCACAGCTAGACCTTGTTTTATAGTTGGGAGGAAAAACCCCAACAATAATAACAGATGATGGAACACATTCCATTCCAGTTGAAGCACATTTTAAACAGCAGATACTAAACCTGGAGATTTTTAAATCATCAAGCCTGGGTAACTTTCATCCAAGAGATCTGAAAGAGCAGGCCAAGGAGCTCGGTAAGCCTTGGAACTCTGTGGCCATTTCAAAGGACTGAAAGAAAACCAATGTTGTGCAATTATTATAAAAAGGTAAATGGGATGACCCAGATAACTACTGGCAACCTGACATCAGTCCTGTGCAAACTAATGAAACAGTTGATATGATTCAGTTAATGAAAACATTAAAGGATAGGTCTATAATTAATGCCCATCAACATGGATTTATGGAATATAGCTCTTGTGAAACTAACTGTTAGGGCTCCCCTACCCTCCCTTGGTTCTTGTCACGCAGACAGAAAGCAGAAGGTCAGAATCCAAAATGCAGGCAATGCAATGTTCTTTGGTGTAAACAAGCAAGCATAACCACAGCTCTTAACACCAGCAGAGCTTCCTTTCCCCCCTCCTTCTTAATAGGATTAATTATACCTATAGTGCATGCCCTTGGGACTGCCCCTGACAATTTATGGTTATATTCCATTTTGGAGCGTCTTGAGTCTGGGGGTATTGATACCACCTCTTTTGTACCTCATGGGAGGGGTAGGGGAGTGAGGTTGTGTACCAGCCACGGTCACTTTTTCTTTGGTTTTTGGTGTTTCTTAAACCACCCTCCTTCCCCTCTTGCCCCTCCCAACTGGTTGCTTGACCTTGTCTTGGGAAAGGAGTTGTAGATTCATATATTAAACTCCCACTATATCCAGCAACACTTTAGCTCTATTTCTTATCTTTTCTCATTGTACTAAAACACATCTGGTTGTAGGCAGAAGCAACACACAGTGTCTTTGTTTCTTGTTCACATATGTTAGTAAGGATATGAGAATATCAAAATTCAAATCGGCAAACAAAACCCAAAATTCTATCTCAGGCAAATAAAAAAGCCTAAACACTATATTACCATCATTAACACTAACTTGATATCTTTTGATGATATTTCGAGTTGATAAAAGTAATAATGTTGATATAAAATAGTTAGACTTCTATAAGGTAGTTGATTTTGTACCACAACATTTTGATTGAGAAACTAGAATGATACAAAAATCAACACGGTACAAATTATATGGATTAAAAACTAGCTCAGTGATCGGCAACCTTTGGCACATGGCCCATCAGGGCAATCCACTGGCAGGCTGCAAGACATTTTGTTTAAGTTGACTGTCAGCAGGCATGGCCCCCTACAGTTCCCAGTGGCCACAATTTGCCGTTCCTGGCAATGGAAGCTGCAGGAAGGGGCGGCCAGCATGTCCCTGTGGCCCACACCACTTCCTGCAGCTCCCATTGGCTGGGATTGTGAACTGTGGCCACTGGGAGCTGCGAGGAGCCATGCCTACGGACGGTCAATGTAAACAAAATGTCTCGCGGTCCGCCGGTGGATTACCCTGATGGGCCGCGTGCTGAAGGTTGCCAACCCCTGGTCTAGCTGATAGGTGTCAAAATGCAATTGTAAACAGGGAATCATTCAACAAGCAGGCATGTTTCTAGAGGAGTCCTACAGAGAACAGCTCTTGGCTCTGTGCTCTTTAACAGGTTATCAATGATCTAGAAGAAAACATAAAATGATTACTAATAAAGATGACAAAAAATAGGAGGAGTGTTAATTAATGAAGAATGCAGGTCACTGATACAGAGTGATCTGGATCTCTTGGTAAACTGGGAGTAAACAAACAATATGCACATTAGTATGGCCAATTGTAAAGTCATACATCCAAGAACAAGGAATGTAGGCCAAGTTATGATTTGATCACAGTCTGGAAATACCTTCAAGGGAAAGAGAAACATGATTAGAGAGCTCTTCAGTTTAGCAGACAAAGGTATAACAAGATCTAACGGCTGGAAGTTGAAGCAAGACAAATTCAAACTAGAAACAAGATTTTAGCAATGAGGGTAATTAATCATTGCATCAGTTTACTGAGAGTCGTGGTGGATTCTACATCATTGGAAATTTTAAAATCAAGTTTGGATGTTTCTCTAAAAGAAATTCACTAGTTTGAACAGGAATTATCTCGGGGAAGTTCTATGCCCCGTGCAGGGGCCGCTCTAGCTACAGGCAAATGAGGCAGCTGCCTAGGGGTGACAGATTTCTGGGAGAAAGGATTTTTTTTTTTTGGATGGGCAAAATTGAGGTGAGAATGAAATGCTGGTTGATAATGGATGCTGGAAAATGTAGTCTCTGAGAGGTCAGTGCATGCACAGCTATGACTATTCCCACTGTTATGGACCGGGATGTAGGCAGCCTGGCCCAGTAGTCAGAGCAAGAGTCAGGTTTAGTGGGCAGAGCAGGCATCCAGATTGGGGAATGAAGCTGAGGGTCAGCACCAGATTTGACTGCCAGTTACCAGAGGCAGGGGACAAGCCGGAGCCAGAGTCGGGAATCGAAGCTGAGGATTGGAGCCAAGGTCAGATACCAAATGCCAGAGCCAAGGTTCAAGCCAGAGTAAGAAATCAGAAGCTGGGGTCAGTATTGTCCGGATTAAATATGTATGGCAACATTGTATGTGAACTTGCCAGATTTCCCTGAATGACTTTATTAACCCATGTTCGAAACCACAGCAGAAGTTGGCACCAGGTTTGTCTCAAACAAAAGACTGTGTTCTCGGCTTAATTTGAATTTAAGCAGTAAACAGAGTCATCAAGCAGAAGGGGGTCGACAAAGAAAGCTCAAACAGGTGAGGAAAAGCAGCAGGGAACATCCTTCTCCATAGGCTTTTTGTCTCCTGAATCTTAGCTGGAAATGTATTTCAAGAGTGGGACAGACATTATGAAAAGGAAGCACAAAGACCCCAAGACTAACCCTCTCTCTCTCTCTCCATTGTATTCATTAGCATCAGAAGGGACAAAGGAAGTATTTGTTGGATACGGAGAGAAGGGGTCTTGTTCTAAGAAGTCTGGTCAGTAAGACTGCTGAAATCATATGGTGAGAAACTGTTTGCGAACCTGATATAGTTTGTTAAGTTAGGCACCAGTAGAGTTTTAATATTCTTTTCTTCTAATCATTTTTTATGCCTCATTACTTGTACTCCCTTAATAAACTTGTTTTTTGTTTTATCTAATCCAGTGTGCTTGAACTGAAGTGTTTGGGAAACTTCATTTGGGGTGGCAAGTTATGTGTATATTATTTCTATTAAAGAAATGACAGACTTTATATAATTTTCATTGTACGAGAGGGCTGGGCAGTACAGGACATACATCTCTGGGGGAAATCTAAGACTAGCAGTATGTTGGGGTCAAACTGCAGTATAACCCAGGCTGGTAAGAGCCAAGATGTGGCTCGCTGGCTGCAGCAGAGACGTAACTAAGTATTTTAACGCCCAGGGTGAGCAAGCATATTTCTGTCCCCTTGAGGCAACAAGTGAGGGGCATTCGGGGTCACGTGCCCTCCCCAGATGTCTGCCTTCCATTTAGCCCAAAGGTTTTCAAACTTTGGGGTGTGCCTCCCTAGAGGGATGTGCCCCACAGTTTGAAAACTGTTGCCTCCTGCCAGGAACTAGAGTATAATGTCAAAAACCGCTACTGACATCTTGTGCTACCAGTAGCAGTTACACTTGTCTCAATTTTCTACCTCACAACTTTCTCATCATCTGGTCCAAGGGCAGCAAATCCTGACAGGACTTAAACTGTCCATGACAATTTGCTGCCCAAAAACCAGAGGATGATAAAGGTGAGAGGTGTGGTCAGATGTTTGGCTGCGTGTGTGTGTGTTCTCCCTGTGTGCTTCCCCCAGCTCTGTGCAGACAGACAGCACAGCAGACCACCCAATGACCACAAGATCTGTTAAGGTACGACGGCACCGGGGCAGGTTTATTGTCGACAAAGCATGATAAGACCTATATGCCCGTGACACAGCTCAGTGAATGGTGGGACTTTCCATTCCCGCCTTGGCTGGACCAAGATACTCCCTCTGAGATACATCTTTATACCCTGAACAAACAAGTTAGTACTGTTTCTGACATAGTTAGTTACTAACCCTTGATGTGGCTAGTTATCACCCATCACCTTGTATATGTTGGTTTGATCAAAACATCTTTATTATGTACTGCCATCTTGATCTTATCTTTTAGGGGGGGGTCAGTGTGTTCCTGTTATCCTTGGGGAATGTTTTTGTACCATCCTTGATATCGGGATGTTCTGGTTATCACTTGATATTGGGATGTGTTTGCGTGAGTACTCTGTGCCTAGTACTTCTTAGGAATGTGTATTTCTGAAATATCATCCCTGTTCTTCATACCAGCCCTCTGATACAAGGGCTTATGTCTCAGGCTCTCTTCCTACTACATTCCCCTGCTTTTTGTCTTTTTATGGGGAGGATGTTGGTAACATAATTTTTACCAAGCTTTTTAGAGTTAATTTGCTTGTGATGCCAATTCCACTTTTAACTATTGAGAAGCACAAACTTTAACAACCACTACTTCCCTTAAACACAGCATAAAATAAAAGTATATAACAAATAAATCAAATTTTCAGTGCAAACACCTTGAGGGTATTACATTTTTTTGACACTCTGTTGTGTTTGGGAGCCAAAGGTGGAAACCTGCTGAAAAGGTGGAAACCTGTTGAAATTGGTTGGTTAGATTTATGCATATATTGTTATTTTTAAACATTTTTACTATGACATTTTTATAACTATATTTAAAAGTGCAGACAAGTTCATAAAAACCCAAACAAGAAAGTGACATTTTGTTAATATTACCCGTACCTTAACGTTGAGGTTTCCCCTTACCTTTTCTTTGAATAAAAAATAAAAATAAAAAACTGTGATTAATAAAAGAGAATTGTTTTTGTTTTCATTTGCATTATTTGTTGAGGCAGAAACATATGTACATATATTTATATCTGAGACTTTTCTGAACTTAAAAAATGGTATTAATAATATTATTATGGTTATACCCCAATCATATTACAATGGTGTTGTACCACTTATATTTTTAAAAAAAGATATAAAATTGACTTTTGTTGCAACAAAATAAAAACAATAAAAAGTAGTCATATTACACACACAATTATAACACAGGACATACAGGACAAACTTACAATTAAAAACAAATGGCACCAGAATTCTATTTATAACTATACAAAATAAGACAAACAAAAATAAAAAAATAAAAACAAACAAAAGGGTTAAACATGTAAATAAACAAGTTATTACCTTTTTTAACTTTTATTAAAAATTGATAAAAATTATATTATTATTTGCCAAATTTGGTGTATTTCTTTAATAATTTAAGGCATTTTCCATTACTTTATATTAACTTTATTTTAAAACTTCGCTATATGGTAATAAGGAAAACCCATGTTTTAAATATTAGTTAGTGGTTAGGATTAGAAGCAGAGTCTGCATTTCTGTTGCTTGGCAACCATATCTTCAAGAAAGTTAGGAGTAATTCCAGCTGCTGCATTCCTGAAGGGTTCAAATGATTAATTTACTGGATTTATTTAAAGTAAAAGATTTACCTTGTTTTTTCTTTGTTTAACTGTTGTTTTGTTCTATGTTTAATTGCTTTATTTTTTGGAGGTTTTTGTAAAAACTATAACTTTTAACTTTTAAATGAGAGAGAGAGAGAGAGACAAAGTGAGGAGAGGCGGGGGCGAGGGGGAAGCAACATAGGAAGGTAGCGAGACCTGAGCCAAGAGAAATTAACTCTATGAAGTTGTTGGTGTCACTAGGCATAGCTACCAGGTAACTCAGGGGAGTGGAAGGCCAAAGAGCCGATGAAGCTCTTCTGCTCTGGGTCTGTGAGCCACAGTGACTCCATCTTGTGAACTCTCACCTACTTCTATGCTAACTGCTTACATGTTGAAGCAGAAATGTAAGGGTCAGCTTTTCTCTAGCATACAGCTGCTGTTTTGCTCAGACTGCTGTAAACAGGCCTTGCAAGGCCAAAAGATAAGCAGACGAATGGGAATTTTTCTAATTGTAACTGGTAGAGAAGGGAGGGGTGGGAGGGGTAAGAGGGAGTAACAGAACAAAGGCTTACACAGAAACAGCTTGGAATATAAAAGGGAAAATTGTATTTGTATGTGCTGCACTGGATTTGAGACATGCTGGTCTCCTAGTGCCATTTCAGAGCTCTGAAATAAACTTGGCTTGCTTTCTCCCCTCGGTGTCTTTATTGGTTGCAAGCACACCGGGCGACGAACCCCTGTTTGCCATCTCGAGGCCCGATCTGGGCAGGCAACAGTTTTGGCGCCCAACGTGGGGCTTGAGGCTGAAATTTAGCCTTGCCCAGATCCCTCCTGGCGGCCGACAGATTACAGCGACGACCGACGCCCAGCGCGCACCAGTGACTTCATCGGGGGCCTCGGCGGAGACGTGGTTTGCTCGACCCTGGAGGGCACAACGGTGCAACGCACACAGACAGTGGAGAAGCAGCTGCGGGCGACGGTGGGGAACCGGTCCCGTGGATAGGGTGACGGTGCAGAACCGGACCCTTGGATAAGGTTGGAACAGTCCAGTGGGGACTTTATCTGTTGTGACCTGGGGACGCCCAGTGTCTACCTGTTTTGACCTGGGGATGCCCAGAGTCTCCCTCAGTATGGGGCAGGAACAGAGTACAGCCGGCAGGGTACAGTGTACACCCTTAGCATGCATTCTGGGGAACTGGGAAGTGTCTGGATCTGACCAGTTGATTAAAAGTAAATTGAAAAGGTTCTGTACAGTTGATTGGCCTCAGTATCAGCTAGAGTGCCAAGAAAGGTGGCCATCGGAAGGATCACTCAATTACAACATGATCCTTCAATTGCTTTTGTTTTGTCAGAGAACAGGTAAAGGGAATGAACATCTCTATGCGTATACGTTTATGGTGTTAAGAAATAGGACTGATCTTTTGTACAAGTGCCATTTGACTCCGACAGGCTCGGTAGTAACGGCTGCTAAACCCCAGAACCCTCCCACAGTTGTAATGGCAGAATCGGTGTCCCCTTCGGCTCCTCCACCCCCACAGGCTCCAGAGAGTACCCCCCCCTTGGTGGGATTGTATCCATTGATTACTGAGAGTGTGGTAGCCCGTCCAGGAACCCAGGATCGTGCAGCTCAGATTGTGTCTGTGTATTCTCATGTTGCTTTTAACCCTGTACGTCTGGCTGCTTTTCAGGCAGAGGCAGGGGAGTTCTCGATGAATCCAAGCAGGTTTATTTCAGTCTTTGAAGGGTGTCTGGCTAGCCATAAGCCTGACTGGGATGACTGCAATACACTTATGAGAACCTTGTTGTCTGAAGTGGAGCGGATTCAGGTTATAGCCAAGGCTAAGAAGGAAGACAGAGAAGGCATTTAAGGTTTAAAAGGGAAAGCTATTGGACACCGGAGGTTGTACAGAGTGGAATCCTCAGAAGTCAGTGTGCTCGTCCTGGTTTGTTGCTTCATATAGAAGTTATGTTACTGAAAGGATGTATAATGGCAATGTGTATGTGTTAATGGTTGGAGAAAAGGTGTATGAGTGAAGAGTGGAAGGTTCCTTTGTAAGTTAGAAGAAGCCGAGAAAGGGAGAAGGAAGAAGCACAGAATGAGTTAACTGAGGAAAATACAGCTAGCAGGCTTTATCCAAGGACATTGTTCGCAGCCAAGACTTGGCTGACAACTAAGAGAAAGGGGGGCATGAATGTGCCCAAGCAACTGTGAGATCAGCAAAATACTGCAAGGCATAATGAGGACAACAGAAGGGTTAAGAGGCAGCTTTGCTGGACAGTATTGGCCCAAGGATTTAAAAATTCCCCCACTCTGTTTGGACAGGCTTTGGCCAGAGACTTGGAGGAGTGGGATAATGAAGACAAAGCCCTCCTTCTGCAATATGTAGATGATTTGCTAATTGCTGCTGTGGGTCTAATCCCTTGTCTTAAAGCTACTGTGAGTCTCCTGAACTTTATTGGACTCCGAGGATACAGGGTAGTGGACTGTGGGCTAAACCTCTGTATGAATGTGTTAAGGGAGCGGATCATGACCCCTTTCACTGGTCCCCAGAAGCGGACAGGGCATTTCAGTTACTAGGTGCCTGGAAATGTCCCGTGGCATATTTTTCTAAGCAACTGGATCAAGTTTCAAAGGGTTGGCCAGCATGTTTGAGGGCAGTCGCAGCCACTGCCCTAGTGCTTGGGGAAGCTGAAAACCTGACACTGGGAGGAACTGTGCAAGTGTATGTTCCCCATATGGTCCGAGCCTTGCTGGATACTAAGGGTGGTCTTTGGCTCACACAGGCTCGGGTTGCTCGGTACCAGACGAAGCTGTTAGAGAATCCTGAAGTCACCCTGCAGATCTGTCCCTCCCTTAATCCAGCTACCCTGCTACCAGAGACAGAAAAGCAGGAACATGACTGTCTAGAAATCATAGATGTTCAGTATTCTAGCCGCCCAGATCTAAAAGATCAGCCACTCCCAAATGCTGACTTGGAATGGTATACGGATGGCAGTAGTACTGTGGTGGATGGGCAAAAGAGGGCTGGTTATGCTGTTGTGTCTCTTCATGATACCATGGAAGCTGAAAGTTTGCCTGCTGGGGACATCTGCCCAGCTTGCTGAACTAGTGGCCCTGACTCGTGCACTCGAGCTGGCAAAAGACAAACGGGTTAATATCTTTACTGATTCAAAGTATGCTTTTGGGGTGCTTATGCTGGTTTGTGGAAGCAAAGGGGAATGCTAACAGCCCAAGGTTCTCTGGTTAAGCATGGGTCTCAAATTCTCCAGCTGTTAGAAGCGGTACAACTCCCCTCAGCAGTAGCAGTGGTACATTGCAAAGCTCATCAAAAGGAAGATCAAGATGTAACCAAGGGCAATGCCAGAGCAGACAGGGAAGCTAAGCGAGCTGCTACCCTGAAGTCACCAACTGAGGAGAATTCCCAAGTGCATGCCCTTATCCCATCAGTAGGTGAGCTTGCAGCCTCTCAGTACTCCCATGATGACAGAAACCTGGCTGACAGTCTCAGGCTTGGTCTACACTAAACCCCCAAATCGAACTAAGGTACGCAACTTCAGCTACGTGAATAACGTAGCTGAAGTTCGAAGTACCTTAGTTCGAACTTACCTCGGTCCACACGCGGCAGGCAGGCTCCCCCGTCAACTCTGCGGTACTCCTCTCGTCTAGCTGGAGTACCGCAGTCGATGGCGAGCACTTCCTGGTTCGACTTATCGCGTCCAGACAAGACGCGATAAGTCGAACCCAGAACTTCGATTGCCAGCCGCCGAACTAGCGGCTGGGTGTAGACATACCCTCAGTCTCCAGGAAAAAGAGGGATGGCTTTATTCCTCAGAGGGAAAAATCCTCCTGCCCAAGGGCCTGATTCAACCGGTGTTGCAGAAACTGCATCAAACCACCCACGCAGGCAAAGAGGCTCTTACCCAGCTTATGAATAAATATTTTCTAACCTCTAGACTTAAACCCCTAGCATCACAGGTACAAGCTGAATGTTTAATCTGCCAAAAGAACAACCCTCGACCAGGAGTAGCAGTGTTACCAGCCACTCTGGAACCTACCCCAGGCCCAGGATTGGTGTGGCAAATAGACTTTACTGAGTTTCCCAGGACCCAAGGATACAGGTACCTCCTCGTCTTGGTGGATCGATTCAGTGGATGGCCTGAGGCCTTCCCATGTCGTAACAACACTGCCAAAACAGTGGCTCTTAAGTTTGTCAAGGAGATCATTCCTCGCTTCGGCCTCCCCCAGTGGATGGAATCTGATAATGGAACACACTTCACATCTCAAGTGGTTCAAAAGATATCAAGTGCTCTGCAAATCCCCTGGAAGCTCCACACACCATGGCGACCACAAGCCAGTGGAGTAGTGGAACGCACAAATCAGACACTCAAGCGACACCTCTCAAAGGTCTGTCAGGAGGCCTCTCTTGGGTGGCCTGATGCTTTGCCCCTTGTGTTACTCTGCATTCGTGCTCTCCCCAAGGGTAGGATCGGGCTTAGTCCCTTCGAGATTATGTTTGGAAGGGCATGGCCTATGAATGGTACCCCGGTTCTGGCAGGGGAGTGGGAGATGGGGTATGGTTTCTTGTCTCAGTACATGTGCTCTCTGTCTGCTGTTCTTTCTTCTCTTCATAGGTACATCAAAGATTCACAGCCTCTTCTGCTGGATACTCCGGTCCACTCCCTGCAGCCTGGTGACTCCGTTCTCATGCGGACCTGGAAGGACGAGCCTCTCCAAGAGAAGTGGAAAGGGACCCCACACCGTCCTGCTTGTTTCCCACCCAGCGGCAAAGGTCGAAGGACACAAGAACTGGATTCATCATTCTCGACTGAAAGCAGTACCCGCTCCTGAACAGTGGACTGTCCAGCCTGCTGAGAAGACTGCTAATGACGATTTGGAACTTAAGCTGTTATTCAAAAGACAGTAAGGGTCATTGGGAATGCTTTGTGATATCTCTCTGAACAGCCACAGCATACTCCCCGTGAGAACCCTGAGCATTGGTTTTATCTATTCACAGAAGGCCAACCTGGCCTATGTATTTGGTCTTGTTATTTTTTGACTTGTTTAGTGTCAATAATTCTTATCTTCTGGGCATTTAGGTTGTGGTAATCACAATATGGGTTCAGGTTTAGGGTCTCTCACAGCATTTCTTTTTATCACAGAGGCAATTCTTCTGTTACCTACTGTTTCATCCACATCGCATGCAGGATGGGGAGCCATCCCTGCAGATATGGCTATCAATACCTATGAGGCCCTGAAAATTGCCTTTGCCCGTGAGTTCAATCTCTCCAACTGTTGGATATGTGCCCAGACTCCCAACCATTTGGCGGGATTGCCCTGGAGAGTAGTTCCCCAAAATTGGTCAGACTTTTGTCAAAGGTGAATGGTTATCAGCAGTAGCACCTCTGACAATTTGAGTTTGCGATCTAACTGTACTGCAGAAGCTCCTTATGGCCTACAAATGGCTCCCTCATGGTTGGCATGGTAGCTGTTACAAAGGCTATCTTGCTCCTCCCCTCCGCGTTCTACACAGGCTCCCTCAGGTCGCCCTAGGTATTATCGGTCCCTGAGAGCTACCATTGAACCCATTGGAGAAGGAGACAGGTTTGGGATGATATCCCTCCCTACCTATGGGGTGGGACAGCTAACCCAACTCTACAGAAGACTGTCTAAATTTCTCACTCAGTTTGCCAATGATACCCTGGCCATAGAGAAACGCATAAGTGCCGAGCTGTACCAGCTTCGACTGCTGGCTTTGCAGAACCGTCAGGCCCTAGATTATGTGTTAGCTTCACGGGGCAAGGTATGTGCCCTTATTGGAGAAGAATGTTGTACCTATGTCCCAGAGTTTTCACAGGATATTAACAAGCATATCTTGTCAGCCAAACAGGCCTTGAATCAGTGGAAGGCCCAGGAAGGGGAACCCAGTATTTTGGATTCCCTTTGGGGTTGGTTACCTGGTCTAAGGGGACTAAGGGGAAGTATTGTTCGCATCTTGCTCACAGGTGTTGTAATATGTTTTGTCCTTTTCCTTTTGGTCACTTGCTGTAAAGTGCTCATATGTAAGATTTGTACCTCACATACCCCAGAGGTTCCTTTATATTCTCTTATTGATAATCCTGATTGTATGGAGCTTAATCGCATTTTGTCTTTAGAGTATGAGAAAACTCTGACAAAGGTTTGTTGAGTGTTCTCAAAGGAGGGATTGTTGGTGTCACTAGGCATAGCTACCAGGTAACTCAGGGGAGTGGACGGCCAAAGAGCCGATGAAGCTCTTCTGCTCTGGGTCTGTGAGCCACAGTGACTCCATCTTGTGAACTCTCACCTACTTCTATGCTAACTGCTTACATGTTGAAGCAGAAATGTAAGGGTCAGCTTTTCTCTAGGATACAGCTGCTGTTTTGCTCAGACTGCTGTAAACAGGCCTTGCAAGGTCAAAAGATAAGCAGACGAATGGGAATTTTTCTAATTGTAACTGGTAGAGAAGGGAGGGGTGGGAGGGGTAAGAGGGAGTAACAGAACAAAGGCTTACACAGAAACAGCTTGGAATATAAAAGGGAAAATTGTATTTGTATGTGCTGCACTGGATTTGAGACATGCTGGTCTCCTAGTGCCATTTCAGAGCTCTGAAATAAACTTGGCTTGCTTTCTCCCCTCGGTGTCTTTATTGGTGCCAAGCACACCGGGCGACGAACCCCTGTTTGCCATCTCGAGGCCCGATCTGGGCAGGCAACAAAGTTATCTTAAGGTCCAGGCAGCAGCAGGAAGTTTAGCAAACTGAGAAAGGATATAAAGGAAAACGTAACCAGTATGTAAAAATATTTGCGAAAGAAGGTTCTATTTTTAGCCATGAGCAAGTAATGTGGCTCCAGGGGTTAAAGCAGTTGGGAACCTGCACAGTTAGGAACCCACACTGCTGGTTTTTATTCTGGCTTTGAAAGGAGAGTGAGGGTCGTTACCTGCTTTTGTAAAACCTGAATTTGTTCTCTCAGTGTGTGTTGCTTTTGTCTGCATACTAAATGGATTGTGAGTGCCCTTATGTGCTTCAGTAACTGTTTATGGGCACCTCCATCTGTTAATGTATTAATTCTAGCTGTTAACCCGCTCAGTTTTGGTTTTTTACTTTGAAGTTCTTTTTTATTCACTCCCCTGCGATTGAGTCGCAGCGCCTGTCCCCTAATGGGCTCTCTGATCTGTTCTGCTTTTCCCTTCATCTGATTTAATAATTCAGTGAAAATAATGTTTGCTACTTTTCCCTTCTGTGCACTTACTTGTCCCGTTGTGACAGGCACCAACCTAGGTCCCAGTTTAGGTTCTGCCAGAACCTGGCTTTTATCATATGGTGATGGTTGCAATGCAGTGGACCCCGTTTTGTCTTTTAATTTTGCTAGGGTCACTTATTTTCCATTTCTGTCCCCATTCTTTAGGCACAGGGTAGCTACCTGAAGCCTGCTGTGGACCACAACTATTTATAAAAGGGGAAGGCACGTGTCTTTTTTGTAGGTTTTTTTTACAGCTGTTTCTAATGTTTTATTCTGTTCCTGTGCTTGCTGTCTCTGGACTGCTTGCCGCCCTGTTAGGAGAGTGGGAGCATTCCAGGGCTCTGTGGCGTCTCCTGCTTCTTTTAACTCTTTCTTTGTTTCTGTTACTTGCCCTGCCAATTTTATGGCATGTTGTTTTAACCATTTAACAGCCATAGCTATAGTTTGCAATATTCTACATTTTAAGTCTACAGTCTTTGCTCTAGCCTCACATATTTCATTCCATGTTCCTTCCCCATTATATTTTTTAAATTCATATGGACCTCTTTTGCTAGCAACCCAGCACATCCATATCTTATTACACCCCATGGGGATCTGCAGGGCGGGTTTAAGGGGGCTCCCTAGCTTGTGGTTTTCTGTCATGTTAGATTCCGATTCCTACGGAGGCCAGCTCGCTTGCTTATCAGATCAGTAGTCGGGGTCACCAGTGTGGTTAGATGTTCGGCTGTGTGTGTGTGTGTTCCCCTGTGTGCTGCCCCAGCTCTGCGCAGACAGCCGGCACAGCAGACATCGACCGAACCGCCCAATGACCACAAAATCTGTTAAGGCATGAAGGCACGAGGCCAGGTTTATTGTCGACAAGGCACAGTAATAGTACCTGGCAGACTCTGAGGATAGTAAGACATGTATGTCCGTGAATAAATTCCCAGAATAAATTCCCAGAATAAATTCTCTGCTGTATATGTGACAGTCAAGAACAGAATAGATAACTTGGGCCAAACTCACTCCCACTGGGCATGCAATTTGCAAGAATGCACCTTATGCAATTGCCTGGTTAGGTGTGCAAGTGGGGGTTCCCCTCTCAGGGAGGACAGGTAGTTAGTTATTGCCCTTCTTACCTGTGAGTTCTGCCAGCTTTAGCACCTGGGGGCTGGACAGAAGCATGCCGGCTCTCCAAGGAGTCTGCCTAGGGGCTGTACCATACTGGTAATTTTCACAGTCATTGTGAGCCCTCCTTGTATGGGCTTGGCCAGCTGCCATGAACTGCTCAGAGTGGGGGTGACACACAGCTGCTGCTCCTGCACTCCTGGTAAACCATTTGGTGGCTTCTTCCATCAGGAGGATTCAGTGAGTGAATCTGGCTTGTTTTAGCCCCTTACTGAAACGGCTTAGATTAACATCCTAAAACATATGCGCTCTGAAGCAGAAGTGAGGTTAAATGAGAACCACGTGATATCTGGGACAAAAAGCCTATATCCCCACTGGAGTCATCTCTCAGTTTAAGGGCCTGATTAAAACTGTAAGTCACAATCACACATTATCCTCAGTTCCATCCTCACGCTAAGGCTCTGTCTACACTGGCAAGTTTCTGCATAGTAAAGCAGCTTTCTGCACTGTAACTCCCGAGGTGTACACACTGCCAAGCCACTTAGTGCGCAGAAACAGCGCAGTTGTATCGCTTAAAAAAACAACAGCCCAACGAGGGGCGTACAGCTTTCTGCACCAGGGGTACAGTGCTGCGGTGTCAGTGTAGACACTGTGGTCGATTGGCCTCCAGGAGGTGTCCCCCTGGTCTCACCTCTCTGGTCATCAGTTTGAACTCTACTGCCCGGCCCTCAGGTGACCAACCATCAGCCCCACCCTGTAAATTCCTTTGGAATTTTGAAAGTCCCCTTCCTGTTTGCTCGGTGATGCGTGCAGTGGTCTCAGCGCATCTTTCCAGGTGGCCATGCCTGCTCCACGCACCAGGGAATCCCCTGCTTGGAGCAATGCCGAGCTGCTGGACCTCATCAGCATTTGGGGAGAGGAGGCTGTCCAGTCCCAGCTGCGCTCAGAGGTCAGAGATGCATACAGCTAGGAGCTCTTTTCTACCCCAGAGGAGGCTAGCCAGTCACCACAGTCGGATCTTGGCGAAGCACAAACAGGAGAGGCGGCCCCGGTAAGTAGATCTGATTTTGGGAATTGCTGAAGCGAGTTGTTGGGGGCAGGAGGGTTGCAGAAAGCAGGCTTGTCGCCCACCGCATGCCTAGTCTGAGCGGTGGAACAGGCTTCCTCACTTCATGGGAATCTCCCTCAGAGATCTCCAGGAAACTCTTGTGGAGATACTGGGCAATCCACTGCTGCAGGTTCTTCGGCAGAGCTGCTTTGTTTCTTGCCGCATTAACGGTAACTTTCCCGTGCCACTGTGCTCTCCTGTGGGTGGGGTGGGGGGACCATTGCTGCACACAGGTGAGCCACACAGGGGTCAGGGCAGAAGCCACAGGCTTGGAGAAGACCCTCCCTTGATTCCCTGCTCACCCCCAGCAGCAAGATATCTGCATAATGATCACATCCTATGGAAAGTGTGGGGACAGGAATGATTATCAGACCCCCCCCCCATGGTGCTGGCTCTCCCCAAGAGCCACGTGCCCAGTATACAGCAGGGTCCGGGAAGAGTGGTTTACCCTGCCCCTGCGGCTACTCACCATTTTGCGGGTCTTGTGGCTCATGTGTGCTTGCCTGTGGTCAGCCAGTTAGTGACAGGTGTGTGAGTAGTGGCTGTATTTTAAATCACACTGAATCAGTGTTGTGTGTGTTGCAAACAATACTGCTTCTGTAAAATGTTGCGTTTAAACTTCACAGAGGTGACCTTGGGAGGCCTGCCTCTCTCTTTATCGGCGGCTGAACGGCTGCACAGAATTAGAAAGCGGCCAAGAAGAACTAAGCAGGACTTTCTGCGTGATGTTATGATGCACTCTGCCGCTGAGAAACAGGAATTGAAGGAGTGGCGAGACAGCGAGAAGAGGGACCGAAAGGAGAATGCGGCCTGCCAGAATGAAGCCACGGTGTGGCTCTTAAAGGTTATAGAGCACCAAGCAGACACGCTCCAGGCGATACTAGCTCTTCAAACCAAGCAGTTCTGCGCCCGCCCTCCCCTGCAGCCGCTATCGCAAAACTCTTTCCCATGCGCCCCCCCAGACACCACCAACACACTCTTATAAACCTCCTGGCTCCACTCTCTACCTGTGGCATTCCACTCCTCCCTCCTCACAGTCCAGCACTGCAGACTCCCACTAACTACTGCACTCAACACCCATCCCTCTGCAGTTTGGCCCTGCTCAAGTACAGCACCCGCTGCATCGTACTCCAAAGGAGAAGGTTGGGTATGATCACTGGACATACACAAATCTTTAGCTGTCCTCTTCCTCCTTCCCTTCCTCCATCCCCCACACTGCTGCTGGATTTTTGTTTGACTCTCCCCTCCAGTTGTTGTCTTTTAATAAAAGAATTGTGTTGGTTAGAAAGCAATCTTTATTCTATTAATGGAAAGCAAAAAGAGCCCTGCAAAGGAACATACAGTTATGTTAAACCCACATATTGCATTATGTGCACCAATCACCTCCTAGCATTACAAGCACTGCACTCCCGAGCATATCAACAAATATTAGTGGCTTTCAGCTTCAAATTGTGCCTCAAGGCATCCTTGATCCCGATGGCCCTGTGCTGTGCCCCTCTAATAGCCCTGGTCTCTGGCTGTTCGAACTCAGCCTCCAGGAGCTGAGCCTCTGCAGTCCAGCCCTAAGTGAAGCTTTCACCTGGTCAGCACTTCCATGAATGCCACAAGCAATCTCATGTCGTAGCTACTATGCGTGGCAAGATCAAGGTCGCACTCCTCTTGCCTTTGTAGTTTAAGGAATAACTCCACTGCCACTTGTGACATGTTGGTCAGAGTGAGCAGCATACTGGTAAACAGTTCGGGATCCATTCCTGCAGACCGAAGAGGCAGGGTGCGCAGTACACAAACCATTGAAAGATGGCGCCAAATGCGGACGGAAGCACAGGGATTGCTGGGATGCGAAGCAATGCATCACAGGTCATTGGGACAGGACCCAGGATGCCCTGCGACCCCCTCTGCCTTCCCATAAGTCTTAGCGGCAGAAGAGAAAGAGGTGCTCTGTGGGATAGCTGCCCAGAGTGCACCGCTCCGAATGCTGCTGCAAGTGCTGCACGTGTGAACACACTATTGTGCGGGCAGCTGACAGCATGAACACATGTAGTGAGGCGAGGACTCACCCTGCGGCGCCTCCTGCTGGTCGTCCAGGGAATTAGCTTTTCCAGCCTTTGGAGCGCCCTCTGCAGGCTGATGTCCTGATTGTCGCTGGCCCCCGTGTCCCTCCCGGACCCCGGTGCCCCTTTCCCTTGGGTGCTGCCCCTTAGCAGTACCCCACACTCTCTGGGCTCCCCTCCCAGGGGAATCCCCACCCTCTATCCCCACCTTGCCTCAGTGTTTACTGCCAGTCCTCATCTAGCCCCCGCACACTGGGGCACACTGCATTCCATATCACTCATCATCGGCAAGGGGAGTTTGAACCTGCTGCCTCCACCTACCCCCAGGCTGCACCCCTGCAACCCCAGTACCTATTAGGTCTTAGACAAGGCCAGCAGCCTTGGGGTTTTCCAGGTGGGAGCTCCCCGGCTCCCTTGTCCTATTCCCCAGCACTGCTCTTCTCTGGTACCTTTCAGTTCTCAGGCAGCCAGGTCCTCCCCTCTCTACCACTAGAGAGGGACTGCCTGAGCTCCTGGCTTGCAATCCCTTTTATAGGGCCAGCTGTGGCCTGACTGGGGCGTGGCCCCAGCTGTGGCTGTTTCCCCAATCAGCTGAGGCTTGCTGCTTTGCCCTGCCACAGCCCTCTCCCAGCACTGTTTTAAGCCCTTCAGGGCAGGAGCGGGTGACTACCCCACTACAACACTCAACAGCGGTTTCCCTTCAGCGCTCTCTGAGTGGTGTTGTAACTCTGCCAGTGTAGAGCAGGAACCTCAGTGACTTCCAGAGGATGAATGAGGTTTGCAGGCTATGGGATTAAGATGGGAGTAAAGAAAGGAGTTTCCTTAGTCTTAAACTTGATGCAGTATAGAAATGTACACAACACTGGGCCCAACAGCTTAGACAAGGCCCTGCCCCAAGGAATTTCAGTATACTGTTAAGTACAACTTGTAGTGGAAACAGAAAAAAAGAAAGCCTGAGAGTGTGGGCAAGCAATCAGGGACTGAATGAAAGGTAAATGGGTTTCAAGGAGGTCACAGCAGGCAGGTAGAAACCACCCACTGTGACACCCATTCCCACTCCTGTTCAGATGGGGAGGGAGAGGGAAGGAGGCACATTGGGGAGCTGACCTCAGTCACACTCATTTATCTCCTATGCACCCGCCTGCCTGACTCTGGGACCCCTGGGACCAAGCCAGTGAAGCTTCTGAGCCAGGGGAGCAGGGAGGACAGACCCTTCAGCTGCTGATGGGGGGGGGCACAATTTAAAGGTTCTCCCCCAACAGCTCGAGTGTCGTACCCCCCATCCCGAGGCAGCCCAGCCCTCCCCCTTGCCCTCACTTCCCCTATGGGAAAGCAGCTGTTCCTTCCTTCCTCCCCTACCTAACCTCTCCTTGCAGAGCTGAAGCAGCAGCCCTTCCCCCTGCTGCTCCCAGGCTCCCAGCTATTTGGTGCATGTGCTGTTTGTTTACCTCTCCCATCCTGGTCCCAGGCTGCCTCCAGCAAGCAAGGGAAGGAGCGGGAGAGCTGGGCAGGCAAACCCTGGCAGAAAACTGGAGAAGAGGGGTAATGTGACCCAGTGCATGCCCCTCCCCCCCATGTATCACCTCTCTGCAGGGAAGGGATGGGATGGGATGGGAGCAGGCAGGCTGCAGCAGTGCCCCTGGTTAGCGTGGTGCTCACTGTGTGGAGCTAAATGTGCACTCCAGGCCTGCCGGCAGCGCCAGCAGAAGGAGCAAGCCCTTTCCTGGACAAGTAGGGCTCTTAGTGGGGAAGGGGAAGAGAAGGGGGGTGGACCCAGACCTGGTCTACACTAACACACAACCAGATAGCAGGGCTGTTCCAAGCCCCCAGTAAGCCGGAGCACACAGAGACAAGCTGCACACACACTCCTCCTTCAACCCCCACCACCACCCTGCACCAACCTCAGCCGCCCATCCCAGACATCCGGTCGGGAACCAGCCCAGCCTGCCCTACCCACTCCCCATGGTTTCTACAGGGGGCCTCTCTCCCAGGAGAGTGAGAAGCACCCCCTCCCCGGGCACCCACCCCTGCTGCTGCTCCCACCAGAAAAGTTACCTTAGAGTGAGTACCTCAAGCTGCAGCTTGGATGTGTGTTTTTTTCTCTCCCTCCCTGCCCCTGGCTGGTCTGGCAGTAGTGCTTCCCCTCCTTAAGCCCAGCTGGCTGGCCGCAGGTAAGGTCACATGGGACGTATCAAATGCGGCCCCATCAGCATGTCATCGTGGGCAACTGCCCTTATCACGCTGGTCAAAGGCCGGCCCTGGCAGCCGCCTCAACCTGCCCCCGGTGCCGCTCCCTTGTAGCCAGCTGCGGTTGATGAGGGACCACAGCACAGAGCTGCAGGGGGCAGCCACCCACTGCCCAGGACAGGCAAGGACACATGGGGGAGGCACGCGGGGGTGACAGGGGGGCTGACCTAAAGATAATGTCAGGAGGACAGTGTGATGGATAGAGATGTTTTGATTGAACCCACATGTACATAGTAGAGGATGGTAACTAACCACGTAAGAGGGGCAATACATAACTTGTATCATTAGAGGAGGTTTTGGAACAAATTGATAAATTATACAGCAATAAGTCACCAGGACCAGATGGTATTTACCCAAGAGTTTTCAAGGAACTCAAATGTGAAATTGCAGAACTACTAATTATAGTCTGTAACCTATCATTTAAATCAGCTTCTGTACCAGATGACTGGAGGATAGCTAATGTGATGCCAATTTTTAAAAAGGGCTCCAGAGGTGATCCCAGCAATTACAGGCCTGTAAGCCTGACTTCAGTACTGGGTAAACTGGTTGAAACTATAATAAAGAACAATATTGTCAGACATATAGATGAACATAATTTGTTGAGGAAGAGTCAACATAGTTTTAGTAAAGGGAAAGCATGCCTCACCAGTCTACTAGAATTCTTTGAGGGGGTCAACAAGCATGTGGGCCATGGGAATTCAGTGGATATAGTGTACTTAGATTTTCAGAAAGCCTTTGACAAGGTCCCTCACCAAAGACTCTTACGCAAAGTAAGATGCCATGGGATAAAAGGGAAGGTGCTCTCATGGATTCGTAACTGGTTAAAAGACAGAAAACAAAGGGTAAGTATAAATGGTCAGTTTTCAGACTGGAGAGAGGTAAATAGTGGTGTCCCCCAGATAGATAGTTAAGACCCAGGCAGACTGCGAAGAGCTACAAAAGGATCTCTGAAACTGGGTGATGGCAACAAAATGGGAGATGAAATTTAATGTTGATAAATGCAAAGTAATGCATATTGGAAAGCATTATCCCACCTATAGATATAAAATGATTGGGTCTAAATTAGCTGTTACCACTCAAGAAAGAGATCTTGGAGTTATTGTGGATAGTTCTCTGAAAACATCCACTCAATGTGCAGTGGCAGTCAAAAAAGCAAACAGAATGCTGGGAATAATTAAGAAAGGGATAGAAAATATACAGAGGCAACATGATTTTTTTCTGTTCTAAATCCATGGTACGCCCACATCTTGACTACTGTGTGCAGATGTGGTCCCCCATCTCAAAAAAGATACATTGGACTTGGAAAAGGTTCAGAAAAGGGCAACAAAAATGATTAGGGGTATGGAACGGCTTCCGTATGAGGAGAGATTACTAAGACTGGGACTTTTCAGCTTGGAAAAGAGGCGGCTAACGGGAGATATGATTGAGGTTTATAAAATCATGACTGGTATAGAGAAAGTAGATAAGGAAGTGTTGTTTACTACTTCTCATAACACAAGAACTAGGGGTCACCAAATGAAATTAATAGGCAGCAGGTTTAAAACAAATAAAAGGAAGTATTTCTTCACACAACGCACAGTCAACCTGTGGAACTCCTTGCCAGAGGATGTTGTGAAGCCAAGACCATAAGAGGGTTCAAAAAAGAACTAGATACATTCATGGAGGATAGGTCCATCAATGGCTATTAGCCAGGATGAGCAGGAATGGTGTCTTTAGCCTCTGTTTGCCATTAGGTGGGAATGAGCGATGTGGATGGATCACTTGATTATTACCTGTTCTGTTCATTCCCTCTAGGGCACCTGGTACTGGCCACTGTTGGAAGACAGGATACTGGGCTAGATGGACCCTTGGTCTGACCCAGTGGGGCCATTCTTATGTTCTTATTCGTGTATAAAATGGAGTCTCAGGGAGTGTCTTTGGGCAGCCAAGAAGGCAGTGGAAAGTCCCGCCACTGACTGAGCTGGTCCATTGTAACGGTCATACATGTGTTAGTGGTCCTGTAGAGTCTAAGGGATACTAGGTCCTTGCTTCGTTAACAATAAAACCTGGCTGGGTGCCTTTGCTACTAAATCATGTCTGTGGTTTTATTGGGTGGATCAATCAAGGTCTGCTGTGCCAACTATCTGCGCAGAGCCAGGACAGCACACAGAGAAAACACACACACACGGCCAACATTTGACGACAACTGTATTTTGAGACAGTTGCCAACAAGCCAACATAAGGTTTTAGAGAGGAAGTCACTTTTCCATATATAGTATCACTTGCACAATGGGTTGATGTCTGTTATTCACAGGTAACCTAGGGAGTGCCAAACTGGACCAGACCCGGGTCCATCTAATTCAGTATCCTGTCTCTGAGAGTGACCAGTACCAGTTATTCCAGAGGAAGGAGTAAGAACTCTGCAGTCCCCTTTCCCGCACATTAGCTCTCATTCTTGTCTCTAATATTTGGAATTTAGCTTAGCCCTGAAGCACAAGGTTTACTATCCCTTCTAAAATGTATTAATTGTAACTTTGGATGTTCTTCATCCAAAGATGTTGTAACTTTGGATATTCACTTTTTGGCAGGTGTAAAATGAATAAATGGTCTATTCACTACTCATGCTTTTGGCCCTGATTCACCAAAACACTTAATCATGTGCTCAACTGCAAACATTTCCTTACATAAGCATGCACTTAAAGTTCAGCATCTGCCTAAGTACTCTGGTGAATCAGGGCCTTTCAATCTATAGAGATGCCCTGAATGGCAGAATGCCTAAAGGACAAGTCATGATATGGAGAACTAAAGGGATGCTATGGGAACTGTGGGTTCATTGTCATCCACTCTCTGCTGCACGCCCAATGCAACCGCTCTTTCCCAAAGATCAGAGACAGGTTGTGTATTATGTATAACACTCTCTCTTTGTGATAGGGAGGTGGAAGGAAACCAAGTAGATGCCAGACTCATTCGACCTTTGTGAGTCACAGAACTTTTTGTCTGTTTGTTTGTTGTTACTTGGACTAGAATTGCTGCTCTGATATCTACATTCTTTGACTATTTCTACCCAAGAAACTTCACCTTTTCAAAATAGAAGTGAGTGTTATAGATCTTCTGAAGTGTTTCCAGGCATATCAGTCAAACGTTGCTTGCTGCACCAAGGCTCTACGGACAAAGAATTGTGATAAAAGACTTACACTCCATGGAAGTTGGCGAAACAGTATTTTACATGAAGCAAAAGTAATAAAAGCCAAAACAATTTGTGCAGTATTGAACGAGTAATTTAATGAGTAATACAGAAATGACAAATGATTTAAAAGTAACTCAGGTGACAGCTCTCTATTTGTTATTAGAAGAACAGTTCCCTATCTCATAATCCTTCCTTCCTTGTGTGATAATTACTTTCAAGAATAGACTTATTGATCCCATTGTTCCAAGAGCCCTTTCTCACTGAGGGTCAGATTTTGACACTCTCATTCATGCTGAGTAGTATCTTATACTAGGAGTAGTCCAATTAATCTAAATGGACCAAATTCTGATGTCCTCCTTGCAATGCAGTCCACAGGTTTATTTGCAGAGTAAGGTACTACTCCATGTGATCAAGGGTGGCAGAATCCAGTCCTCAGTACTTTTAGTGGGAACAGTTCTGCTACCCTTACTCCCATTGATTAAGACCTTACAACCTTTGTATTCCTGTTGCAACGAACAGGAACGCTTGTGCGGTAAGGTGACTCTGCACATGAATGAAGATGGAGATGTCTGGCCCATTGTATCAGTGGGATTACTTACAGAATAAGGACTATACATGTATATCTTGGCAGGAACTGATCTTTAGATAGATAGTACTTTAAATGGTATTTTGTAGAGAGTGAAGTTGACATTGATGGAGAAGAAATCTCAGTCATTGAATATTATATAAGTCTAGCATGTAAGATGCTGAATTTCAAGCAAAAAAGAAAAATCTACAACATTTTAAAACAAAGAATTAAACTAGGATAAGAACATAAGTTGAGTGGCCAGATCCTACACTCAGATGAGTAGTCCCATTGAAGTCACCAGGACTACACACATAAGGGGTGCAAGATGGGACCCTGATTTTCTAAAAGGTGCTGTTATTAAAGAGAAGAATTTCCATGAAGAGAGGAATCCGAGGCTGTTATATTATTTCAGTGGGGCAACGGCAGGAGGCAAGACAGTATTTCTTGAGCACGGACTGTGCACATCCATAGTTCTTTACTAAATCAGGACAATTTGAGTAAGTGTTCACATATGTACAAGGATTAGCTGAAAATGAAACACATCATGAGATTAGATATTAAAGGAAACAGTGTAGGGTGTTTTTCCTCTTGTTACAGCATATTTTGACTAAATAAACATTTTCCAGTGTATTTTTTTCAGCACAGTTTTACTTATTCCCCAGTAAGGTTCTAAAAGTCTAACTGGCCACAGAAATATTGTTTACTTAATTCAAGGTATTGTATTAGGTGGAGCAATGCTTTTTGCTTTAGTACAGCTTATTACAATACCATTACAATAAGGAGAAGTCAGGTTTGGAGGCTGGTTTCTTTTTAAGAAGACGGGATCTGTTCTCAGTCCTTTTATTTCCCAGTAGCGTTTTTGTCCCAGAAATGAGCTATCCAGATTTGCAAACCTAGTGTATTCTGTGGACTGTATCAATATATCGGCCCAGTCATCCAGGAGGAAGACGTCATACGGAACTGTCCTACTTCCCTTGCACCTTTGCCCAGGGGCTTGGCACAATCTCCCTTTGAGCTCAAGGTGAAATCCATCCCTGTGTGAGGGTCAGTACAAGGCCTGAGCCACATTACAGTCCAACTTAACCCATGAAAATAGCAACTGGTGGGACCTTAATGGGGCATCGGCTTTGTGATGACCCTCTGCACATGGGTAAGTTTCATCCTTAGGGAATTCAGTGACTCAGTGTGATGGCGCTAGTCACCCCAAAATGAGTAGAGGAGCTGAATGGAGGGCAGAGCAATGGACCCATTCTCCTCTGTGCACGCTCAGTGGGGTGTGCTGTCTGCATCATTTCACAGGGTGTCAGGGCAGCCATACTGTCCCTTTCCTCCCAGAACTACTGTGCCTGCCTCAGGTGCAGCACCTCCAGTCGTTCCACCTCCAGTCTGTCCATATGTGTGTCTTGGAAGTTACAACCGCAAAATCCATTGCAGGTTTTTCTATACACTCAGCAGTTCTTAGTGTACAAATCCAAGTGGCTTTGGTTGTTAGCAAAGGGCCCTGACAGTCTACCACAAGGGTCGGCAACCTTTCAGAAGTGGTGTGCCGAATCTTCATTTATTCACTCTAATTTAAGTTTTCACGTGCCAGTAATATGTTTTAACCCTTTTAGAAGTCTCTTTCTATAAGTCTATAATATATAACTAAACTATTGTTGTATGTAAAGTAAATAAGGTTTTTAAAATGTTTAAGAAGCTTCATTAAAAAATTAAATTAAAATGCAGAGCCCCCCGCACAGGTGGCCAGCACCCGGGCAGTGTGAGTGCCACTGAAAATCAGCTTGCGTGCCGCCTTTGGCACGCGTGCCATAGGTTGTCTACCCCTGGTCTACCATATGAGAGAGGGGGATGAAAGCCACCTCTCTCTGCCTGGGGAGGCACATTAGGCGACATAACAGATTAGAGACTCAGCTGTTTTTTCCTTGCACACCACGAGGCAGCTTTGCTGTGGTACCTCTCCCACTACAGCAATCTTAGGAGAAACTTGTTGCTCAGAGGCAAAGGGTCTAGTACACCTCTACCTCGATATAACGCTGTCCTCTGGAGCCAAAAAAATCTTACTATGTTATAGGTGAAATCGCGCTATATCGAACTTGCTTTGATCCATGGGAGTGCGCAGCCCCGCCCCCCCGGAGCACTGCTTTACCGCGTTATATCTGAATTTGGGTTATATCGAGTCGCGTTATATCGAGGTAGAGGTGTATATAAAACACCAAGGGCTAGAATGTGCAATGCTCACTCAGGTGGAGGAGCACTTATTCAGTCCCACTGAAGCCAATGGAGCTACTTCCTGGTGAGCACTTACTCATGTGTGAGTAAAGGTTCCACACCGTGGCTCAAAGGTTATTACCCAGAATGAGAAGTAGGAAAATGCCGTTACTCCACTTGGACTGGACGAATGACAGTCTAAAATCCCTGTGAGAACTGCTCTTGCCATTGTAGGTGTTAAATATTTTTAATGTTTTCACAAATTCCTTTTTCTTTTCTTTTTGGGGGGGTGGGAAGGGGGCAGAGTTAATGGTGATCTCCTTGCTCATATTAAGCAGCAGCGTACTCCACAAGTTGTCTCACTGATTTCAATTGGACTATTCATTATGTATTTATGCGATGTCTAGCACAACAGAGTCCTGGTCCATGACAGTGGCTCCTAAGTGCTATCACGATACAAATAATAAATCAGACTAATGGTATAAAGTCCTATTCAGTACCGATTCACAGAAATGTAGGGCTGGAAGGGACCTTGAGAGGTCATCTGCTCCCATGCTGAGGTAGAATTAAGTATTCCTAGGCCATCCCTGACAAGTTAATCTAGCCTATTCTTAAAAAAAAAAAAACTTCCAATGATGGGGATTCCAACCTGTTCCTGTGCTTAACTACCCTTAAGTTAGAGAGATTTTCCTAATATCTAAATCTCCCTTACTGTAAACTAAGCCAATTACTTCTTGTCCTACCCTGGGACAATGTGGAGAACAATTGATCACCATCTCCTTTACAACAAAATTGTACATCTCTGCAGACTATGTCCCCCTCAGTCTTCTCTTTTGAGGGGGACGTGATAACATGATGACATTCCCCAGACATACCAGTCCCCCATCAGAAGCCCTTACATGAGCCCCAACACATGCTCATTTTCAAACATGGCATGCTTAGCAATGAGCGTGGGTCAGGGCATTGCAGTCTGGCTCTGAAGCCATGGTTTTTGAGTTGATAATTTCCCAAAGCCTTCCCTCCAAGGGAATTAAACATTGTTTTGCAGTGGCAAAGTTGTCACTTATTAATACTTCAAATTGCTAAAACTTACTGCATAGTCCATTGTCACAAGCATTAGGGCAATCTCCACACGCTGCTCCTGATTTGTAAGGTGTTTTTATTAAGGTATTGATATTCCCCCTGAAAGGGTAAAATTAAACAGCATAAAATGTAAAGTCAGTCTACAACACACATCTTCATTTACACACAGGGGACATTTACATTGCAGGAGTGGGTGTGATTAGCAGGTTGTGCAGACATCCCCTCACTAGCTCTAATCCTGCTACCAGGCTGCAAATAAGTGAAGACGTCATGGAGCAGGCTTCAGCACAGGCTGCACAAGGGAGTATGTGCCCAGAGGGGTCAGGCAGGCTTATCCAGCCTGGGCTGATGCCTGTTCTGATGCACGCTGCCTATTATTTTTGCAAGCGAGCTAGAATAAAACTAGCACGGGTGTGATTGCAGCTCATGTAGACGTACCCCTGGCTGCAGTGTAGACACACCCTTAGTCTGGTCTGTAGCAAACAACAATTTCAAAGTGTAACTCTTAATATGAACCAAAGATGTATAACCAACCCCCCTGCACTGCTTTGAAACTCTTACCCGTTGGCTTTATTGTTAACGTATTGCTTACAGTACTTGCAAGTGTTCATGTGCCATCCTGCACAGAGGGCTCACAGCGACCAGCACTGCTACGTCAGAAGCATGTACAATTAACCCTGCAGGAGCAGTGGCAGATTTAGAGTTAGTGGGGCCCTGTGTGCAGCTTCATTTCTGGGAGGAAGTTTGGGGGCACGGTGCAGGCTCTGGGCTGGGGCAGGGGGTTGGGGTGTGGGAGGGGGGCGGCGCTTAACTCGGATGGTGCGGCTCCCAAAGCGACCGGCACAGAAACCCCTTCAGGAGCGGCTCTTAGTGGGGGAGGAGGGGGAAGGAGGCAGGGGGTCTCTGCGTGCTGCTGCACGCGGGAGTGCCCATTGGCCACACTTACGGCCAATGGGAGCTGTGGAGTCTGTGCTCGGGGCGGGGGCAGCGTGCGATTAAAGTGTTCTCCTACTGGCTTTTGTATATTTTACCATTCCTGATGTCTAATTTGTGTCCATTTATTCTTTTACATAGGGACAGTCCGGTTTGGCCAATATACATGGCAGAGGGGCGCTGCTGTCACTTGATGGCATATATAACACTAGTAGACATGCAGGTGAATGAGCCCTTGATGCTGTGGCTGATGTGGTTGGGTCCTCTGATGGTGTCGCCAGAGTAGATATGGGGACAGAGTAGGCAACGAGGTTTACTACAGGGATTGGTTCCTGGGTTGGTGTTTCTGTGATGTAGTGTGTAGTTGCTGGTGAGTATTTGCTTCAGGTTGGGGGGCTGTCTGTAAGTGAGGACTGGCCTGCCTCCCAAGGTCTGTGAGAGTGAGGGATCGTTTTCCAGGATATGTTGTAGATCGTTGATAATACACTGGAGAGGTTTTAGCTGGGGGCTGTACGTGATGGCCAGTGGTGTTCTGTTATTTTCCTTGTTGGGCAAATCGGACATCAGGAATGGTAACATACAAAAGCCAGTAGGAGAACACTTTAATCTCCCTGGACATTCTATAACAGATTTAAAAGTAACTATACTTGAACAAACAAACTTCAGAAACAGGCTTCAAAGAGAAACAGGCGAACTAAAATTCATTTGCAAATTTAACACCATTAATTTGGGCTTGAATAGGGACTGTGAGTGGCTGGCTCATTACAAAAGCAGCTTTGCCTCTCCTGTAATTGACACCTCCTCATCTATTATTGGGAGTGGACTACATCCACCATGATCGGATTGGCCCTGTCAACACTGGTTCTCCACTTGTGAGGTAACTCCCTTCTCTTCCTGTGTCATTATATAATGCCTGCATCTGTAATTTTCACTCCATGCATCTGAAGAAGTGAAGTTTTTTACTCATGAAAGCTTATGCCCAAATAAATCGGTTAGTCTTTAAGATGCCACCGGACTCCTTGTTGTTTTTGTGGATAAAAAGAAGACGCTCGTATTTCTCACTTACCAAGCAGTTAGAAAAGAATGCTTAGATTTTTAAGCAGAGCAGACCTCACTGGGCAATTAAGGGTTCTCTGAGTTGTTTTATTTTAGAATGTAATTTGCATATACGCTTCTGCATACCACTATTACTGAATTGCCCCTCCGACCATAAACCCACTAAAAAATTATGATGCAATCAGCAATGTAGCTGAAAGTTTCCTGGGTCATTTTAATGAATTAAAACACTAAGGAATTCCAAGAATCAATTAAATCTATAGTTAATACATACGCAGGGCAGTAATGGCAAACATAAAAGTAGTTGTATTCACTCTCAGGACAAAAGGCAACTGCACATCCAATCTGGTAAGACTTGTACCAAACCACCTGGAGATAGAAGAGTAACTACATGAGTGAATGTGAAAGACTATGTTTTAATATAAAATATACTTCTATGAAGCTGGATTTGGGCACATTATCTTATCACACAATGTGGCAGAATATAAGTCACATCTTGTAGGAGAGAAACCAGACTATGTAGTTTTCATATGGTCTTATTCACCCTTTGTAGGATGTAATGGGAATGAAATGCAACCAACATGGTAGATTCTCAGTCACCTGGAATATTTAAATCAAGACATACATACAAACAACACATACTCTGGTTCAACCACAAACTGTTGGGCAAGATTCAGGAGTCACTAGATAAAAGTATCTGGTCAGTGTTACCCACAGCTGGTGAGACTAGATGGTCATAATGGTCCCTTCAGGGCATGAAGTCTAAGACAATACAATTCTACAGAGTTTGTAAACCAATGTAAAGCTGTTTATCTCCCTAGGTTCTTATCTCACCCCCATTCCAGTAATAACTTAGGGCCTCCAAAATATTTTAAAAAATACAAATAAATTTTCACACATTCTTCCTTCCTAACCTGTAGGAGAATTAGCTTGATTAGTTTATAATTTGTGAATGTGTATGTGTCTGAAGAAGTTATTGAAGGAACGCTAAGGGAAGATAATAACTTATAACCTAATTTGCCATCAGTACAGCAAGAAGAACATTACTCCCACAAGAAAAAAATCTAGTAGATTTTTCGAGTCTATCCCTCTGCCAATGTGTTACTGTTCCCTACAACTTAAGTAGCTTGGTCTAGCCTAGTTTTCAAATATCCAAGCCATAGGGTTTCCACCATATCCCTAGGTCTAATACATCTTACTGTGAGGAAGTTGGTCATAATATTTAGTCTACAGTTTCCATATTCTTATTTTTTTTGGTCACATTAATTTTGCTCTGTTGGAATAATTCTTATCCTTCATGGTGTTTATTTTCTTTAAATATATTGAAGCTGTTATTCTCCTACCCATGATAATCATTTAGTCAAACATGTATCAGTTAAAACATGAATGTAACAAGTGGTACTATGGTCCCTACCTGAGTATAATGGCCAGTCACTGCACCTGGTGTGGTTGACCCAATGCCATACATGAAATTTCCCACCTCATTGTACCAGGCTTGAATTGCATCTGACCAGGAATTGGGTGCAGTTGACATGTAGAGATTTTCGCCACAGCCCACTGCTGAAAATGGAAAGGAAACAAGTCACAAAAGCTGAAGAAAGGGGCGTAAGAAGATACAAGCGCTTTGCCATGTGGGTAGAACCAGTAGAAAATTCAGGAATTTCTAGGACAGTCTGGTGGGAAGAATCTGTTTCATTTCCTGAATACCCACACACTACAGCCTTGCCCTCTGTCACTCTCCAGGTCATGAGTGAATGGTGTTGGGGAAATCCCAATGGTTCAAAGGTTAACTTTGATTCTCAAAAGCATTCAAAGATTCAGATGTTTATCTGAACCTTCATGGTTCCAATAAATTAGCAAAGCCCAGATCTACCAAAATGCCAAGGGATCCCCCAAACTGAGAGATCCACCCACTCTGGACAGATGTTGCTGCCAGCAAAAACTCCTTGACATTGCTCACTCATTCCCTGTCCACGGCATCCTGAATAGTCTCATACTGGCCCAGCCTTCTGGTTTTCTCCATAGACTATGTCTACAATTCAAGGAGCTACTGTTAAGGATCTACAAGCTGAATGGAAACTTTTTAAAGACACCATAATGTATACCCCAAATTAAAAACCATAGTAAGTGAACCAAAAAAGTGACACCCTGGCTAAATAACACAGTAAAAGAAGCAGTGAAAGACAAAAAGGCATCGTTTAAAAAGTGGAAGTTAAATCCTTGTGAGGAAAATAGAAAGGTGCATAAACACTGGCAAATGAAGTGTAAAAATATAATTAGGAAGGCCAAAAAAGTATTTGAACAACTAGCCAAAGACTCAAACATTTATAGCAAATTTTTTTGCCTGCTAAACAACTGGTGGGGACAGTGGATGATCGAGATGCTAAGGTAGCACTCAAGGACGAGAAGGCCACTGCAGAGAAACTAAATGAATTCTTTGCATCGGGCTTCACAGCTGAGGATGTGAGGGAGATTCCCAAACCTGAACCATTCTTTTTAGGTGACAAATCTGAGGAACTGTCCCAGATTGAGGTGTCATTAGAGGAGATTTTGGAACAAATTGATAAACTAAACAGTAATAAGTCACCAGGACCAGATGGTATTCATCCAAGAGCTATGAAGAAACTCAAATGTGAGATTGCAGAACTAACTGTCATCTATAACCTATCATTTAAATCAGCTTCAGTACTGAATGACTGGAGAATACCTAACATGACGCCAATTTTTTCAAAGGGCTCCAGAGGTGATCCCAGCAATTACAGGCCGGTAAGCCTGACTTCAGTACCGGGCATACTGGTTGAAACTATAGTAAAGAACAAAATTATCAGACACAGAGATGAACATAATTTGTTGGGGAAGAGTCAACATGGTTTTTATAAAGGGAAATCATGCCTCACCAATCTACTAGAATTCTTTGAGGGGTCAACAAACATGTGGACAAGGGGGATCCAGTGGATATAGTGTACTTAGATTTTCAGAAAGCCTTTGACAAGGTCCCTCACCAAAGACTCTTAAGCAAAGTAAGCTGTCATAGGATAAAGAGGGAAGGTGGTCTCATAAATTGGTAACTGGTTAAAAGATAGGCAACAAAGGGTAGGAATAAATGCTCAGTTTTCAGAATGGAGAGAGGAAAATAGGCGTCTGCACTGGGACCAATCCTATTCAACATACTCATAAATCATCTGGAAAAAGGGGTAAACAGTGAGGTGGCAAACTTTGCAGATGATACAAAACTACTCAAGATAGTTAAGTTCCAGGCAGACTGTGAAGAGCTAGAAATGGATTTCACAAAACTGAGAGACTGGGCAACAAAATGGCAGATGAAATTCACTGTTGATAAATGCAAAGTAATGCACAATGGAAAGCATAATCCCAACTATACATGTGAAGTGATGGGGTCTAAATTAGCTGTTACCACTCAAGAAAGAGATCTTGGAGTCATTGTGGATAGTTCTCTAAAAACATCCACTCAATGTGCAACGGCAGTCAAAAAAGCTAACAGAATGTTGGGAATCATTAAGAAGGATAGAGAATAAGACAGAAAATATCATATTGTGTCTATATAAATCCATGGTATGCCCACATCTTGAATACTGCCTGCAGATGTGGTCGCCCCATCTCAAAAAAGTTATATTGGACTTGGAAAAGATTCAGAAAAGGACAAAAAAAATGATTAGGGGTATGGAACAGCTTCTGTATGGGGAGAGATAAATAAGACTGGGGCATTTCAGTTTGGGAAAGAGACTGAGGGGGGATATGATTGAGGTCTATAAAATCATGACTGGTGTGCAGAATGTAAATAAGAAAGTGTGATTTACTCCTTTTCATCACACAAGAACTAGGGGCCACCAAATGAAATGTATAAGCAGTAGGTTTAAAAACAAACACAAGGAAGTATTTCTTAACACAATGCACAGTCAACCTGTGGAATTATTTGCCAGAGGATGTTGTGAAGGCCAAGACTATAACAAGGTTCAAAAAAGAACTGGATAAATTCATGGAGGATAGGTCCATCAATGGCTATTACCCAGCATGGGGAGGGATGGTGTCCCTAGCCTCTGTTTGCCAGAAGCTGAGAATGGGTGATAGGATTTGGATCACTTGATGATTACCTGTTCTGTTCATTCCCTCTGGGGCACCTGGTATTGGCCACTGTTGGAGACAGGATACTGTGCTAGATGGACCTTTGGTCTGAACCAGTATGGCTGTGCTTATGTTCTTAATCCACCCTGGTGTTTGTTATGAAAATATTGAGAAAATAGGTTTTCTTGCAATGATTCTTAAAGTAGGAGTAACTCCATGGAAGTCAGTGGAATTACACTAATGTAAAACTGGTGCAACATAAATCAGAATCAAAGCTTAAATTTGGATCTGGATTCAAACTTTCTCATGTGTCAGGAGTGGTCATGTCCATTGTTTTGTTTTGGGTCCAGTCTTGAATAAGCTCAAAGTAACAACAGCATTGTTCACCATTCTGTGACCTCAATTAAAAGTGTTTTACCTTCACACAAAATATTCTTCATATTATTAGAGCTGTTTAGGGATAAGGAGTCGGAGGAGGGGGATTGGAATGAGAAATCTAAACAAAAACATTTGAAATTTTTTCCCTTTTTTCCCCAAAATTAAAAATTGTGAAATTTCTTGGAAATTTTTCATTATTTCTTTAATGTTTAAATTTAGTCTATATTCAAAAAATATTGCTTACCTCTAAATATCACACAGCAGACTAGATGAATCCATACACTCCACTGTTATAAATCTTATTCATTCAGCAAAATATTAATACCACTTAAATATGAGTGGGGTTATATTATCTGAAAATTGTTCATATAATTGGATGAATTGTGCATTATTCATTTAAAACTGACACTTTACTTACTAGTTGTCCTTCTGCTTTCGGGACTGTGGAGTAAAGTACATTCATTTGCCCAACTTTTGGCATTCTCTGCAGCTGTGGGACTCCATTCCTTAATGAAATGAGAAACATTAGGTGTTCAGATGTGTATCTCCTAGTAATGCAGAATGTAGAAGAGAACATACACTTGGATATTGCATTTTCAGAGTGTTTAAAATCTTGACAACTCTCTCTCTTTCATTTGGGTAGTAAAAGGAGAAGGAGCTCAGTAGCTGCACACCTTAGGAGAAGGCTAGAGAGAACGTACCACAAGACAACTGGGAGACCAGAGCTAGTGGGTTTTCCATTCACTTGAAAAGGAGACTGTAGAGGGGTGGACACCAGCTCCTGCCCTGAGGGGCTTAAAACAGCCCTAGGAAAGGGCTGTGGCAGGAGAAAACAGCCACTGGGCTGATTGGGGGAAGCAGGCAGAGTGGCGGCCACGCCCCAAACAGAGCCCATCTGCCCCCTATATAAGAGGCTGGGAGTCAGGGGCTCAGCAGTCTCTCTCTAGCTATAGAGGGAGATGGACCTGGTTGCAGGGACCTGAGCAGATTACTTGAGTGGAGCAGGGCTGGGGAAAGGCAGAGGAGCTGGGGAGCTCCAGCCTGGAAAGCCCCAGGCTGTGGCCTAGCAGAAGGCCAATGGGTACTGGGGGTTGCAGAGGGCAGCCCAGGGGTAGGCAAAGGCAGCAGGTCCAACCCCCCCTTGACAGTGATGAGTGGCCTACACTGCAGTCTGCCCCAGGGAATGGGGGCTAGTTGCTGACTGGCAGTAGCCTTACACTGAGGCAAGGTGGGGATAAGGGGTGGGGGTTCCCTGGGTGGGGAGACCCTGAGACCAAGGGTTTACTGCCAGAGGGACAGTGCCCCAGAGAAAGGGGCACCAGGGCCTTGAAAGGGACACGGGCCAGCGGTAAGGTGGATCACCGGCCTGCAGAGGGCGCTCCAGAAGCTGGACGAGCTAATTCCCGACAGAGACCAGCAGGAGGTGCCGCAGGAGTGAGTCCCGCACGCTTACAGAGATGTTGTGCATGAGTAGCAAGATTTGTCACCCCCAATGTGCTTTCTTCCCTTGATAATTCCTATGTTCTCCAACATCTTAATGGGGAAAGGATTCAAATGACATGTTTTCTGCCGGCTGAAATGCTGTGCCCTTGCAAATTCTCTACTAACATTAGTATACATTACAGATTAGTTTGCAAAATGCATCTTACCATCCTCAGCATGTTGCTAGCAGTTGGCATCACCCCTCTCCTTAGGGCATTGTGCTTGTCAACAATCTCCTTTTGTTGATCTGCCTTGTCAGTTGACAGAGCAGCAAAACCTGATGTCTAAATAAAAAAAACATGGTTTTTTGTATATAGGTTGAGAGAGTCAAAAATATTTTATATGTGAAGCTAGGAATCAATTCCAAGTAATGTGTCTTTATTAACATCATTAGTTCATGAAATATTTTAAAATTAATTTAATCCAAATGAATCAATAATTAATTCATAAATTATGGGTCAGTTATGATATGTGTTCTATGTTACTTAGCACCCTACTTCATATGTGCTCCTGGTGAGCACAATTTAGAAATGAGAAACAAAAATCCTAAGATTAGATAATATTATAGATATACAGTATTTAGAAGAATCTGTCAATTTGGCCAAATTCAGTGCTGGTAAAGACAGGAACAACTACATTGAATTATTTATTTATTTACAGTGTGGTTGCTCCTAGGACCCCAGTCATGGCTGAGGATCCCATTGTGCTAAGCACTGCACGGACATATAGCAAAAAGATTGTTATATGGAGCTATGTGACTATTAAGCATCTTTTTGGAAATTTTTGCTGAAGCTTTTGGCTGAAGCTTTTGGCATTTTGAAATTCTTACTCCTTTCAAATCTGTGAAAATACCACAAAAAGTTTGAGTTCTTTAGTGTACTATAGTATTTCTTCAGGACCGTGAATGTCATACCTAAGGTTACAAAAGAGATTATAACCCCAATTATGAACATCTAAGCTCAGTCAGTATTACTGCATGTGTGTGTCATTTCACTTTTCATTCAGCCTCACTCAACCAAAGGGTCTTAGGTCCTAATCCTAGGATTGCTTCTTAATGTGCCTGACTTTACTCACATGAGTAATCCCATTGCCATTGAGAGGACTACTTATATGAGCAGAGTTAATTGTGAAAGTACTTGCAGGATCTGGCCTTTCATTTCCCTTGAACACTTGTACCGTTTTAAGGACTTAAATTACTCAAATGCTTCTCAAGTATCAGGGGGTAGCCGTGTTAGTCTGTATCTACAAAAACAACAAGGAGTCTGGTGGCACCTTAAAGACTAACAGATTTATTTGGGCATAAGCTTTCGTGGGCAAAAACCTCACTTCAGATGCATAGAGTGAAAGTTACAGATGCAGGCATTATATACTGACACATGGAGAACAGGGAGTTACTTCGCAAGTGGAGAACCAGTGTTGACAGGGCCAACTCAGTCAGGGTGGATGTAGTCCACTCCCAATAATAGATGAGGAGGTGTCAATTCCAGGAGAGGAAAAGCTGCTTCTGTAATGAGCCAGCCACTCCCAGTCCCTATTCAAGCCCAGATTAATGGTGTTAAATTTGCAAATGAATTTTAGTTCGCCTGTTTCTGAAATTTTTTTTGTTCAAGTATAGTTACTTTTAAATCTGTAATAGAATGACCAGGGAGATTGAAGTGTTCACTTACTGGCTTTTGTATGTTACCATTCCTGATGTCCGACTTGTGTCCATTTATTCTTTTGCGGAGGGATTGTCCGGTTTGGACCATGTACATGGCAGAGGGGCATTGCTGGCACATATAACATTAGTAGATGTGCAAGTGAATGAGCCCTTGATGCTGTGGCTGATGTGGTTGGGTTCTCTGATGGTGTCGCCAGAGTAGATATGGGGACAGAGTAGGCAACGAGGTTTGCTACAGGGATTGGTTCCTGGGTTGGTGTTTCTGTGGTGTGGTGTGTAGTTGCTGGTGAGTATTTGCTTCAGGTTGGGGGGTTCTGTAAGCAAGGACTGGCCTGCCTCCCAAGGTCTGTGAGAGTGAGGGATCATTTTCCAGGATAGGTTGTAGATTGTGGATAATGCGCTGGAGAGGTTTTAGCTGGGTGCTGTATGTGATGGCCAGTGGTGTTCTGTTATTGTCCTTGTTGGGCCTGTCCTGTAGTAGGTGATTTCTGGGTACCTGTCTTGCTCTGTCAATCTGTTTCCTCACTTCCCCAGGTGGGTATTGTAGTTTTAAGAATGCTTGATAAAGATCTTGTAGGTGTTTGTCTCTGTCTGAGGGGTTGGAGCAAATTCGGTTGTATCTTAGGACTTGGCTGTAGACAATGGATCGTGTGATGTGTCTTGGATGGAAGCTGGAGGCATGTAGGTACGTATAGCGGTCAGTAGGTTTCCGGTATAGGGTGGTGTTTATGTGACCATCACTTATTTGCACTGTAGTGTCCAGGAAGCGGATCTCTTGTGTGGACTGGTCCAGGCTGAGGTTGATGGTGGGGTGGAAATTGTTGAAGTCCAGGTGGACTCCTCCTGATGGTCAAAATGACAGATTGGACCTCTACATAGAGTGCTTCCACAGACGTGCACAGGCTGAAATTGTGGACAAACATCATTTGTCCCATAACCTCAGCCGTACAGAACGCAATGCCATCCACAGCCTCAGAAACAACTCTGACATTATCAAAGGGGCTGACAAAGGAGGTGCTGTAGTCATAATGAACAGGCCGGATTATGAACAGGAGGCTGCCAGGCAACTCTCCAAGACCATATTCTACAGGCCACTATCCTCTGATCCCACTGAGGAATACCAAAAGAAACTACACCATCCGCTCAAGAAATTCCCAGCTACAGTACGGGAACAAATCTACATGGACACACCCCCAGAACCCCTACCAGGGGTATTCTATCTGCTACCCAAGATCCATAAACCCGGAAACCCTGGACACCCCATCATCTCTGGCATTGGCACTCTTACAGCAGGATTATCTGGCTATTTGGACTCTCTCCTCAGACCCTACGCTACCACCACTCCCAGCTATCTTTGAGACACCACCGACTTCCTGAGGAAACTACAATGCATTGGTGTTCTTCCTGAAAACACCATCCTGGCCACCATGGATGTAGAAGCACTTTACACCAATATTCCGCATGAGGATGGACTACAAGTTGTCAGGAACAGTATCCCTGATGAGGCCACAGCACGCCTGGTGGCTGAGCTTTGTGACTTTGTCCTCACCCACAACCACTTCAGATTTGGGGACAACTTATACCTTCAAGTCAGTGGCACTGCTATGGGTACCCGCATGGCCCCACAGTATGCCAACATTTTTATGGCTGACTTAGAACAACGCTTCCTCAGCTCTCGTCCCCTAGTGCCCCTCCTCTACTTGCGCTACATTGATGACATCTTCATCATATGGACCCACGGAAAGGAGGCCCTTGAAGAATTCCACCTGGCCTTCAACAATTTCCACCCCACCATCCCGCCGCAAAAGAATAAATGGACACAAGTCGGACATCAGGAATGGTAACATACAAAAACCAGTAAGTGAACACTTCAATCTCCCTGGTCATTCTATTACAGATTTAAAAGTCACTATCATTGAACAAAAAAAACTTCAGAAACAGACTTCAAAGAGAAACAGCAGAACTAAAATTCATTTGCAAATTTAACACCATTAATCTGGGCTTGAATAGGGACTGTGAGTGGCTGGCTCATTACAGAAGCAGCTTTTCCTCTCCTGGACTTGACACCTCCTCATCTATTATTGGGAGTGGACTACATCCACCCTGATTGAATTGGCCCTGTCAACACTGGTTCTCCACTTGCGAAGTAACTCCCTGCTCTCCATGTGTCAGTATATAATGTCTGCATCTGTAACTTTCACTCTATGCATCCGAAGAAGTGAGGTTTTTACCCACGAAAGCTTATGCCCAAATAAATCTGTTAGTCTTTAAGGTGCCACCAGACTCCTTGTTGTTAAATGCTTCTGTGGCTTTAGGGACTCTTAACATTTCACCCCGCCCGAAAATAGTCAAAATCAACATGAAGTGCTTTGAAATGGGATGTGCTTTGAAGTGCTTTGAAGTGGGATGATTCGAATGACTTGAACCAAATGTGTTTTTCTTTTTCAGTTTGCAAAAAATAGTTGATATTTTTATTTTTCGTCCAGTTTCAGGACAAGAAACATTTCAGAAATCTCAAAATGTTCCTGGGATTGGAAAAATGTTTCCCACCCAGCTCTTGTCCTACCTGTCCGGTGGATGGCTGCAGCACAGCAGTCAGGCCCAGGAATGCAGCCAGCAGAATCATCTCTGAAAAGGGAAGAACAACCTGCTTAGTTCTCTTTCCTGCCTATAGCTTAGGCTTATTCAAATACATTCCAGCGGAAGTGTGCTCCCATGTGCTGTATATGTCTGGGGGTTTTCTCAATCAGAAAGGTAGTGGTTTTGTCACCAGGTCTTTATACTAGAGAGAAAAATCCTCCTTTCTTTCTCTCTCATTTCTAACAGCACTATGAACCAACCAGCTTTCCATGTTTTCCTCAATGTACATGGTCCTCTACTAGAGGGTTTTCTTTTAGACTCTGGTCAAACACAGTGGCCTAAGTTAAGTGTAGAGGGAGGTACTAGTTTCCCTGCATGGAGGAAAGGGAGACATTACTACTGCTGCCACTGTCTTCGGGCTTTCATTGTGAGGGGACAGTTTTAGTTTCTAGTCAAAGATCCATAGGAATCTTCCCTGTGGAGACTGCAGAGGGGATGCACTGAATTAGCATGTGCACTACCCACCTTTGCAATACTCCCTTCCTAGCCACTTATGGCATTTCTCTTGCCCATACTGTCCATCCCATTGTGGAAGGGATGCTGAAGACATGGTAGCAGAGATGTCTCCCCAGAAGACTTTCTACTCGTGGGACCATGCACCTGGGGTTACAGCAGCACAAGCCAGTGCAAACCCAGTTTGAATTCAGCCCCTTAGGTTTAGTTCACACCACTGCCCCTAGTTTATAATTGAAAGCAGAGAGCTGGCCATCTGCATGGAAGGAAAATAAGATTTAGGGCTAGATGGTAACATTAGATACAACCGTGAGCAAGGGGTGGTGCATGAGCTCCCAGAAGTATCCTTGGGAGACATCCTTCTCTGCCTCAATTCCTCCCTTGCTGTCTCCTTGCTCCTCAGGATGCTAATTTATTGCTGGTCTATAGGACCAATGCCAACTTCTACTCCCAGCTCCCACAGCTTTCCTCATGACTCTGGCCAGTGAGTAAGGGCAGGAGCTGAGTCTCTGTCCATTCCCCTTCCACCTGCTCTGGGGAGGGAGTAAGTGGGTAAGTAACTCCGCCTACCCCTACCCAACCTTTGAGTAGCTCATGTGAGAATGCTGAGGGGGGGATTCCTTCTCCCCGGTGTGAATGCATAGTCCTAGTCACAATCTAGCTGAATAACTGAGATGAATATAGCAGACATCTGAGTGTTTATTCATGTTCTATGAGTAGTTGGTTAATGATCAGCACTGGAATAGTGATGAGCTGATGGGATGCAGGGCTGCCTTAAAGGTCCACCCAATAGCCCTGTCCAGTGCAGAATGCAGCTGCCCATTTCTTGCACTGGACAGGACTCTTAGCTTCTGAGAGGTGTGCTTGAATCCTTACACTGCGTTTCTGTTTCATTCTGGATGCAATTCAAACAGTGCTCAGGATTATTTTCAAATCCCTGTAAGGCCCAGGACCCATTTATCTCTGGGGATCTTTGTTCCCTGTTCTTGTTGTTAGGATCAGCTTGGAGGCTTTGACTCTCACTACCTGTGGTTTAATTGGCTTGGGCTAGTGGCTGGGCTGCAATTCACTTCCATTGGCCCATTGCCCAAGCCCCAGTCTTAGTAAGTTTAAGGGCATGATGTTATTAGCTTTATTTTGTGCTTGGTTTAGCGGGAGGTTATTGGTTTTAGTTTAATGTAGTCTTGGTAAAATGGCAATTTCCATATGCCACAGAAGTGGGTCTCTAGAGCCACTTGCAAAGAGAGCATGTTGACAGGGAGCATCGGGGGAAAGCGGGTTGCGTTTTCCTTCTTGTATAGCCAGCTCCACTGCTCACCGTATTGCTTCTATGACACCATAAGCAATGGGTCCTAACCTCAGGAGGTGCAAATGGGTGTATCTCTATCAGCTTCAGTGAAGTTACACCCATTTGTATCAGCTAGGGAACTGGTCCATTTTGTCTGACACAGTCTTAATGTCTGCCTGCACTCCTCTTGGGTTAGGTAAGGTATTGGCTATTTGAAGACATATCTGATGAGAGGTATTGGCAATCTAGTAGTCTAATGGCCTTGTGACATTGTCCTCTAGCTGCTCACCCACATAGAGGATAAGGGACCTCCTACTGCTACCTTGGAAAGAGTTTCTGCTTTAGCTGAACTGGTCCTGTGTTTTGTGCAACCAAGATTCTAATCTCAGCTCCCCAGATACTGATATGTACTGTGACAAAGTTCCTCCTCTATCTTGGTGGGTCCTGCACTTATTGGGAGATTTTCTTGCCTCAGAGATTCACCATGTGGGCTAGGGAACAGCCCAGAGACCTTCCCCTCTGGAAGAACCCACAGTTCAGGTCAATTGGGAGGTTTGGGGGGAACCCAGGCCCACCCTCTACTCCAGGTTCCAGCCCAGGGCCCTGTGGACTGCAGCTGTCTATAGTGCCTCCTGTAACAGCTGCATGACAGCTACAACTCCCTGGGCTACTTCCCCATGGCCTCCTCCAAACACCTTCCTTATTCTCACCACAGGACCTTCCTCCTGGTGTCTGATAACGCTTGTGCTCCTCAGTCCTCCAGCAGCATACCCTCTCAGCTCCTTGCACCTCTTGCTCCCAGCTCCTCACACTCACACCACAAACTGAAGTGAGCTCCTTTTAAAACCCAGGTGCCCTGATTAGTCTGCTTTAATTGATTCTAGCAGCTTCTTCTTAATTGGCTCCAGGTGTCCTAATTAGCCTGCCTGTCTTAACTGGTTCTAGCAGGTTCCTGATTACTCTAGTGCAGCCCCTGCTCTGGTCACTCAGGGAACAGAAAACTACTCATCCAGTGACCAGTATATTTGTCCTCTACCAGACTCCTGTACCCCACTGGTCTGGGTCTGTCACAGTACATGCAAAGTATCTAATAATTGTATCAGTCTGTGGCATTTGGATTCATTATGCATTGCCAGTTCCTCAGTTTGCAATGAAGCTATGTTCATTTTCACTAGCTAAGGATCTGCCTCAAATCTCTAAAATATATTAACACTAAACAGATTAATATTTATCTTTAGGGTTAATAAACATAAATTTCCTTTCCTGCTAATACATGTTTATGGTGCTGTGTTTGTTTGACTCTAAAGTATCGTTACCACACATTTGTTATCTTATAACTTTACCTTACTATTTCCAAATGTAATATTATGCATGACTGCACCAGGAGTTGAGATTAAAGAAATATTCTTAATAAAATGATCCCCCCCCCCCGCATTTCATTATGAACTAGACAATGGGAGGATTTTTGGTAAATTTGTAGCTGTACACAAGTATTTCAAGCTAAAATGCATCTGTTTTCAAATGAAACTGGGCCAGTCTTAGAGCAAACTATGCTCATATCCAAGTGAAAAGAAATCATTTTGCATATACAAGTGATTTTGCATCAAAACCATGAGAAAATATATGCTGTGGCATGTGGTGAAAATAACCAACTCATAGAAATTGTGAATACGGTTAAATTTGCACATAGGACTGAGAAATCTCCCCCAAGGAAATGGCAAACATGTTCATTCTAACAGGGGGGAGGGATAGCTTAGTGGTTTGAACATTGGCCTGCTAAACCTAGGGTTGTGAGTTCAATCCTCAAGGGGGCCACTTAGGGACCTGGGGTAGAAATCAGTACTTAGTCCTGCTAGTGAAGGCAGGGGGCTGGACTCAATGACCTTTCAGGGTCCCTTCCAGTTCTAGGAGATAGAATATCTCCATATATATATATTTTTAAACTTTTATAAGAAACAAAATAGAAATGAGTTTTGTACATGATTCTTACAAAGTTACGAAAATGCCTGCAGGATCCTATTGAGAGTCAATGGGACTCCTTTTATTAGTCACTTAGATGCTTTAGAAAATCTCATCCTTTTCAACCAAATGCTTATACTTCACAAGATGTAGACCTGGTTGCTCTAAGAGTTAAACCTTTGAGCTCGATCCTGCAATCAGTTCTGTGCACTAGACATGTTCAAAGTCCCATTGACTTCATTGGGGTGCTTCATGGGCACCATTGCAGGATCAGCACCTGTGTACCTTCAGCCTGTATTATTTCAGCATTACAGGCAGAGAGCCTCATGTGTATGTGCTTCCGCTCCCCTCCCGAGGGCTGAGTCTTGGAAAGACTCAATCTGTCCTAAATTATTCATACGAACCAGGCTGTCTTCCTTTCTTTGATACAAAAGTGCAACCCCCCAGTTCATTATTGATTATCTCTTGAAATTGCTTTTTAATTATATAAACTATTATTGTTCTTTAGGTAGCTTTCTATGTGTGCAAGACAGTTTATGGATTTGTACAGAGATAGGATCCCTGTTCTGAAGAGAATATTATCAAAGCCAACAGTGCACACAAAGAAGATCTGGAATTTAAATTTATACATTATTTAACACCTCTGCTTAACTATTGCTTTATTGTCTATTCATCTATTATCTGTTGCTTTATTGTCTATTCATCTAAGGCCACTTTTTATTTTTTCTTGATTCCTTCCATATTTTCTCTTACTTTTGCTAACCCTTTGACTATTTTTTACTCTTCCTCATTTCATTGAAAAAAAAATCAAGGCATTATATTGCTCTGAATGCCCTAATGTTTCAAACAGCCTTCTTTGTAGTAAGTTATATTTTAAAACCTGAGAATAAATTCCCTGTATGTTAAATAAAGGAATGTAAATCTTACCTTTCCTTTCTGGTAAGACAGGAAATGTCTTCTGCACCTTTCAAGAGTTGGTGGAAGTGAATGGATTTCTTCACTGGAGCATGATATATAGCTCACCTGTTTTCCTGCTGTGGTAAGGTGAGTCAACGTCACAGAGGATATTATAAAACCCTAATTGGAGCTGGCTAGAACATTGGGTTTCCCATACATTTTTGCCAAAATATGTTGTTTGTATTTGATTTTTACTTCCTCCTATTGCGTACATAAAGTGCATGGAAATCTTTGCTTTACAGTTAAGCTGACCTGAGTTTCTTGTACATTGTGAAATTTACTTATGATTAGCAGGAAGAGTGAATGGTATAAACTCACGTCACAAAGGCTTTTAACTAGATGTGTCAACTCTCTGTAATCTCTAAGGTTTAGTGGATCTGATATTCATCTACACCCGTACCAATTAATTTAGCTAATCAATGGAGTAATTGGGCATAACTGAGCTGGTTTAACTGAGAGAATGAGCATGGGCCATTGTCTTGGTATTGGAAAGATAATGGGGCAGATTCCTCTTTATACCAGGGCCTCTCCTCATCACTGTGGAAGTATAAAATTCAGCGTGGAGTAAAAGGACCTTAGTGTAAATGAGAATCTGTCCCACTATAGAGCAGGGTGGATAACGGTTTTCCCATCCTGTGAATATTTATGAGATTTGAAGAATGTTCCATTCCTCACTGGGATAAAACTGAGACAGTTCAAAATTTTTCATGGAAAACAAGAGGGAGAGAGGGAAAGTGACTCACCCTTAAATAGCCAAAAGCTCACTTGGTCAGAACAAGTGGTGGGCATGTGGGAGATCTGGGTTCAAGTCCCTGGCCTGAAGTAGGCATAGCATGGACTTGGGTCTTCTATATCCCAGATGATTATTCTAACCAAGTGGGCTATTTTGTGGTGGGTTGCTCTCAAAATTGCCAATTGGAGCTGTTCCACTTTGTATAAATAATTAAATATTATGGGGCTCAGAGAGAGACTGACTTCGTGAGCTGGTGGTTTGGACATTAGAGTCTCTGGTTTGAATCAGGCAAAGCAGGGACTTGAATGTGGGTCTCCTACATGCTAAGTGAGTGCCTTAATCACCAGGCTATACATGCAGCTGAAAACTCCCTGGCAAAAGTTTTGTCAGAACAGACCGTTTCCCATGACAAGCTCTGGTTATAACAAGTTGTCATTTTCCAATGACAAACATTTTGTTTAAATATTCCCAACCAGCTGTAGACCAATATGGGATAAAGATTCAAAACATTTTTTTAAAATGGGATATGCCTTTGAAATAAAAAAAAAAGACTGCCAAAGAAACAATCAGTGTTTTATTTGTGATGCAGGTGACTGATCTCCAAACAGTTTAAAATGGCATTGTTTGCATGTATTGTTTAACAATGTAATACCTAAGGGAAAGGAAAGGCTCACAGTTGTTAGCTACAGGGTAATTGAACTCCAAGACAGCAAGAAGCCTTCTAGAGGTGACAGTGTTTCACAAGTGCAGTAGGTTTGATGTCCAATCGCTATTAGCCAAAGTACGTTGACTTGCACCTTGTGTAGTGAATTAGACCCAAATAAAGTGAGTGTGAAATACTACCAGATCAGAATTAGTAATGGTTTACCCTCACTTTGCACAGGAGCTGACTGGTGAAGACATTCATATCCAAGTCAGTGGTGATCATAGTTGTTCTCTTTCATAGCTTCTCTCTGCTGATACAATCTACAGCCTTCCATTATTTCCCGGGGAGCCAGGACACTGGTGCTATTGGACAGAGCAGTAAGATGGCATGACTAGTTTAGCTGCTGTATTACTTATACTTGCATAGAGCATAAGGGAAACTTGTTGTGCTTGGTAACAGATATGCTGTTTTTACTAATTGAGCTGGGAAACTCTTCCTTTTTTTATAGGAGCAAGACTCCCATGATGCTTTGTAGTTAAGATGAAGGTAATTTTAGAAAGTAGAATTTTACCAAGCACTAATCTTTACCACATTTTGAAAACTGTTCTAGGAGATATCTTAGCAAGGTACTAACCGCAATATATTAAACAAATAAATATGTCTTAAGAAACATAAATAATGACTACCCAAGAGATGTTGAGCCAGTTGGAAATTTGGAATTGAACAGGGCACCTTGGAAAGAGCCTAAGATAAAAAGTGTGTATGAAGAAGAGACAATAAATAAGGGCCAGAATGACACACTAAAAGGCTAAAAAGGGTATAATTGCCCCTAAATTATAGCGGGAGTAAGACCATCTGCAGTCTGGATGCAGGGTGTCAGAGAACGACGGGGGAAAATCTTCAACAGTTGTTGGTAACTGCATGCCTCTGTGTATGTGCGTCTCTACGAATTGTGAATCAATAAACCCAGCCCTGGTCTATACTACGAGTTTAAGTCGAATTTAGCAGCGTTAGATCGATTTAACCCTGCACCTGTCCACACAATGAAGCCATTTTTGTTACTTAAAGGGCTCTTAAAATCGATTTCTGTACTCCTCCCCGACGAGGGGATTAACACTGAAATCGACCTTGCTGGATCAAATTTGGGGTAGTCTGGATGCAATTCGATGGTATTGGCCTCCAGGAGCTATCCCAGAGTGCTCCATTGTGACCGCTCTGGACAGCACTCTCAACTCAGATGCACTGGCCAGGTAGACAGGAAAAGCCCCATGAACTTTTGAATTTCCTTTCCTGTTTGGCCAGTGTGGCAAGCTCATCAGCACAGGTGACCATGCAGTCCCAGAATCGCAAAAGAGCTCCAGCATGGACTGAACGGGAGGTACTGGATCTGATCGCTGTATGGGGAGAGGAAACCGTGCTATCAGAACTCTGTTCCAAAAGACGAAATGCCCATGGCTTACTGGGTTGGCTCACAGGGAATTAAAATCAACAAGGGGGACAACTGTCACACCGAAACCTGGCCAGTCATGAAACTGGTTTTCAAAGCCTCTGTGATGCGCAGCGTGCCTTGCTGTGCTCTTCTAATCGCAAACAGCTTAGTCAGCAAACAGCACCAGCGAGCTTTTAAATGTCCAAAGGCACATTCTACCACCATTCTGCATTTGCTCAGCCTATAGTTGAACTGCTCCTTACTACTGTCCAGGCTTCATGAGCTATGGGAGCAAGGGGTAGGCGGGGTCGGTGTGACCACGCGGTGCTGCCGGCTGGGAGAGCAGCCTGAGGCAGAAGCCTCCAGCTCGCATGATATTCCAGGCAGGACTGAATTTCCATTAGACGAAACTTAAAGAAGAGAATGACCTGGAGACACTCCCATTTATGTCCAGGCGCCCCTGACCGAGATCAGCCAGGAGCACCCATGTCTGCCCAGGCGCCCCTAACCGACCTCACCGATGTCGGCCGGAGCACCCAGGAGACGACGACGACGGCTAGCAGTCATACTATACCGTCTGCCGCCGCAAAGGCAAGGAGCTGCTGCTGTGTAGCAATGTAGTTCCGCATCTGCCAGCAGCACCCAGGAGACGTACGGTGAGCTGAGCGGGCTCCATGCTTGCCATGGTATGTCGTCTGCATGGGTAACCCAGGAAAAAAGGTGAGAAATGATTGTTTTGCCATTGCTTTCATGGAGGGAAGATGAGAGGGAGGGGGGCCTGATGACTTGTACCCAAAATCACCCGTGACAATGTTTTTGCCCCATCAGGCATTGGGAGCTCAACCCAGAATTCCAATGGGCCGTGGAGACTGTGAGAACTGTGGGTTAGCTACCCACAGTGCAACGCTCTGAAAGTCAAAGCTAGCCTTAATACTGTGGACGCACTCCGCCGACTTAATGTGCTTAGTGGGGACACACACAATCGACTGTAAAATCGATTTCTAAAAAATCGACTTCTATAAAATCGACCTAATTTCATAGTGTAGACATACCCTAACCAGTCAAAGTGGATTTAGCTGAGTTTTTTATTGCACTAAATCAGGACATGAGAGAACCTTCTCACTAAACATATAATCACAGTTTAATTTCTCAATTATTAGTTATCTGTTAATTGGTTATTATTGACAAATTATTGATTATCAATGACTAATTATCAATAGTTATATGGGAAATCAAGCGTAACCAACACAAGCTAGTTCCTTGTTATGAACAATAAGGGCTGACTTCAGGTTTTCAGAGAGTCATAAATTTTTAAGGCCAGAAGTGACCATTGTGATCATGTAGCCTGACCTCCGGAGTAACACAAGCTATAGAAACAACAAGGAGTCTGGTTGCACCTCAAAGACTAACAGATGTATTTGGGCATAAGCTTTCGTGGGTAAAAAACTTCACTTCTTCAAATGCATGGAGTGAAAGTTACAGATGAAGGCATTATATAATGAAACATGAAGAGAAAGGAGTACCTCACAAGTAGAGAACCAGTGTTGACAACAGTGTTGACAAATAAATCTGTTAGTCTGTAAGGTGCTACCGGACTCCTTGTTGTTTTTGTGGTTACAGACTAACACGGCTACCCCCTGATACTTGACAGGCTATAATACATTCCTGAGTCAAAGCAAGGTTGAACAAGACCATATTTTTAGAGCCATAAAGCAGAGTAATAGAGTTTAAGGCCAGAAGAGACCACCACATCATCCAGTCTGACCCCATGTATATCACACACCACCAGCACCACCAACACCACCAGCATCTGACATTAAACCCAACAATCAAAATGAGACCAAACTATTACAGCTTTCTAGAGGCTAAACTAGTGTGTGCCATAGGCCGAGAATAGGAGGGACTGAGTTGCACCGATGCCATAAAGTCCCTGTAATTGCAGGGAGCTGATTAAATGAGATATACTCAGATGACCCCGGCAAGTCACCCAGGCCTCATGCTGCAGAAGAAGACAGAAAAACCCCAAGGCACCTGCCCAGCTGGGGTGGGGGATGATTCCTACTCGAACCCACATATGATCGTCAATTAGACACTGAGCATTTGAGCAAGAACCAGCCAGCTAAGCACCTGAGAGAGAGACTGCTCAGTGCCAACTCAAAGCACCAGCCCACCCCATCCAGTGTCCCATCTCCAGCCATGGTCATCTCTGATGCTTCAGATGAAGGAGACAAAACAAAACAAAACCTCCCCCACAGAATATATTGGTGAGGGGAGGGGAAGAATCCTTTCCTGGCCCTAGGTGAGGCCCTGAAGCACGAAATTGTGGGAACCCCAAAGTGAGAACTGGAAGGGACCCCCAGGGTTGCTAATCCCTACCTCCACAAGCAGCCCCATCATGCAATCCCACTCAGAAATATCTCCATCTCGCTCTTAAAACTTACTGAGCTGTTTGTCCCCACAACTTCTATTACAGGCTGTTCTTTAACTACACTCTGATGTTTAGAAACTTTAATCTAATTCCTAGTCCAAATTTATCCATGGCCAGTTTAGACCCATTTGTTCTTGTGACAACACAGTCTTTTATCTTAAATAGCTTTTCACCCTCTCTGGTGTGTCCCTCTGATGTATTTATACAGAGCAACCATTTCTCCTCTGAATCCTTGTTCTGATTGGCTAAACAAGGCAAGGCATTTTAGTCTCCTCTCCTAAAATAGAAAAAAACATCCAATCTTGATCTCCCTTGATGGATTACCCACCTCAACCCTTGGTAAATTATTCCAATGGTTAATTACTGTCACTGTTAAAAATATGCACCTTTATTTCCAGTCTGCATTTGTCCAGCTTAAACTTCCAGTAATCGGATCTTGTTATATCTTTGTCTACTAAATGAAAGAGCCCTTTGACATCAAACGTCTGTTCCCCATGTAGGCACTTAGAGACCATGGTCAAGTCACTCTTTAGCCGCCTTCTCATTGATAAACTAAACAGACTGTGCCCCTGGATTCTTTTCCTATTATACATGTTTTCCAATCCAGTTGTCATTTTCATGGCTCTTCTCTGAATCCTCTCCAATTCAGCTCAGCTTCACTATTATGAAACTGGAGTAAATTCATTGTCCATTGTGGTTTTAGGGCTAGAGTCTGATACCGGCTATACAGGTAGAAAGCTGGAATAACACCAATTTCCTCAACTTGAGGAAATTGGTGTTATTCCAGATTTACACCTGTACATGTTAGATCAAGCTCCATTAATGAGTCAGAAGTTGTGGGCTTTTCCACCTTTTCTACTCATGGTTTAATTAAATCAGGAAAAGACAAACTAACAAGATGAGGATAATGTTCAGAACTCTGTCTTCACTCCAAAGATCTTGGTAATCCCAGCTGAAGGAACAGTCAGTCTGCAAGCATTGGAGGATCTCCAGATACAATATGACCGTTTCTTTACATGGAGGTTCATTATTTGTGAGGGGGTTCAGACTAACTTCCAGAATGGCTTAACTGACTTCATGTTGTTGTTTGATTTCTTCCCGTGCACCACCAATTTCTTCATTAACAATATACATGTATTTTTACACTTCTGAATCTCAGCGGATCATCATGATGTCATATTGATAACATCTTGTCTCAGGTTGTGGGTGGGTAGTGTTTTTGTTTTTGGAGAGGAATCATAGACTGTTGGTCTTTTATTACAGCATGAAAGAATTTCTAGCTTTTCTTGCATCCTCGTGAATTTTAATATTTCCTCCTGTTGCATCAGATTTACTAGAATTCTTAGTTCTACAGCATTTGTTTTCCTGAATCCATTTCCCCCTCTACTGCTCTGTTCTGTGAACCCAGTTCTGTACTATGCTAAGATCAAATAACTTGCTATCCCTGGTATCTGAATTCTGTATTAGGCTCACGTTTTCAATCAATTCCTTCCTAATTATTTCAGGTCAACTTATAAGAAACGGATAATTAGTGTTTATAAGAGAACCAGAACTATAGAGTTGCTAGCATGAACGTAACTCCTGGTCTTCCTCTATAATCCTCCACTGGCTTCCCTTTCTCCACTGCAGCAAACATAAGTTGCTTGTCTTCACTTTCAAGACCTTTCATAGCCCAATCCTCACCCTCCCTATCCTCTTTCATACACTACTCAGATGATGACTGCCATCTCCAATCAGGTAATGATGTCAGCTTTCATCGCCCACTCATTACATTTTCAAACAAGTATTTTTGTGCTTTCTCCCATGCTGTCCCTTTGGAGGAGCTACCTGTAAACATCTGCAAAGTTTCCTCATTGTCCTCCTTAAAACTCTTTTCAGTGATTCCTATTAAAATCGTGGCAACAATTAGGCTGCTGGTGTGCTGAGACTACAGCCCATCATGGTGACCAAAGCTGTCTCTTTGTTTCCTTGTGTTCTCCTATTTGTCTGTCTGTGCCCACCTGTTGCCTCTTGTCTTAGAGTATAAGATCTTTGGGGTAGGGACTTTTGATGTGTGTTTGTCCAGAGCTGTGGGGTACTGATTAGGGCTCCTGGGTGCTACAGAAATACAAATAAATAGTAATCATAAATTGTGTAATGAACTGAGCGCTCAGTGATAATGGATTCTGTTGAGACTGTCTGTCTTATAATTTGAATGCGCGTCAGGCAAACACTGGTATCTTTGTATCAGTACAGAGTGCCATGTGTGGCAGAGGGTTGAGAGTGATGTATTGTACATTAGCTCTCAACATTAAGAACCTAGGGAAGTTTCAGTGGAGCTTCTTCCTCTGATATTTTAGATACAATGGACCCGATTCTTTCCTAGCATTCCTTCTCCCCTCATTGACTTCATTTATTTGGGGAGCATACATTTTGTTTCTTTATTAGTTTAAACAAAGTAGCTCTCCCTGTCCATGTATCACCTGGGTTTAATCTATGAGAGATAGTTTGTTCAAAATATAATTCAGTATTGTTATGATTCTTCTACAGGACTACTTAGGCACTAGAGTCAAGAATGCCAAGCAAAACTAAGTGTGTTAGCATCTGCTTAAACAAGGCATGTATTTAGCAAGCTGATGATTGACTTATTAATAATGTATTTATGAAGCAATAGACATTTCACAACACCACATTTATTTAGAATGATAATTGCATTATGTGGAGAAGTATGAACAATCATAACAGCTAAACCTAGTTACTTAGAACTAGATAAATTGCACAGAAAAGTGAAATATGCTAAAAATTAGGTGACAGCGCCATAATTTATATAAAAAAAAAATCTCCACAGCTTTGGGGCTGGATTGTGTTTATACAGTTTGACAGGAAAGTGGTAATAAGTATTCCCTCATGGCATTATGGCTATGCAGATCTTTGGTTTAGATCTTCAGTGGAGTAGATTAGATACAGAAATAGAATCTCAGGCATTGTGTATCATTCAGGATTATAATAGACTGTGGAATCTGTGGAATCTCAGATGTGGAATCAAAATCTTTATTAAGAATTTGATCTAGTGTTTACTTTTTCATGAGTCTGTATGTACTTGAAGGCAGCAGAGAGATACTGTAGCAGAGAAAGCGATGAGCAAGAAGGGATTACTTTATCCCTTCATGCAACAGCAGAAAGTGGGACATTTTTCACTGCCAATTTTGGTTCCAAAAGTAGACATCTTTTTCAAAGTACCATTGACCCGGTATGAATCCTCAAACCTGCCAGAGGAAGATGATAGGAATTAGGACTGAAGCAAGACGTTATGGACTAGCTCAAGCTTTGACATGCCACCCTGGGTGAGTGGTGTTGTGTTGCAATGCTGCCCACAGAGAAAATCAAGGAAGGAACTGTGGCCCCAGGAGATGGTTTGGGGACAGGCCCTAACTACTACCCCATCATTCTAGCTCTAGAGGCTCAATTTTATTTGACCTTGTATGGGTGGGTAGGGAAGGGGGACAGGGTCAAGGAGACATTGCAAAGTTGATCTTCTATGTGATTCTCCCCGATAGTGCTGTTGCTGGCACAAAGGGAGGGATGGGGTCGGGGCAGAAGAGAACACACACCACTGCTGATGGAACATTAGCAGAACTGCTCATGCAGCTTGTGCTCCTTGCGGACTCCAGAAAGAATTTTGGCTGACTCAGCCAGAATTCTCTGTGAGCTGCCCACTGCAACATGGCTCCCCTGCCTTAACCCTCATGCACGGGCTATGCCCAACCATAGCCCTACCCCAGTCCTCTCACTTCATAAACCCAACTCATGGTCTCTACGCAGAATATTTTCCCAAGTTTACCATGACACCTCAGAAGTATTTTTAACCCCACTCTCTCCTTCTAGAGATTAAGGGCCACATTCTATGTTCAGTTGCAAGGGCATAACTCTTAGGGATTTCTGAAGAAATAGTATTTCCGTGCCCACTTTAAGTCCCATGCTCAGGTAATAAAAACTGGGCTTTTCTCCCGGTGTCCAATGGCAACAGAACTGCAGAGCATGGAAAGCTTCACATATCAGCCTCCCTATCTAATGAGCTGCCATGCCAAAACCCAGCCAAGTGTGGTTATAGTCAGATAAGAGGATATACACAGTACCACAGACTCTTTTTTTTTTTATGGCTGCTTCTTATGTGGTAAATATTCAATAGGCTTCATATCATTACATCTGTGCTTTGGAGTTCTACTGCTCCGGCTACCTGCATCTATGGCTGGTGCGACACTGCTTATCTTCACAGTCACATCCGCCGAGTTCACAGCCAAAACACAAAGTCATTTCCCCCCCTAAAATGGCTAAAGGTAAAATATTTCAAAACACCTCAGTGCCTTAGGCCCAGATCCTTCAAGGCATTAAGTGCCTAACTCCGCCTGAAATTAATGGGAGTTTGTGACCTAAATACTTTTGAGGATCTGGGACATGGACTTTTAAGGCCAACTGATTTTCAGTGGGACAGAGGTGCTAAGTCATATAGGCACTTCTGAAAATTTTACCCAACATCTCTAAACTGTATATAACTAAATATGGGCTCCTAAATCCATATTTAGGCACTGGCTGTTTCAGATGTACTGAGCCCCTGCAGCTCCCCTGAATCCATTCGGAATTTGCATGCTCAGCCCCTCTGAAAATTAGGCAGGTTTTTTTTGAAGTGCCTGACTTTACCCTCCCCAACGTTGAAATTGTTTTTATTGTCCCAACTGTTGCAGAGGCTGGAGAGATGCAGACACCAGCGCACTCTCCTCCTCCTCTGCCGCACATTTTATCCATGTAACAGATTCTAACCTGTGAGCCTTCATTGGTGTTAATATTGGCTGAAGGGGTGTGAGGAAGCAGGAAACCTGCTTGATGTTCAGGTACCAGGCCTCCTGACACCATTCACAGACTCAGCACTGTCATTCTGTTGGAGACTCTGAGCCAAATTCTCCTCTCAATTAAACCCAGGTGATTTTATTGATCTCACTAAGGACTGGGCATAAGTACAGAATTTGGCTCTATATCCAGTCCTGTCCCTTTTCTGTTACAAAGCCACCTCCTTCCTGCTAGACAGGATGGATTGTAACTGGACAGAACTAGGAGGATCAGCAATATATCTTTTCTATTTCTTTATTTAAATTCAATTGGTATATATACAGGGCCATACGTATAGTATGTAAGACTGAATATACAAAATGCACAAGAAGTCTAAGGTCTGGCCAGTTCTACTGGGTGGCCAGGAGGACAAGAGAAAGTGTTGAGGAAAGGGTAGGGGTAGATTACAGGCATATTGGAGGCAGGGTCATGGCAGGATTCCTGCCTAGAATGAATCCCACCTGTCCTTCTTTCCCCTTGCTCTGAATTCCCCTTCACACCCATGCTGCTCTCCTGCCATTCTATGTCTCATCCTGTTTCGGTTTCCTAGCCCGTATCTCAGGATTGGAGAAGTCACACGTCATGAAGGCAGCTTTGGGAAGGAGGGGAGCCGGCTTAGAGTCAGGAGCAGTGATAGTGATCAGGAAATTGAAGGGAAAGCTGTCTCTTTGCCTTTGATGAAGGATGGGGTTTGTGGGGGAGGACACAGGGCTTTTAGCACTGACTAGGAAAAAAAATGTTACCAGAGGGCTCAGAGATGGGAGAAGTCACACAGGGCCGGCTCCAGGCACCAGCGTACCAAGCAGGTGCTTGGGGTGGCCACTTCGGAGAGGGGTGGCACGTCCAGCTGTTTGGCGGCAATTCGGCGGACGGTCCCTCACTCCTTCTCGGAGCGAAGGACCTCCCGCCGAATTGCCGCCGCAGATCGCGATCGCAATTGCGATCGCAGCTTTTTTGTTTTTGTTTGGCTGCTTCAGGCGGCCAAAACCCTGGAGCCGGCCCTGAAGTCAGGTTTAGTTCTGGGAGTGAAAAGGAGAGAAGCTGTCGGAGGAAAGGAGGAAAAGGTGAGAGAGAGAGAGAGAGAGTTGGCCCATCCACTTCTGCCTCTCAGGCCAGAACTCCCAAAGGACATCAATATTTATCCTTTGGCTTCTAAAGACTTTAACTGTCTAGGTGGGCATACAACCCAGTGGTACTGAGGGACTCACAAATATAACTGAATTCATTCTGTGCAATAGGGAAGCACTAATAATATCTGTATGATACAAATAAGAATATAGGAGGAAAAGAGTTGCCATCCTGGGTCAGACTAGTAACCTGTCTCCCACAGTGGTCAGTACCAGAGCTTCAGGGGGAGTGTCGGAACAGGGCAATTCTGGAGTGATTCACCTCTGTTCTCCATTTCCAGCATCTGGAAGTCAGAGGGTTAGAGGTGCCTTGAGCATGGGGTTACATTCCTGACTATCTTGGTTAATAGCTATTGACGGATCTATCCTCCATTAATTTAACTACTTTTTAAACTCAATTATAGTTCTGGCCATCACAATGCCCCATGGCAATGAGTGCCATAGGCTAACAGTGTGTTGTATGAAAAAGTACTTCCTCTTGTTTGTACTAAACCTGCTGCCTATTAATTTCATTGGGTGACTCCTGATTTTTGCATTATGTGAAAGGGTAGATAGCATGTCTCTATTCCTATTTTTCATAATTTTATAGACCTCTATCATATTCCCCCTTATTTGTTTCTTTTTTAAGCTGGACAGACCCAATTTTTGTAGTTTCTCCTCTTATGTAAGTTGTTCCAAACCTTTGATCATCTTTTTTGCCCTTCTCTGAACCTTTTCCAGTTCCACTGTAGCCTTTTTGAGATAGTGTGACCAGAACTGGACACAGAATCCAAGGTGTAGATGCACCATGAGTTTATAATGCCACTACATAATGGGGACACCTCAGGCCTCATTGACAGACATAGAGATATTGTGTCTTGCCCAGGTCACACAGGAAATCTGTGTGGCTGAGGTAAGAATTGAACTCAATGGCAGGTGACTATGAATTGAGACACTTTGTCATGAACAGCTTCTCACCACAATTCATAGGTAAAATAACAGGATTATGAAGAGAAAGATGGTTAATAAGTTATATAAGGAAAAGTGTCAGGGAAGATTCATGGCTCTCTGAATTGAAAAGGCCTTTGTTTCGCAGGCAGAATGAGTATTTGGCTCAATGCCCACAATGAAGTGAATTGCTGAGTGGCCTCAGTATGCTCTAATGTTGCTACAAGTAAGTACTTCTGGGAATTAAATCTTTCAGTTGTTGGAAAATCCAGGTCTGTTTTTTTGTTGACTTGTATCCAACTCTACTTTTACTCTGAGACCAAGAGAAGCTTAGTGTTTTCAGTTGAGTTTATTTTAAAATGTAGAGTTTGTTCTTAACCATAACTCAAGGCAAAGGTTGAGTTTTGTGAAGCTACACAGATCAAAACTGATTAAAGGTTCACACAAACTTTGCACAACTCCAGAAATGTTGGTGATTAACCCAATTCTTTATGGGCATCGCTTCACTGAAGGCAATAGACCAATGCTGATTTACACCTAAGAGCTTGATCCTGCCAGTTGCTGAGAACCCTGGTCCTGATCGAGTGAAGCACATAAGCATGGGTTTTACTTCTAACACTTGAGTAGCTCCATTTACTTCAATAGGAGCTGAGGGACCTCAACTCATAGGATCAGGCTCTTCATAGTGTGTTGATTCCTTCCTCTCTCTTCCAGATGGATTTTTTTTAAAGGATGCAAAGGAATTCTGCTGCCACACACCCCAAGAAAGATACCTTTCCCAGTGGAGATAACACCATGGCTTGGGAAACAGGGATGCCCTCACTTTCACTGACCGGAAAGAGTCTGCTCTAAGGGAAGAAGCATTGTCTAGTGCTCAAAGCAGAGGCCAGGCAATCAGAAAACCTATGTTCTATTCCTGAGATTGCTGATGACTATGTGATCTCAGGCAAAGTTGTTGTAGCTGTGTCAGTCCCAGGATATTAGAAAGACAAGGAGGGTGAGGTAATATCATCTATTGGACCAACTTCTGTTGGTGAGAGAGACAAGCATTTGATCCGATGAAGAGCTCTTCTTCAGGTTGAAAGCTCGTCTCTTTCTCCCACAGAAGTTGGTCCAACAGGAGATATTACCTCCCCCACCTAGTCTCTCTGATCTTGAGCAAGTCATTTCACTGTTCTGTGCCTCAGCTTCCATTCTAAAAACTGGGGATAACAATATTGTCACTCCTTTTTGGCCTGAGTAAATAGCCCAAGCTGGGGGCTCTGCAGCTTCTTTCCAGTAGAAGAAGAAATTGATGATGGAGTCAGGTATTTCCTTTGATGCAATCTTGTTTATTTACACAGATTATACATTATGTCCTGCTTCCCTGAACACAGTAGGAATCAGACAGTCAGAGACAATTCCTTTGCTCACATACAGTTCCTAACCTGCCTTTCCAGCCAGCGCTTTGTCCCCCAAAGTGCTCTCTCTCTATCGCTCTCTCAGAGCGTCCTCTCACATCACACTACCAGCTCTTATTTTACTGTCTGCTGGGCTTTCTAGCCACTTCTGTATCTTTCTGTCCCTTCTCTCTCTTATAATCTGTCAAAACAGTTCCACCAGTCAAAGACCTACCCCTTCTATTTGCTCTCAGTACCATGAGGAACCCACTGGGACACATGGTTCAGCTTCTACCCCAGCTTTTCCATGTGCATGTGTTTTTGAATGCTGTTGCTATTGTTTCAGACACTGGGGTACAATTTACGTTTCTCCTGAATGAAAGAGGTGGTTACGCCTAAATCATAACAACAAGGTTTATTTTTTGTCCATCACCTTTATGGAGCCTAAAATTGTGATCCTTAACAACCTATATGAGACGGAAAGGAAATAATTTAACAAACTTGCAAAATGATGCAAGCTTAACTATCTGCATAGTTACATAGTGTCTTCCTGTCAGGATATTTTTATGTCACCATACCAAATAGATTTTACCTCCACCATAATCGCTCTAGAGCTTTTTGCTCTCTGCCTGATTTCCTTTCAGGCAAGTTGAAGTGGCTGTCTATAACGTGCTCCTGAAAATGCATAAGCAACGTCAGAGGATTTAAGTCTAACTTTTTTACTCACAAGGTCATAGCTCATGACCACCTCCAGCGGTCCAGGTTGACTAGCCATGGTATTGTTCATGTGATCCAGTAATTCAGGTATAGATGAGTAATAGTTTCATCATAGGGTGTAACACATTTCTTAGCTCCAAAAGTGATTGCGAAAGGGGTGTCTTTGTTGATACTGTTCCAGCTGTGCAGGTATTGAATTTCCACTAACCCCACCTTCCATGTCTCCAGAAGAGCGAAGAGTTTAAAAAACTAGCTGTATTGTAAAGTTCAAACTGGTGTTTTGGGGAATAACCCCAGAGTTGGCACTGCTAGGTAAAGTGATGTAAAAGCTGCTGTCGCTCATTTTTTTCCTCTTGGCAGGAGTAATTGTTTTCTGTCATGTCTAAATGTCACAGAGTTGAGATGCTTCCACCCAGCTGTTAAACTTATCGGGCCATCCCAGCCATTCCAGCAATAGCTCTTTCTCTTCCCCCCCACCCCGCCCTTTCCTTTCTCAGCTAGAACTTTTTCAGTTCTCTAAATACTGTCCTGTTTCGGGTTAACTTTTTATAATTCTTCAGAGTAAAAAGATCCAGTAACTGTCTTACTCCTGTAATCTTTTGATTGGTATACAAGTCTCTGTCCCTTGGTTAAGGCTTCATCCACTATGAATGTCTCATTGATTGAAGTTTGTTCAGAACCTTTTGCAAAAGCTCCTTTGGTTTTTGTTCGTCTCACGTGGTTGCCTTTTCTAAAAGGGACAACAACTGGTTTTATTTCAGAACTGTCTCCAAATGCTATTTTCCATACCTCCAGAGAATTTGAGGGGTTAACATTAATGGGTCTGGTACATATAGTTGTGTGAAAGCTCTGGTTGTGACTCTTTATAAACTCAGGTAACATGTCAATGTAGCAAAAGGTGTTGTGGCATGTAAAACATCTCCACATCTTAGATTTTAAAGCTCTATTAAACTGCTCCACAACCTCAGCGTTGACTTCATTATTAGTAACAAAATCGGGAACAGCATGTTATTTTAACAATTTGTTTAAAAATACTTTTCTCTGCTCAGTTTGTAATTTTTGAGGCATATGACCTTCACTGAAAATAGTTTTAAAGGCCTTCAATACTTCACCACCCATCTTGTCTTTTCGGCCTAAGGCCTAGGCGTATTTAGATAGACATACTAGCACTATTAAGATGTACTTAAAACCACCATTGTGTTTGGAGAACTGCTGCATATCCACCAAATCTGCCTGCCATTGTGCATCCACATCTGAAACGACAGTCTTGTCTCTTTTAAAACATATTTGAGCCAGTTTGCATAAAGTGTAAACATCCTGGTCTGAAAGCCAAGCTGTTAGCTATCATCTTTTCAAAGTTTTACTATGCTTTTTGGCAGCTTGAAAAAGAGGGTTCACCCCTCTGAAGCTTCCAGATTCCCCAGGGGTGTAATACATTTTCTTTAACAGAGACATCTGTGTAGACATGATAGTTAGTTGTAGCGTCTTTTTACTAACACGAGTAAGGAGAGGACATGTTCACAATGACAAATTTAAACAAGTTTTAATAATCACCTGGTTCAACACCCCACTTTACAGCTGTCTATGGAAAACTGAAGCCGGGTCCCTCGTCTTTATAGGAGGTCTGAGCTGGTTCATTCTTCCATTTTGTTCTTATCCAGGGTCTCCTTTTTGAGATCTGTATCTGAGGCATGAGCAAAAACAGCAGATGCATGATAGATTTAGCCCCACAGGGCTACCAATGTGTAGGTTCTCAAAGATCTCCAGAAAAGTGTCAAGCTGTCAAGAGATTGTCAGAAAAAAACAGCTGTAAGTCCATTGTTTTTAGATGTATGCAGCCCCGGGTCAGTTCCTAGCCCATTATACCCCATCCTGAACAGACATTTTTTATAGTGTATTTACCTGACCAATTTTCAGAGTAGCAGCTGTGTTAGTCTGTATCCGTAAAAAGAACAGGAGTACTTGTGGCACCTTAGAGACTAACAAATTTATTAGAGCATAAGCTTTCGTGGGCTACAACCCACTTCTTTGATCTCCGATGGGTCGGAAACGAGAGGGAGTGTGGGCTATATTGGCAGAGAGAAAGGAGGGTCAGGACAAAACTGGGAGGAAAGATCAAACCAGTATCTTAGATGCCTATATACAAATGCGAGAAGTATGGGTAATAAGCAGGAAGAACTGGAAGTGCTAATAAATAAATACAACTATGACATTGTTGGCATCACTGAAACTTGGTGGGATAATACACATGATTGGAATGTTGGTGTGGATGGATACAGCTTGCTCAGGAAGGATAGACAGGGGAAAAAGGGAGGAGGTGTTGCCTTATATATTAAAAATGTACACACTTGGACTGAGGTAGAGATGGACATAGGAGATGGAAGTGTTGAGAGTCTCTGGGTTAGGCTAAAAGGGGTAAAAAACAAGGGTGATGTCATGCTAGGAGTCTACTACAGGCCACCTAACCAGGTGGAAGAGGTGGATGAGGCTTTTTTTAAACAACTAACAAAATCATCCAAAGCCCAAGATTTGGTGGTGATGGGGGACTTCAACTATCCGGATATATGTTGGGAAAATAACACAGCGGGGCACAGACTATCCAACAAATTCTTGGACTGCATTGCAGACAACTTTTTATTTCAGAAGGTTGAAAAAGCTACTGGGGGGAAGCTGTTCTAGACTTGATTTTAACAAATAGGGAGGAACTCGTTGAGAATTTGAAAGTAGAAGGCAGCTTGGGTGAAAGTGATCATGAAATCATAGAGTTTGCAATTCTAAGGAAGGGTAGAAGGGAGAACAGCAAAATAGAGACAATGGATTTCAGGAAGGCGGATTTTGGTAAGCTCAGAGAGCTGATAGGTAAGGTCGCATGGGAATCAAGACTGAGGGGAAAAACAACTGAGGAGAGTTGGCAGTTTTTCAAAGGGACACTATTAAGGGCCCAAAAGCAAGCTATTCCGCTGGTTAGGAAAGATAGAAAATGTGGCAAAAGACCACCTTGGCTTAACCACGAGATCTTGCATGATCTAAAAAATAAAAAGGAGTCATATAAAAAATGGAAACTAGGACAGATTACAAAGGATGAATATAGGCAAACAACACAGGAATGCAGGGGCAAGATTAGAAACGCAAAGGCACAAAATGAGCTCAAACTAGCTACGGGAATAAAGGGGAACAAGAAGACTTTTTATCAATACATTAGAAGCAAGAGGAAGACCAAAGACAGGGTAGGCCCACTGTTTAGTGAAGAGGGAGAAACAGTAACAGGAAACTTGGAAATGGCAGAGATGCTTAATGACTTCTTTGTTTCGGTCTTCACCGAGAAGTCTGAAGGAATGCCTAACATAGTGAATGCTAATGGGAAGGGGGTAGGTTTAGCAGATAAAATAAAAAAAGAACAAGTTAAAAATCACTTAGAAAAGTTAGATGCCTGCAAGTCACCAGGGCCTGATGAAATGCATCCTAGAATACTCAAGGAGCTAATAGAGGAGGTATCTGAGCCTCTAGCTATTATCTTTGGGAAATCATGGGAGACGGGAGAGATTCCAGAAGACTGGAAAAGGGCAAATATAGTGCCCATTTATAAAAAGGGAAATAAAAACAACCCAGGAAACTACAGACCAGTTAGTTTAACTTCTGTGCCAGGGAAGATAATGGAGCAAGTAATTAAGGAAATCATCTACAAACACTTGGAAGGTGGTAAGGTGATAGGGAACAGCCAGCATGGATTTGTAAAGAACAAATCATGTCAAACCAGTCTGATAGCTTTCTTCGATAGGATAACGAGTCTTGTGGATAAGGGAGAAGCTGTGGATGTGGTATACCTAGACTTTAGTAAGGCATTTGATACGGTCTCGCATGATATTCTTATCAACAAACTAGGCAAATACAATTTAGATGGGGCTACTATAAGGTGGGTGCATAACTGGCTGGATAACCATACTCAGAGAGTTGTTATTAATGGTTCCCAATTCTGCTGGAAAGGCATAACGAGTGGGGTTCCGCAGGGGTCTGTTTTGGGACCGGCTCTGTTCAATATCTTCATTAACGACTTAGATATTGGCATAGAAAGTACGCTTATTAAGTTTGCAGATGATACCAAACTGGGAGGGATTGCAACTGCTTTGGAGGACAGGGTCATAATTCAAAATGATCTGGACAAATTGGAGAAATGGTCTGAGTTAAACAGGATGAAGTTTAACAAAGACAAATGCAAAGTGCTCCACTTAGGAAGAAAAAATCAGTTTCACACATACAGAATGGGAAGAGACTGTTTAGGAAGGAGTACGGCAGAAAGGGATCTAGGGGTTATAGTGCACCACAAGCTAAATATGAGTCAACAGTGTGATGCTGTTGCAAAAAAAGCAAACATGATTCTGGGATGTATTAACAGGTGTGTTGTGAGCAAGACACGAGAAGTCATTCTTCCGCTCTACTCTGCTCTGGTTAGGCCTCAGCTGGAGTATTGTGTCCAGTTCTGGGCACCGCATTTCAAGAAAGATGTGGAGAAATTGGAAAGGGTCCAGAGAAGAGCAACAAGAATGATGAAAGGTCTTGAGAACATGACCTATGAAGGAAGGCTGAAAGAATTGGGTTTGTTTAGTTTGGAAAAGAGAAGACTGAGAGGGGACATGATAGCAGTTTTCAGGTATCTAAAAGGGTGTCATAAGGAGGAGGGAGAAAACTTGTTCACCTTAGCCTCTGAGGATAGAACAAGAAGCAATGGGCTTAAACTGCAGCAAGGGAGGTCTAGGTTGGACATTAGGAAAATGTTCCTAACTGTCAGGCTGGTTAAACACTGGAATAAATTGCCTAGGGAGGTTGTGGAATCTCCATCTCTGGAGATATGTAAGAGTAGGTTAGATAAATGTCTATCAGGGATGGTCTAGACAGTATTTGGTCCTGCCATGCGGGCAGGGGACTGGACTCGATGACCTCTCGAGGTCCCTTCCAGTCCTAGAATCTATGAATCTATGAATCTATGTTTCCCTTTTGTCTGGGCCTATAAAGGTAAAACCTGCCCCAGTTAGTAGAGGTGTCACACTACCCACTTCCAGACGGGTCACCTCACCCCCGAAACTTGACCTGATTGTTCAAAACTGTTCTAGGGGAGTTTCTATGGGTCTGAAACCCACTCCAATTGGTGGAGAGTAGTGGGAGGAGTTCTTAGAAGGGTCACATGCCACCCCTTGCTTCCAGTCATGTGTCAATCTTGACCCCAGAGGTAATATCCCAGGGTGAGGGGCTTATGGTGACAGGCAGGCAGGGCCTTAAGGGTAAAGGGGTGGGGTCAACATTTGATTGACAGTAGACCCATAAATTGATATATACTGAATTTAAGAAAGCTGTTTTACAAAGATTTCAAATTACTCCTGAACTGCATAGGTTAACATTTAGAAATCTCAGGAAAGGTGCTGGCATGAGTAATAATGAAGATGCTTATAAGATGTGTGACTTGATGAGAAAATGGGTAAAGGGGAAAGAATCTAAGGATTATGACTAATTGTTTAATCTCTTTGCCCAAGAACAATTATTAAGTATGAGCACTGAAGAGGTAAGAAATAGCCGGTGGGATAAGTCTTTTAAATCTGTATTAGCAATGACCACTCTGGTTGATGCCCTTGTGCAAGCCCAGATGTCCAATAAGTGCAAGCCCAGAAGTAGGGACACAAACCCACTGTAAAGGGGGGATCCTGTTTTACCCCAGGAAAGGAGGAGGGTGTCTGGGAGCCCAGGCACTCACTCTCTCAGAAATGTTCCCCTCATGGAAGTCCTCATCACAAGCCTCCTGCGAAGGAGGAGGGTCCAAGAAACTGTTTCCAATGTAACTCCATTGAGCACCCAAGAGATCAGTGCCCTGAGCTAAAAGAAATTTAGCCCCATCCAACCCATATTAATGCAGCTGTCCTTAACACAGAAACCCCAGAGGAACCTACAGTTCACCTGGTGAGTTTTGTAAGGACTGACCCAGAGGGGTTGGATATGGAATTGATTAAGGTTGCCAGAGTAAATAATAAGGAGTCCATACAGTGGAGAGACACTGGAGCACAGATCTTTCTGGTTAAGGGAAGTATGGTCCAAGAAACTAACATGTTACCTGACCAAAAAGTGGAGCTTCTGGCAGTGGAAGGATAGAAGATTCCTGTACCTTTAGCCAAAGTGAATGTGGAATGGGAAAGTTTAAAAGGAATCTTGACAGTAGGGGTGCTGTATAATATCCCTGTTGAAATGCTTGTAGGGAATGATATTTTGCATATGGCTAAGGCTATTCATGTAGTAACCTGTAGCAAAAGGGAATATTGTGCTGGAATCCCAAGGGGAATGGTAAAATCCCAGAAACAGCTGAAGGAGGGCACGGGGAAGGTCTTTCTAATGCTCCTGCAGCAGAAGGAAACAGTGTGTACCCAGGTGTGGGAGGAGTTGGGGGCAGGAAATAACTCCTGTGATTGAATAAGCTGTTCCAGATATCAGCTGCCAGCATTTTGCAGTTGAACAAAGGATAGATGCCACTCTCTAGAGAATAAGCGTGTGTGTCCTAAAGGGGGAGCCCAGGAAAGGAAAATGGGGAAAGAGACTGTATGGGAAAAAACCAAAAGCCCTGGGTAGCCCTATAAAAAGTTAGTTATGGCCACCCAGCACTGTGGGGAATTAATGTTATTAGCACATGATTGTCCCTTTGCTGGTCACTTGAGGGCACAAAGAACTATGCCAGATTAAAGAAAAATCTCTACTAGCCAGGAATACAGGAAGCTGTGGGGAAATATTGCTGAAGAGCTTCAGGACCCCAGAAAGTTCCCCAATGCCCGTAGCCTGTCATACAAAAGGCATTTCTGAGGGTAGCAAGGGACAGTGTGGGCCCTATGCCACGTTCTACCTGTAGGAGGAAGAAATATATCTTGGTGGTGATGATTAGATATCCTGAAGAAGTAGCTCTAACATTGAGGCAGAATCTGTAGCAAGTTCCCTTTTCACTATCTTTTAGCAGAGTGGGTTTCCCTAATGAGATTTTATCTGACCGTGGGTCAAATTTCATGTCTCAGCTAGTCAGTTTGCCATGGAAGTCATGTGGGGAGAAACAACTAAAAGCTACCTCACTTCATCCAAAAATAAATGGTTTGGTGGAAAGATTCAATAGGACCCTAAAATCCATGCTGGGTATGTTGCAATTAAGAGGGTTCAAGATTGGGATGAATTATTACCGTATTTGCCGTTTGATTATAGGTAGGTGCCAGAAGAATCAACTGGGTTTTCCCCATTTGATCTCCCATATGGAAAGAAAGTGAGGGGTCCCCTAGATCTCATCAGAGACTCCTGTGATGGGCACACTGAGGCAAAGGAAGAGCCACTAACTGAACATGTACAAAGGTTTAGAAAGGAGTTAAAAGACATGGTGGGTATTTTTCAAACTAACCTCAAAGACAATCAATCCAAACAATACGTGTGGCATGATACAAATATTTGTAAACACTCTTTTGAAATAGGAGACTTGGTGGTGGCATTATGACCTGTTTAAAAAAAAAAAGAGTACAAAATTCGACAATGGTGAGGCCTCACCTGGAGTACTGTGTCCAGTTTTGGGCTCCACACTACAAGAAGGATGTGGAAAAATTGGAAAGAGTCCAGCGGAGGGCAACAAAAATGATTAGGGGGCTGGAGCACATGACTTATGAGGAGAGGCTGAGGGAACTGGGATTGTTTAGTCTGCAGAAGAGAAAAATGAGGGGGGATTTGATAGCTGCTTTCAACTACCTGAAAGGGGGTTCCAAAGAGGATGGATCTAGACTGTTCTCAGTGGTAGCAGATGACAGAACAAGGAGTAATGGTCTCAAGTTGCAGTGGGAGAGGTTTAGGTTGGATATTAGGAAAAACTTTTTCTCTAGGAGGGTGGTGAAGCACTGGAATGGGTTACCTAGGGAGGTGGTGGAATCTCCTTCCTTAGAGGTTTTTAAGGCAAGGCTTGACAAAGCCCTGTCTGGGATAATTTAGTTGGGGATTGGTCCTGCTTTGAGCAGGGGGTTGGACTAGATGACCTCCTGAGGTCCCTTCAAACCCTGATATTCTATGATTCTATGAAAATGCAAAAGGACCTTTTGAGGTAATAGAAGTGGTAAATGAAGACAGGGCTTTGGAGCGGAGCCCGGAGCTGGAGCGCGGAGCAGCTCCGGAGCAGTGGAGCTGCAGGTTTTTGCCTGGAGCTAGAGCGGAGCCGGAGCACAGCTCCAAAGCCCTGAATGAAGATACATATCAAGTTAAAAAGCCTCATGGTAATGCTGTTCCATAGCTACAACATGTAAACAGACAAAGCCTATCACAGCAATGAAGCTATGGTAAACATGATCTACTGTGTAGAAGGGTAACTGAGGCACACCACCTCATTGATTTAATGGCTGACTGCCAAACTGGCTGAACTCTGGAAACCATTCATGTCTGCAGTGCATTAACACCAATTGAAAGGGCAGAGATGTTGTCTGTGCTGAAAAAACACAAAAAAAGTGTTTTTTAACAAACTAGGGAAGACACACTTTTGCTAACTCATAAAAGCATTACGGAAGCACCACAGCCACCTCTCAGCAGATACTACAGGGCCACTGGCAAGGTGCAGGAACAAATTCATACAGAAATACAAGCATGTTAGATCTAGGAGTAATTAAATAGTCTGTCAGCTCTTGGGCATCACCTGTGATCTTGGTCCCTAAGAAAGACAACGCTGTAAAGGTTTTGTCTTGATAATGGAAAACTTAATTCTGTCATGGTACCAGATGTGTATTCCATGCCTAGAATTGAGGATATAGAATCATTGAAGGGACCTCAAGAGGTTATCTAGTCTATATCCTGCACTCATGGCAGGACTAAATATTATCTAGACCGTCCCTGACAGGTGTTTGTCTAACATGCTCTTATACATCTCCAATAATGGAGAATCCACAAACTCCCTAGGCAATTTATTCCAGTGCTTAACCACCCTGACAGTTAGGTAGTTTTTCCTTATGTCTAACGTAAACCTCCCTTGCTGCCCATTGCTTCTTGGCCTATCCTCAGAGATTAAGGAGAACAATTTTTCTCCCTTCTTCTTGTAACAACCTTTTATGTACTTGAAAACTTTTATCATGTCCCCTCTCAGTCTTCTCTTCTCCAGACTAAACAAACCCATTTTTTTCAATCTTCCCTCAAAGGTCATGTTTTCTAGACCTTTCATCATTTTTGTTGCTCTTCTCTGGACTTTCTCCAATTTGTCCACATCCTTCCTGAAATGTGGTGCCTAGAACTGGACACGAAACTCCAATTGAGGCCTAATCAGCATGGAGTAGAGCGGAAGAATTACTTCTTACAACACTCCTGCTAATACATTCCAGAATGATGTTTGCTTTTTTTGAAAATGTGTTACACTGTTCACTCATATTTAGCTTTTAATACACTATGACCCCCCAGATCCCTTTCCACAGTACTCCATCCCAGGCAGTCATTTCCCATTTTGTATGTGTGCAACTCATTGTCCCTTTCTAAGTGGAGTAATTTGCATTTGTCCTTATTGAATTTCATCCTATTTACTTCAGACCATTTCTCCAGTTTGTCCGGATCATTTTGAATTTTAATCCTATCCTCCAAAGCACTTGCAAGCCCTCCCAGCTTGATATTGTCCACAAACTTTTATAAGTGAACTCTCTATGCCATCATCTAAATCATTGATAAAGATATTGATCAGAACCCAGAATTGATCCCTGCAGGACCCCACTCGTTATGCCCTTCCAACTTGACTGAACCACTGATAACTACTCTCTGGGAACAGTTTTCCAACCAGTTATGCACCCACCTTATAGTAGCTCCATCTAGGTTGGATTTCCTTAGTTTGTTTATGAGAAGGTCATGGGAGACAGTATCAAAAGCCTTACTAAAGTCAAGATATACCATATCTACTGCTTCCCCCCCATCCACAAGGCTTATTACCCTGTCAAAGAAAACTATTAGGTTGGTTTGACACAGATTGTTCTTGACAAATCCATGCTGTTACTTATCACCTTATTATCTTCTAGATGTTTTCAAACTGGTTGCTTAATTATTTGCTCCATAATCTTTTCTAGGTACTGAAGTTAAACTGACTGGTCTGTAATTTCCCTGTTGTCTTTATTTCCCTTTTTATAGATGAGCATTATATTTGTCCTTTTCCAGTCCTCTGGAATCTCTTCCGTCTTCCATGACTTGTCGAAAATAATCGCTAATGATTCAGCTATCTCTTCAGTCAGCTCCTTGTGTATTTTAGGATGCATTTCATCAGGACCTGGTGACTTGAAGACACCAAACTTGTTTAAGTAATTTTAATTTATTTTTTCTGTATTTTAGCCTCTGATCCTACTTCATTATCACTAGCATTCACTATGTTAGATGTCCAAACGCTACTAACCTTTTTGGTGTAAACCAAAATAAAAAAGTCATTAAGCACGTCTGCCATTTCCACATTTTCTGTTATTGTTCCCCCCACCCCTGACCTCATTGAGTAACTGGCCTACCCTGTCCTTGGTCTTCCTCTTGCATCTAATGTATTTGTATGCTGTTTTCTTGTTACCCTTTGTCTCTAGCTAGTTTAATTTCGTTTTGTTCCTTGGCATTTCTAATTTTATCTTGACATACTTGTATTATTTGTTTATATTCATCCTTTGTAATTTGATTTAGTTTCCACTTTTTGTAGGACTCTTTTTTTATTTTTAGATCACTTGAAGATCTCCTGGTTAAGCCAGGATGGGCTCTTGTCATACTTCCCATCTTTCCTACGCAGTGGGATAGTTTGTTCTTGTGCCCTTAATAATGTTTCTTTGAAAAACTGCCAATTGTTTTCAATTGTTTTTCCCCTTAGACTTGCTTCCCATGGAATCTTACCTACCAACTCCCTGAGATTGCTAAAGTTTTCCTGATTGAAATCCATTATCTTTGTGACAGTTGGCAGTGACGCCCCTTAACAGCTAGAGCCTTTATGGCAGCCAGCGGCCATTAGGGGGAAACAGACACCTCATGTACACAGTAGCCTGAACTTTTGAACTGTCTTCCCTTCTCTGCCTTGAGGTAGTTGGAGTTGGTCCCCAACCGGTTTTCACTGACCAGATAGTAGAAGTGCAGGGTTTGGCAACCACCAATCAAATGTTAACATGATCTGAGCCTGTGTTTGAGTGTGTATAAAAGATTTTTGGTTTTTGTATGAGTTAGAGTTTTTGTACTAAGGTGCAAAGCTCTCCTTTCTTCTGCAGAATAAAGCAATCTCTTCCTTATCCCTGTCTGGCTGTTATTGGCTCTCAGCTAGGCGGACCCGATATTTCGGTAACAGTTTCTGGCGACCCAGATGGGACCCTCCTAGCTCGGACATTGGACTCCAGACGGCTGCGGCGAACTAGGAATGGCGCCAACGGGGTGCTTAGCCCCTCTTCCACACTTCACCGCGGCCCCTGGGGTTCGTGGTCCGATAAGGTGAGTCCTAATAGGATAAGGAAACACTACCTGGCTCTGGTTCTGTTCTGGTTAACTGGTTAATATATTTCTGTCTCATACACTTGGGTGTTAGGTGTGTGGGCGGAACTGAGCTTCTCGTTCGTAATTCCTCAGGGTGGAAGCCATAGCGTGCGAGGAAGCCCTAAGGTCGAATTGAGATCCTTCTGTCCCGTCCCCTTTAGCAGTCAGTGTGAGCAGAAATCCCTGACTTGAAATTTCTGGATTAGACCATTATTCCCTCCGTCTTTCTGTTTAATTCTCTGTTTGAGTGTCAGAAGGAGGATGGGTGGGTCTCAGGGGAAACCCTCTAAGGATAGCCCTTTGGATTATATGTTAAGTAAATGGCCTTTACCCGGTGTTCAAAAAGGGAAGCCTCACAGATAAAAGTATTCCGGTAATGGGTATAGGCGGAAAGTCGTTTGACTGTTCTGTGTTGCAGGAGGCTACTGTAGAGACCTCTGGTGTCTCCGCCTCCCATGCCTTTTTGTTAGCTCCTGACAATCCCCAGTTAATCTCTTGGGCAGAGACCTGTTGTGTAAATTGCATGCTCAGATTTTCTTTTCAGATGACAGGATCGTCCTCCGGTTACCTCAAAACCAACTTCCCCAGCTGTGTGCTGCATTAACCCAGGCTTCAGAGAACCCGATCCTGCCTGCGGGCCTGATCCTATCCGAGCGACTCAGACAGGAGGTACAAGCCTCCCTATGGGGCACTTCAAAAGCGGACTTGGGCACTCTCCGGACAGAACCAGTACGCATAACCCTGAAGCCAGGCATTGAAATTCCTTGGACTCGTCAGTATCCCATCCCCCAAGAAGCTCTGCTTGGACTCCGGAACCTTATCACCACATTCCTGTGGTTGGGAGTGCTAGTTCGCACCAAATCTCCTTTCAATACCCCCATTCTGCCAGTCAGAAAACCTGACACGGATTCAGATGGAAAACCGGTATACCAATTTGTCCAAGACACTGCGTGCAGTAAATAAGGTCATTCAGGCTAGACACAACGTGGTACCTAACCCTCACACTATCCTGACTGCCATTCCAGCAGGTACTGTTTGTTATTCGGTAATAGACTTGTGTAATGCCTTTTTCAGTATCCTTCTAGATCCAGACAGCGGGGATATTTTCGCATTTACATGGACGGATCCAGAGACCGGGAGAGCAGAACAGCTGACCTGGACTCGGCTACCGCAAGGATATGTCGAGTCGCCAACCATTTTCTCCTCTATCCTGGCACGCAACGTAGCTGATATCAGGCTACCTGGTGGGTCCACGTATCTCTTGTATGTGGATGACGTCCTGGTTTGTTCTCCTGATCAGGTAACATGCGAAACGGACACTATTCACTTGTTGAATTGCTTCGCAGATAAAGGACATAAAGTGTCCCCTTCTAAGCTTCAGTTTGCCAAGGACCAGGTAACCTATCTCGGTCATGTACTTACCCCGGGACATCGAGCATTATCTTGTACCCGTATCCAGTCAATCCTTGGCATCCCACAACCAGAGACTAAACGTGAAATGCGGGGATTTTTAGGCCTTGCAGGATTTTGCCGTTCTTGGATTCCAGGTTTTGGGGAAATGGCAAAACCCCTTCTTGAGCGAATCACCCATGATGCCGAGGGGCCCCTTCACTGGAATTCTGGGGCCGTCAAGGCCTTTCAGGAGATTAAAGCAGCTTTGGCCTCAGCCCCAGCCCTTGGGCTCCCCGATTATCAGAAGCCCTTTGTTCTCTATGTACATGAGCGACTAGGGGTGGCCTCTGGTGTCCTTACTCAAACTTTTGGACCCAGGGAACGACCTGTGGCCTACTATTCCCAAAAATTGGATCCGGTGGCACAAGGCTTTCCTGGCTGCCTTCAGGCAGTGGTTGCTGCTGGCCTTTTGGTGCCCCAAGCAGAAAAGATTACTTTAGGCCATCCAATGACCCTACGGACCCCACATGCGGCCCAACAACTGCTAGTCCAAAAGGGTACTCAACATTTAACCTCTCAGAGACTGACACATTTGGAAGTTTCCTTATTGTCCAGAACCAACTTAAAAATTGAACAATGCCATACCTTGAACCCTGCAACCCTTTTACCTTTCCCGGACAACGATCATAAGCCCTCACATGATTGTCTTCAAGTAGTGCATCATCAGGAAAAACCTCAACCAGATCTTTCAGAGGTGCCCATTCGGAATGCTGAACTGGAACTGTATACAGATGGCTCGGCATGGGTTGTGGAGGGTCAACGGATATCTGGATTTGCAGTAACTACCCAGTTTGAGGTATTACAGTCTGTGCCTTTGGGACCCTCCACCTCAGCCCAGGCAGCAGAATTGTTAGCCATCACCCAAGCATGTGAGCTGGCAACAGGTCAGTCTGTAAATATATATAGTGACTTGAAATATGCCTTTGGTGTTTGCCATGCCACGGGCCAACTCTGGGCAGAGCGTGGGTTTATTACCTCCAGTGGCACTAAAATAGCACATGGGCCCTTAATCCTGGAACTATTAAAAGCCATACACCTGCCATCCGAGGTTGCCATCATCCATGTTCGGGCTCATCAGAAGGGAAACGACCCCACCGTCTGTGGGAACCGACTGGCTGATACAGCATCAAAAGCGGCCTCCCTACAACCTTATGTTGCCAACCAAATGGTGCTCACGTCCTCTCCCCCACCAGCGCCAGTCCCCTTTATCCCTGAACCATCAGAGGTTAGCCGTTGGGAAAATATAGGGGCCACTAAGACACCAAGGGGGGAATGGCAACTACCTGATAAAAGAAGGGCCCTGCCCCGAGTGGCTTTGCGACCTGCCCTACTTAAACTACACCAGGAAACACACGGTGGAGCAGAGGCCATGGCAGCTACTGTGAATAGACTTTGGTATGCCCCTGGGGTGTTCCAGGAAGCCAAACGAGTCCTTTCCACCTGTGACATCTGTGCCAAATTCAATCTAAGGGGGGAACCTAAAGACCGGAGCAAGACTATGGGCATACACGCCCTTTGAGCGGCTCCAAATTGACTACTCGGAGATGCCCAAGTGCCAAGGCTTCAAGTACCTTCTTGTAATTGTATGCCAGCTGACTGGTTGGACCGAAGCATTCCCGACTAGATAGCAACCGCCTTGGAAGTGGGAAAGACCTTATTGAACCATGTCATTCCTAGGTTTGGCCCTCCTAGGTCTATTGATTCTGATCAAGGGACTCATTTCACCGCCCAGGTTATTCAACACATTGTTAAGGCCCTAGGTATTACCTGGCTTCTACATACCCCTTGGAGACCACCATCTTCTGGACAAGTGGAAAGAATGAACCAAACTTTAAAGCTTAAGGTCTCCAAATTGTGTGCACAGGCTCTACCTTTGGCCCTCTTGGCAGTTCGAACTGCCCCTAGGGGCCGGCTTGCTCTCTCACCTTTTGAACTTTTATTTGGCAGACGATACACCGGATTTGCTGACCCAGGACCTGTGACCGATTTAGCCACTTGGGGGGACGAGGAGTTGACCAGATACGTTGTTTCCCTCCAAAACACTCTCATGTCTCTTCACAGGTATGCAGCTCAATTTTAGTCCCTACCTGCTGATGTACCTGCTCACCGGATCAAGCTAGGGGATTGGATCTATGTAAAGGAGTGGAGAAACGAGCCTCTCCAACCCCGGTGGGCTGGTCCTTTTCAAGTCCTTCTTACCTCCCACACTGCCATTCGAGTAAGGGAACGGGATACCTGGATCCACCACACCCGGGTCAAGCTAGCCCCTAGGCCGGGGCCAGAAGCAGATGACACCGGACTTCGAGGGAGCCCCGCCAGCTCTTCCCACCGCGACCCAGAAGAGCCAGAAGCAGATGACACCTGGAAAGCTGAACCTCTTGAGGGACTAAAACTTTTGTTCCGACGAGCAAAACCCTGAGACTTTGTGACTATGGATTCGCAGACGGTGCTGCGGTGGCTATTATTTCTGTGCCTGCCCCTTGTACAAGCCAACCCGCACCCAGCAGCCAGATCCCTTCAGTGACTGGCCACTTTGGGACACTTATCTGACTGCTGGTTGTGTCACCAGACTCGTTCTGAGGAAGGAATAGGACTGTGGGCTGTACCTGTAAATCTCTCTGAAGCACTCTGCCTACAGGTAGTACGGAAAACTGAATGGTGGTGGGATGGGGAGTACCAGTCCGATAAGTATGGGAAAATGTCTGAGGTTTGGCATTATAGTTGGGAGGCTAAGGGGGTCCCTCTCTTTAATATTCTTGGGATCGGATACAAGTTGGCCCTATGTTTCGAGGCTACTGACGGAACTGGGAGGGAAATGGGTTACCTCCCCCTGGAAGCCTGTAATCAAACCCTTCCGTTTAGTGTTAGGAATGGAACCTTTTACCCCTTAAGAATTGTTGGAGACGCCCAGAGACCTCCCTGCCAGTTTCAAAAGGCCTATACTGCAAAATTGACAGGCAAGCGTTATCAGGGGGAGTGGATTCCTTCATGCCTTTGTCCGTGCGCTCATTCCTGGGCTGGGAGTAGCAGAGCTGGAAAGGGCGGTAGTAAATATTTCTGCTGAGCTTGAAAAGGCAGCTAATGCCTCCTTAGACGCTTTTCAAAAGTTACAACGAGAAATTGATGAAATAGCAGAAGTAACGTTGCAAAATAGGCGTGTGTTAGATGCCATGAATGCTGAAGTAGGAGGGGCTTGTGCTCGCACTGTTTTTATATTAATCGCTCTGGCTTAATTGAGGAGGATTTGCAAGCTATTAAGAATGCTGCTGTTGTTTTTCATGCTGTATCCCTTGATCATACCTTTAGCTTTGAGGACCTCCTCCCAGACCTCGGGTCATGGTTTACGGGGCTCTTCCGAAAAATTGTCAAGTGGATTATTCTTCTTCTTTTCTTTCTATGTGTCATTTGGGTAATGTTACAATGTGCAAAATGTTTGTGTAGTGCTGTTACTAAGGGCTCTGCTGTCCGTGGGAAAACACAGTATCTTTCCCTGCAGCTTGATCGCAAGTTGCGCCACGGGCCTGACAATTTGGGTTTGTCAGGCCCGAAGGGGGGACTGTGACAGTCGGCAGTGATCCCCCTTAACAGCTAGCAGCCTTTATGGCAGCCAGTGGCCATTAGGGGGAAACAGACACCTCATGTACACAGTAGCCTGAACTTTTGAACTGTCTTCCCTTCTCTGACTTGAGGTAGTTGGAGTTGGTCCCCAACCGGTTTTCACTGACCAGATAGTAGAAGTGCAGGGTTTGGCAACCACCAATCAAATGTTAACACGATCGGAGCCTGTGTTTGAGTGTGTATACAAGATTTTTGGTTTTTGTATGAGTTAGAGTTTTTGTACTAAGGTGCAAAGCTCTCCTTTCTTCTGCAGAATAAAGCAACCTCTTCCTTTTCCCTGTCTGGTTGTTATTGGCTCTCAGGTAGGCGGACCCGATATTTCGGTAACATCTTTATTGTGCTATTTTCCTTCCTATCATTCCTAGAATCATGAACTCTACCATTTCATGATCACTTTCATCTAAGCTGCCTACCACTTTCAAATTCTCAACCAGTTAATCCCTATTTGTCAAAATCAAATCTAGAACAGCCTCGCCCTTAGTAGGTTTCTCCGCCTTCTGAAATTAAAAAAAAAATTGTCTCCAATATAGTCCAAGAACTTGTTGGATAATCTGTGTTATTTTCCCCATCACCTAGTCCTGTAATTTGGATGATTTTGTTGTTGTTTAAAAAAAGCCTCAACTTCTTCTTCTTCCTGTTAGGTGGTCTGCAGTAGACCCCTACCATGACATCACCATTGTTTTTTACCTCTTTTATCCTTACCCAGAGACTTTCAATAAGTCTGTCTCCTATTTCCATCTCAACCTCAGTCCAAGTGTATATATTTTTAATATATAAGGCAACACCTCCTCCCTTTTCCCCCTGCCCATCCTCCCTAAGCAGGAGCAGCGCCAGGGTTTTTGGCGCCCTAGGCGGGGGTCCTTCCGTGCTCCCGGTCGTCGTCGTCAATTCTGCAGCGACGGGGGGTCCTTCCGTGCTCCCGGTCTTCGGGGCACTTCGGCGGCGGGTCCCGGAGTGAGTGAAGGACCCGCCACAGAATTGCCGCCGAAGACCCGGAGCGTGGAAGGACCCCCCCGCCGCCGAATTGCCGCCCCCCCCCAATCCTGGTGCCCTAGGCAACCGCCTAGGTCGCCTACATGGAAGCACCGGCCCTGTCCCTGAGCAAGCTGTACCCTTCTATACCAATATTCCAGTCATGAGTATTATTCCACCAAGTGTGATGCCAACTGTCATAGTTGTGTTTATTAACTAGCATTTCAAGTTCTGCCGGCTTATTCCCCATACTTCTCGCGTTAGTATACAGACATCTAAGATACTGATTTGATTTCCCCCCCTATGTTCTCTCTTGTCTCTCCCTTATCCCTGCTATAATGGCCCGTGCTCCCCACAGATTCTGACCCTTCTCCCAGGTCTCCATGTTTTTGACTTACCTTTGGGCTTTTGTCACCTGCCCCCATTTAACCTAGTTTAAAGTCCTCTTCACTAGGTTAGCCAGTCTCTAGCCAAATATGCTCTTCCCCTTCCTCAATAGGTGGACCCCATCTCTGCTTAGAAGTCCTCCTTCCCTGAACAGCATCCCATGGTCAAGGAAGCCAACGCCCTCCTGGCAACACCATCCTCGCACCCAGGAATTCACCTCCAGGATGCATCTGTCTCTGCCTGGGACCCTACCCTTGACTGGAAGGATTGAAGAGAATACCACCTGCACTCCTAACTCATTCACCCTTACTCCCAGAGCCCTGTAGTAGTCACTTCATTGATCTTCTCAGGCTCATACCTCACAGTATCATTAGTGCCCACATGGATGAGTAGCATGGGGTAGTAGTCAGAGGGCCAGATGATCCTCCATATCATCTCGGATATGGGCCCCTGGCAGGCAGCATACCTCTCAGGGTGCCATGTCAGGCCAGCAGATGGATGCTTCTGTCCCATTTCAAGCAAAGCTAGCTATCTCAGCTCTTTTGATTTAACGTGATGGTGTTGGCAGATTCCTTTAGATAAGGATGCACGGAAAAAGATCTGCTTTCATCACTGATATGGGACTCTGAGTTCAAAATGTTACCATTTGGATTAATTAATACCAGAGCCACCTTCCAGAGGCTAGTCAACCAAATGTTAAAGGATTTACAGAGCTTTGCAAGGACGTGTGTGGATGACATCGCAGTGTTTAGCAACATTTGGGCCGATCACAAAAAAACACTTGGAAATTGTGCTGTCAAAGCTCAAAGAGGCACGCATCACCATAAACACTTCTGGGTGTAAAAGTGGAGCAGCCAGAGGTCTTTAGTTGGAATACTGGGTTCAGTGACACTGTATCTGCAGTCACAGATCTATGTAAAAAGAGTAAACCTAACAAAGTTGGATGGATGAAGGCACGTCAAGAGGGTTTCATAAGGTAAAGCAACTCTTGTCTTAAAAGCCTGTACTAGCTAGTTCAGATTTTGATAAACAATTTGAACTGCATAGAGGTGCATTAGACATTGTTCTAGGTGCTGTGCTGATGCAAACAGGGGAGAACAATACCCAAGGGAAGCACCCAATTGCTTTCTTAAACAAACAACTGACACCAGAATTATTCTGTTATAGAAAAGGAATCCTATGCTTTAGTGTGGACAGTCAAGCAGTTAAGACCTTCCCTTTTTAACAGAAAGTTCAGGGTCTTAACCGATCAGTCACATTGATCTGGCTAAACAAAACTAAAGGTCAAATTCCAAGCTTCTACGTTGGAGTCTTATATGCCAATAATTTGATATGGAGATTAAAGAAAACATGGTGGCAGATACCCTGTGCAGAAAAGAGGGCTCTGACGTGCTGCCTCCAGGTCAGCCAGTGGCTAACCTTTTTGCAGCTTTGTAAGGGACAGACTATACCCCAGTGTCCACTATTCTGGTAAACTTTGTACAAGGTATGCCTTGTGAGGTATCATTTGAAAGCTCATAATTTGCTGGTCAGTATTGTCCTAATAAAATATGTTTGGCAACATTGTATGTAAAATTATAAGATTGCACTGTATGACGTTACTAACACGTGTCCCAAGTCTGGGGAGTGGCCAAACCACTTCCTCAGAGACAAAGGGCAAGCCGAGGCTTCAGCCAGATGTAAACAAGGTCAATGGGCCTGTTAGAGGGCTTTCACTTCACCCTGTCCCCTGGTTCTTGTCATGCAGACAGAAAGCAGAAGACCAGAAGTCCAAAGTGCAAGCAATGCAATGTTTATTAGGGTTAATTTCCAGCAGGCATATGTATACCTTAACTTTGATGCTGCAGAGCCCTGTTTTCCAGTGTTCCCACTCCCCCATCCTCAGCAGGCATAATTATACCTGAAATGCACGCCCACAGTCCCACCCCTTACAATTTATGGTCATGTTCCATTTTGCAGGGTCGTCGGGCTGGGGTCTTCATTCCCACCCCTTTTGTACCCCATGGGAGGGGTAAGGAGTGAGGTTGTACTTCAGTCAGGGGCAAGCATTTCTCTGGTCTTTTAGTGTTTTACCTTCCCTGCCCAATCCCCCCTTGCCCCTCCCAACTGGTTGCTTGACCTTGCTTTAAGATAAGAAGTTGAGACAGTCTTCAAGTGTGAACTCATATATTACATTCCCACCATGCCCAGTAACACTCTAACTGCTCTTATCTGTTTCCATTATACTAACAAACCCATCTGGTTTAGGCAAAAGCAACATACACAGTAGCTGTCTTTTTTCTTAGTAAGAATCCCTTTGTTCATACATATTAGTAAGAATGTTTATGTATCCAAAACCAAACAGGGAAGCAGAACTCAAAGTACTATCTCAAGCGAAACTACAGCCCTGGATCCTACATTGGCACTAATACTCCTAACAGGGCCATTACCTGCTAAGTGGCTATACTTTGGCAGGAAAGGGGGCAAGGGTGAAAAATCTACATTTTAGCAAAGAAAGAGCATGGAGTTTCTGTCCACGCAGACTGCCTGTTGCCATGCTCCCAGCTGGAAATGATTCTCAAAGAGGGGACAAGACTATAAAAAGAAGGGACAGACACCGAATGGACCCGTCCACTCTCTCTCTCTTTGTCTCCATCTATTCCCTGCACCAGAAAGAACAAAGGAAGCAGCACGGAACTGGGGAAGGGGTCGCAGCCTAAGAAGTTTGGTCAGTAGGATTACTGAAAACCTATGGTGAGAGAAACTTTGCTTTGAATTGAACATAGCTTGTTACGTTAGACACCAGTTGCGGTTTATCTTTTTTCTTGTAACCATTTCTGACTTTTATGCCTCATTACTTGTACTCACTTAAAATCTCTCTTTGTCGTTAATAAATTTGTTCTATTATTTTATCTAATCCAGTGTGTTTGAATTGAAGTGCCTGGGAAACGCCATTTGGAGTGACAAGGTATGTGCATATCGTTTCTATTAATAAAATGATGGACTTTATATAAGCTTGTATTGTGTAGGAGAGGGCTGAACAGTACAGGGCATCCATTTCTGGAGGAAAATATAAGACTGGGAGTGTGGTGGGGTCACACTGCTGTATAAACAAGGCTGGTAAGAGCCAAGTGTGGCTGGCTGGCTGCAGCACACACACACACATAGCTGGGAGTGACTTGCATGCTGGAGGCTGTTTGTGAGCAGTCCAGACTAGAGGCTAAGCCTTGTAAAGGGCAAAGCCTTGTAAAGGGCATCCCAGGTTAAAGGGCAGCTACTCATTCGTCTGGATTGTACCCGAGGTATGTCACAATGCTCTTGAAGTGTGTCTATTGTTTCTGTGGAATCTGCTGGTTGAATCAGACTTCTTTCATTCTGTTCTGAAGGGGAATTCATTTCTGTAACCACTCTTCCGGCTTCAGCACCCACAATTACATTGCCAGTTTTGGGGGGCAACCAAGCTGAAATTCTATCCCACTGATACCTTCTGAGATGGTCTTTATGGATACATTTGGGGTTTAGCCCTGGGACCCAACTATATCCTAGACACCACTTTTATTTGGGCCAGTGCAGAAGAGGGTCCTTCCCAAGGTTTACTTAGCTTAGGACCTCTACTCTTCCTTCTCCTAGGAATGTAGAACCATACCAGGTCTCTCCCCTCCTCCCCCTCCGAATGACCTTATGTCATAGAGCCTTTTCATTTTATTGGAGGCTATCCTCAAAGATGTAAGGTTTTGTGTTTTTTTTTCAATTTTGGATTATAGGGTTTTCAATATAGTCCAAATGGTCCAAATTCCTTTGTTCCTCTTCAGGAACTCAATGCAAGAGATTTGCTGGGGTCCTTAGTTCATGCCCAAATGTGAGGAGTGTTGGGATACCCTTTGTGCCCTCATTGATCGCTGCTCTATAAACCATCAAAAGAAATGGAAGCCTTCAGGTTATCACAGAGAATCTGTAAATGCATCAGTTCTTGTTCAAAGGCTTTAGCACGCACCAGGATATCATTTAGGTAAAACAAACAGGATGAGGAAGACCCTCCATACATTACCCTCTCCATCAGCCTTTCAAATGTGGATGGTGCGTTGTACAAGCCAAAGCATCATTTTAAATTACCACAGGCGTTGTCCTCTTGTGCAAGCAATTTTCCTCTGTCCTTTGGATCCATTTCCACTTGCCAGTACCCATTTTTTAGATCCAGTGTGGAAAACAAGAAGAACCTGCTATAGCATCCAGGGTATCATCTATTCATGGTAATTGATAATAATCCTTTAAAGTAACTTCATGTACTTTTCTATAGTCCACAGAGAATCAGCTGCTGCTGCCATTTATTTTTTCTTAACCAGAGCTATGAGTGAGACCCAATAACTGGATGAAGGCTCAGTTATGTCTTCCTGATACATTTCCTTAAGGGCCTGTAAATGCCTCTTCCCTTTTTGTACTAGTAAATGGTGAGCTGTCTATTTAATGGGCTGATTTCCACCAGTATCAGTCTTGTGCACGGCCTATATCTTTGTTAGGTTGGGAGAACAACTCCTGATTCCTAACCAGAAAGTGTCTTAGACTATTCTGCTGTCCCTATGTTAGTGTAGAGCACTGCTCTGGAACAGGTCCAATAGAAGCTCTGGGAGCTCACCTTACCCTCTACTCCTTTGCAATTTTCCTCAATATCTGTATTCCCTAGAGACACTGGTTCACATTTTGCAACTTGGTTCCCTTTTTTTCCTAATTGGTGGTTGTCAGAAACGTGCAGCGGATGAACAGGGATGCATTTCTCATTCAGATCTACAACCCTATGAGCATCGTCAAGGCTGCAGGGAAATTCTTCACACCTCAAGACTGCATGAGAGGGCTGAGGAATCCATGCAAGGGGCCAAACTATACAGAGTGGAAAACCTTGCCTCCCCTGACTGCCCGATACATCTGAGACACCTCAAGCTTAGGCTCACGGCATTTCCCTTGTGCTTCGGGCTCTCCTACTGATTTTTCTCCAACCAGATCAACATGTTCCACCTTTTCATTTTTTGAACTAACCAGCTACAAAATTTTTTGGGCCTCAGTTCAGCCAGGCAATTAATCACATGCCTAACTTTAAGTACATGAGCAGACACTCTGAAGTCAATGGGACAACTCAGATGCTTTAAATTAGTATATCCTGATGAATCAGTGTGTTTGTGGAATTAATAGGAATTATTTGCTTTCAATGAAATCTCTGACTGTTTTTTCTCTGGGTCATTTGCTTTTGTCAACAATAGTATTTCTCGTGTGAAAATGTAACAAAGTGCTTTGTGAGCTTGCTATGTATCCAGGTATTTGTAACCGTTTGCTTTGCCAGGTAGAGCGGAAAGTAGGGATTATGCTCCAATGAAGATAATCAAACAGATAATTAAGGTGTTTATTTTGCAGGAATATGACAAAGAGAAAGGTCACACCAAAAAATCAAGTTATTAAGTAAGTGAAATTAATATACTTAAGTGTCAGGTTTCTTTCTTCTATGGGCTTCAAGCCATGCTTGTTTTTCTTGCATACAAACTAAAAAGTACATTTTCAAATAAGCTTTGCCCATTTTAAAAGAAAGTTCCTTCAATCAGCTCCTTCAGTAAGGAGTTCTACAGGCAGATTGAGAAGACCAGATGCCCCTAGTTAATAATTAAGTGAGACTTAATAGAACATGAAACTTACACAGGAGGAGGATCACAGCATACAATGCAGAATACATTGTTAGAATCTTTATCTAGAATTATTTCTAGTTTGGAAATATGTGATTTTATTTATTTTCATTTTACTGCAGAGGCTAACTTTAAGTTATTACTGTATTTCAGTGGTGCACTGACAGGAACCGGCACAATATTTTAGGACAAACGGGTATTTACAGGTAAATTGCTTTTTTATTTGACCACAGTTGGAGTATGTATCTTCATACTTGCCAGGATTGGCTGAAAGAAATGGGAGCACATGGTTAATGCGGTTTATTTTGCTATGACTGTTACCCATTTGTTTTGTTTAAGTCTCTAAGAACTCGCTTGTCTGCCAAGATAAACAGCCATTCTGAGATGCAGAGCGGCTGCATCGTGTTTTATAGGAGACACCCCAGAGCCAGCGCTAGGCAGAAGCAGACTAAGCAATTGCTTAGGGCCCCAAGCAGTTCAAGGGCCCCTCCTACTAGCTTTTTATTCTAAGAACGTGCCTGTTTTAGTATTGGGGTGGCAGGAAATATTCCTGCTTAGGGCCCCCAATGGCTAGCACTGGCTCTGGGGGAGACACTGTGCTCTCTCAGGGAGACTTCACTTTTGTTCTTTTGTGTTGTTGTTTACTGTAATCTACCATGAACGTCATTCAGGCTGAAAATTTCTATTTGCTCTTTGCAGTACTGATATAGCCCCTTTCATCAGATCTCAAAGTGCTTTACAATGCACAGCAGATCTCGGAGACTAAAGCAATCCTAGCTTGTGATTTTTTTTCCCTTTCAAATATATTCGCATTCAGATGAAAGTCGCCCCTGTGTGGAGAGCCAGCACAAAGGCCTAGGCACCATTGATGGGATTCACCGGAATTTTTGTGTTGCACAAGCTTTTGGCTGGTCTCCTGTACAGGGGTGAATTTTACCCTTATTAAACATGTTTTCTCACTTCCATTTTTTCTCCCCAATTAAAGGGTCACAGAAGCTTAACTATCCACAGAGTGTGAGCCAAATCCTGAGCCCCTTACACAGTTTATACTCCTGCCTTAGTTCAGCAAAACCAACATAAACCAAGGGAGTGAAAGCTGTGTACCAAATTATACCCTTGAGACAGGCATGGTATGTACTCCCCATAGGCAGGGCCGGCTCCAGGCACCAGCCCAGCAAGCAGGTGCTTGGGGCGGCCAAGGGGAAGGGGCGGCACGTCGGGCTGTTCGGTGGCAATTCGGCGGCAGGTCCCTCTCGAAGGGAAGCACCTGCCGCCGAATTCCCGCTGAAGAAAAATGCGGCGCGGTGGAGCTGCCGCCGGAGTGCCGCCGATCGCAATTGCGTTCGCGGCTTTTTTTTTTCTTTCTTCTGCTGCTTGGGGCGGCAATAACCCTGGAGCCGGTTCTGCCCATAGGCATGACTCTCCTCCTCAGTGCAGATGGGAGATTCAGCTGACTTTGCAGCACCCCCTTTCTGAACACTGTGGAGTCCTGTTCACAGACCCAGGGGTCCATGCCAAGGGAGGGCAGGGCTGACAAGTGTCATGCACTGGGAACGACACTCATGCATGCAGTGGTCCTCTCAGGCATTTCCACATCCCTGAAGAAAACTCATGCATCCCGCAGGGCTACGAAGAGAATGGAGTTGTTCTTATATTGCTCCTTCCCCCCATCAGCAACTGCAGTGGGACCAGAAGCCAGAAGGGAGGGTCTCAATACTCCCTCCCCCTGCTGGTGCATTGGCTGTGTGAGGGGATTGTGGGCGGAAGCAGCTGCCTACAGAAATGACTGACTGCCTGGCATGGGGGTGAGAGGAGGAAGGGAGATGGCTGCAGGGCAGGTGGGGGGCAGGTAGGAGGAGACAGGAATTGAAAGGAGCAGGCTGGATAGAGGGATGTGGGCAGAATGGTGGTAATGGGAAACGGGCAGAAAGAGTTTTGACCAACAACCCTCTCCCCACCAGGGCCCTGACTTTTCTTCCTTTCCTCTTCCCTCAAGCTGCCTTAGACTCTTACAAGTGCTGACGATTCTGTGTGGCTAAGGGATCGTCGCTAACCATGAACCTGCTCCTCTCCCACTGAAATCAGCGTAGGTTTTGCCATTAACTTGAATAAGAGCACAGTCAGGCCACAGGATGTTTTTGGTTTAGCTCTGTGGCAACCCTTTACATTCCCCCAGGCATAATTTATTACTAAATGTAACATTAGAAAAACCAACTGCATAGAAGGAATCTACGCTACAGTTATTGCAATACCATTGCTTAGGTGCACTGCCTACTAATGACATGAACTATGGGTCTGTGACACAGAGGGACTGGATGGGAGGGAGAATAACTTCATTCATATTACATAGCAGCTGCTTTTGAGTGACAGCGACACTACAGAAAAAGTAAGAATCCTGTAGATAAAAGAGGAATAGCTGTCTGCCAGAACTGGAACACCTGCTGTAATGCCCTGAACCAGAGAATGTGGTGTCTATATGTATCATTGCTCATTACAAACAGAGGCGTCAAACCCCCATGCTCTACTTGGACTGGATTAGGGAATTCAGCACGTCATGAGACACACCAAAAATATGTAGGTGGTACAATAATATATTAACTTACTGCACAGTCCATTGTCACAAGCATCAGGACAGTCGCCGCATGGGTCTCCTTTTTTGTAAGGTGTCGTAGCTGATCTTACTACATTTCCCCTAAAATTTTAAAATGACATAAAATGTCTGACAAACCTCATTTTTCATTCATACTTCAAAGTTCAATCCAGAGTACATACAAAAGAGGCTGGTTCTGCAGCCATTAGTCAAGTTAGGTGAGTACAATTGTGCATGTACATTTGCATCACCTGCCTGATGCATGCAAATCAGTTATATGTATGTAGGCATAACTAGTTAGTGTTTTGTATGAGCATACTGCATTGGCATGTACAAATGTATTCCTGCAATTGCAAGCATCTAACTTAAAATCTGGGCTGTAGCGTTTTGACCAGAGCTGGTCAAATTTTCTGACGGTAGTTTTCTGTTGGAAAATGCTGTTTCACTGACATTTAAACATTGTGGAAACGGAAACATATCAAGTTTAACAAAATTTTCAATGGAAAATCATTGAACTGAATCATTTCAATAAGGTAAAAGATTTCATTTTGACTTTATCATTTCAAATCATATAATAAATATAATATAATGTACATCTCTACCCCGATATAACGCTGTCCTCAGGAGCCAAAAAATGTTACCGGGTTATAGGTGAAACCGCGTTATATCGAACTTGCTTTGATCTGCCGGAGTGCGCAGCCCCGCCCCCCCCGGAGCACTGCTTTACCACATTATATCTGAATTAGTGTTATATCGGGTCACTCTATATCGGGGTAGAGGTGTATTCCATGAATGTCACTGTGTGTCATTCTGAAACCTAATGTGTCTGTTGAGTCAGGGTGAAGTGATGGAAACAGCTAGAAGCATGATTAAGAGCTCATTTGTTCACAGTATCACCAGGTTGAGACATCACTGGGTTTAACAGTCTATTGCAGTCCAATTTTTAAGTTCTTAGTAATTTTGAGTTTACAAATTACACCCATGAGGTGTATAGATACAGTAAGGCATGTATCTATGTCATGCACAGAGTCCTAGACCATTGTGATATCAGAGGCAACTCAACCAATCACCAGTCTTTACTCCACAGAGAATTTGCATGATTATATGAGGAAAACTCCACAGATGGTGGATTATTTGGCCCAGCTGTCACACCCATGTGCTCAGCTGACACCCACACAAATCAACACAAATCTTCTAGCACAACCCACCTTCTCACACAAATCAACACAACCACCCACACAAGTACACAACCAGTAGACACAATAACCCCGAACACAGATAGCCCCTCACTGCAGCACACACCTCTCACTCGCCACCCACACAAATCCTCAAAACATTTCCAGCACAACACAATCCACACACAAATCAACACATCCGCTTACACAACACTAACAGCACACACAATAATCCCACATAACACCTTGAAGTTTAGAATGTCGGTGGAGTCAGTGTGCAGTGATGGAAATATCACCAGTAGTTCAATCATCACTGGGATTCACAGTCTGTTACCATCCAATTTTTAAATTCTCCACAATTTTCGGCTTTTTACATACATGACTTTCCAAATTAGAGCTGTGTGCCAGCACAGGCTTTCAGCTGCTAATATTATATAATATATGTCAAAAATGAGAAGGATGAAATTAAACATTTCAACCTTAGGAACATGAAATCTTTGGGAATATTTTGTTCCACAGAAAAATCTGAGATTTTGACTGTTTGTCCTAATTCAGGCTAAAATTCAAAATCTCTGAATTTTCCACACAACAGAAATTCTCTTTTTCGGACAGCTCCAGTTCTGACATCTTCACTGGGTACATTTTATCCGAAAGTCAGTTCCTTATGAATTATTATTACGTGTGCAACAACTACTTTACAGACATAAAATGAGACACGTATATCCCCCCAAAGAATTTGCAATTGCAACCTTTGTGTTGGATTCAGTTGCAGGATGAGGGCCTTACCTGAGAACACAGACAGGGGACGAGCGGGGAGGATATAAAATAGAGTAGAAACAAAGTGAATAAAGTGAATTTTTGTATGAGACCCGTTTCATTATTTTTTTCCTTTCCATTTTCTCTAGCCAGGTGTCCTTGATTTGCCCATTCCCGTTAAAACGTTCCCATCTTCCTCAGTTCCTGTCTCTCTTGCCAATTTGTTCTCTCTCTACATCATAGATAAGGCCCTACCAAATTCATGGCCATGAAAAACGCATCACGGTCTGCGAAATCTGGTCTCCCCCCATGAAATCTGGTCTCACCTCCCCCCCCACCCTGTGAAACTGGTCTTTTTTGTGCTTTTACCCTATCTATACAGATTTAACAGGGGAGACCAGTATTTCTCAAATTGGGGTTCCTGACCCAAAAGGGACTTGCAGGGGAGTCACAAAGCTATTTTATGGGGGTCGCGGTAATGCCACCTTTACTTTTGCGCTGCCTTCAGAGCTGGGCGGCCGGAGAGCGGAAGCTGGTAGCTGGGCACCGGCTCTGAAGGCAGCGCCACACCAGCAGCACCGCAGAAGTGAGGGTGGCAAGGGTGGTACCACGCCATCCCATCCTTACTTCTGCGCTGCTGCCTTCAGAGCAGGGCGGTCAGAGAGTGGTGGCTGCTGCCTGAGGGCCCAGTTCTACAGGCAGCAGCACAGAAGTAAGTATGGTATTGTATGGTATTGCCACTCTTAGTTCTGTGCTGATGCTGGCGGCGGCTCTGCCTTCAGAGCTGGGCTCCTGGCCAGCAGCCTCTGCTCTCCAGCTGCCCAGCTCTGAAGGAAGCGCTGCTACCAGCAGCAGCACAGAAATAAGGATAGCAGTACCGCGACCTGCCTACACTAACCTGGCAATCCCCTGCACTGTTGCCTTTTGGGTCAAGACCCCTAAAATTACAACACTGTGAAATTTCAGATTTAAATAGCTGAAATCATGAAATTTACAATTTTTAAAATCCTATGACCATGAAATTGACCAAAATGGACTGTGAGTTTGGTAGGGCCATAATACTATATACTGGGCTTAGTCTGAGAGGGTTACATACCATGAGGGTCTTAATTTACTGATGCGGAAAAGTTATGGAATTCAAAGATAATCTTCATGGTATTCTGCTGGGGGGTTTCATAGTGAAGGATTTAATTTTGGTGTAAGTATCCCTGAACATTTTTTCAAGAGATTCACATATCTGACCCTTACCACACTTCATCCATTCATAATCACACATGGTAATTATCATACATGCTGCTATTTAGCTGAAGTCTTGCTGAATTATTTCAGAAATGAAATGACAAAAGGGATTCATAAAATGACTAAAATCCACAGTGAATACGTACGCAGGGTAGTAATGGCAAACATAATAGTGCTTGTACAGAGCTGAGTATGGACAGAAAGCAAATGAACATCCAATCTCATAAGACTTATACCAAACCATCTGTAAATAGGAAAATAAACACATTAGATAATGTTATCTATTCTTGTAAAGAGTAACAATAATAATATCTACATTTAACAGTGATATTTAACTTTGCCACTGAGATTTTTGCACAGAATCATTGTACCATGTAGTAGTAATATTAAGGCTCTCTAAGAAGGATGCCATGATGGGTATCATTATCTCTAGTTGAACCTGAGGCAGAGACAGGTGAAACACTTTGCCTACAATCACATGGTGAATCCATGGCAGAGTCCCTCAGCTAGCAATTCCTTGCTTTCACTACTAGACAGCATCACTGTGATGTAACTGAGTGTAATTCTCAGACAGCAGGAAATAGGGCAGAATTTTGTAAAATATGTAGATTTCATAGGTCAGTTCCTTAGCTGCTATAAATCAAAGTAGCACCCTGGGCCTCACTGGTGCTCCCCTGATTTACATCAGCTGAGAATCTGCCCCTTGATGTCCCCGTTTTGTCAATATACTATAATTGTGATGCAGTGAGGGCTTCTAAAAGTAAGTATGTTTGACTAGTGTGTCGGTGATTTCCCTAGAAAGAGGGTCATTAATGCAAACAGAAGCACATTTCAAATTAGTTTTATTCAGTATTTAAAGAAGTTGTGTTCTCTGCTGTTTAGACTGGGGGCTAGACATATACTGGATGTTCAAATCTGGGCTGAGTCCTTTATGTTACAAAGACATAACAAATCTCCTTGTGTCTGTAATGTAAGCAGGACCGCACTGCAATACAGATGCTGAATCTAAGTGAAGATCCTCAGATAGTTAGATGACATTAGAGGTGAGATTCTAGGAAAGATAGTGTTGCTACTGGCTCCCACTCCTTCACAGATCAAACCTTCAGCAGCGTCCTACCCCTCATATAAATTCTGATTCCTCCAGAAGTCCAAGAGGATGGTTCATTTTGAAAGGGGAAGCACTGGAGAAAATCTTCAGTTGATATGATTGATGAGACACTACCCTGAATCTTTGTCTGTCAAATAAGGACCAGTTGGGATCCACTGCCTGGGCCTTATCTGCTATAAAAGGATTATGAAGGGGTGCCTTCTTGCTTAAATATAGTGGACTAAATATTATGGCTCAAGGAGTGATGTTGGATAGTCCCTGGTGAAAAAAATAATGTACCTCATGTCAAAGGCTGCATCTGTTTCCTTCTTAAATTATGAATTTAGTGATGATCCAAATTAAACACATTTTCCAAATCACCTCAGTACGGCGTCTAAAGTTGTGTCACCAATTTTGTGCATGCAAACTTTTAAGCGTCTAATTTTGATCAAGAAAATTAGTCTTATGCCCCAAAACCTGGATTCGCATTAGAAAATCAGTTAGTTAGATATGCAACTATGCCATGTTCTCATGTGAACACTTGCATGCATAAGACTTCTGGCACAAGTTTAGAGGACTCTTTAGCAAATGTGGCATGTTATGCTATAGTCACTACCCATACCTGAGTATAGTGTCCAGTCACTGCATTTGATGTTGTCCATACCTGAGTATAGTGTCCAGTCACTGCATTTGATGTTGTTGGTCCAACACCGAATGTGAAGGAATCTCTCTCATCAAACCAACCTTGGAGTGCAGATGACCATGATTTGGGAACACTTGAATAATAGAGATTTTCACCACAGGTGATATCTAAATAATGGAAAGAGAGTCCACCAATTATATAATGAAGAGTTTCTGGGAATATTGTAACACCTTCATCATTGAGGAGAAAAAACAACCTAGAAGAAAGAATGACTGCTTTGAAATTGCATCAGCCCCCCAAAATGCCCTCATGAACAATGCTCTGTGCATACTTGCACATTTAACATAAGTGCACACTAAACTCCTTGGGTCTCATCCTCATTTACCCCTTTACACTGCGAGAATGGCATAAAACAGGCCTTAGTGTAAACGAGAATCACACCCTTTAAGTTTAGATGTGAACCTGGTTAAATTATTGTTAAAGTTTTCAACATGAACCAGTTTAAACAATGATATTTTCCCAACTCCTCACAGCTAATTGAGGCTTCCCAAATCTGCAAGACCCAGGTCCACTCTGGCCAACCTCCTGGTCTTTGCAAGAGGGATCTGTCTATACACCTATATGGCATCCATCACCATAATATCTGATTCCCACCTTTCCCAGTTGTGGAGAGCCAAACTGCTCCTGCTGGTAGCCTCTCCTTTATATGGACTGGCCATTACAGTGGGACACAGACTCACTTTCTTCGTGTAGATTACTATAGCACTGATATCATTCTACACCACTACAGTCTCCCCAGTTCTGGGAACTAGCTTATGACTGTCCCTTGTGTGCTATTGGGCAAGAGCTCCCTTTACTCTCTCTCTCCTCGCTCACATATGAGGCAACATCATGTAGTCCAGACTGCTTAATGATACATTGCTTGCCAAAAGTCATATTTTACTTACTTCCAACTTTTCTTCTGGATAGAAGATTTTGTGAAAGATGCAATAAGTGTTATACAAAAAAAAAAAAATCAACCCCTATCACTAAAAGTTGTTAAAACCTGTTAGGAGAATGTATGACAAATGCAGTGCTAGAGTCACTGGCTTGGGTTATATAGCACCTTGCACAAATCTGGAAACAGGTGGGCTATATATACAATATCCCTTCACATAAATATATTGCTAATTTCTTCCTAAGGAATCAGAAGAGACAGCCCATCCTATCTGCCTACAAGTCGATAAGGTACAAAGCAATGATTTTAATGTAAAAAGAATCATGATGGCAAAATCTTTTGGCTGTTTATTACAGAATGTTACACTGACAATGTCATTATATACCTAAGCTATCGCTGAAATGTCATTGCTGGAATTGTTTTTAACCAAAATAATACCGATTTTAGTCACTCAATTCAGTGCCTGAATATTAGAAATAGGGTTGGTCAGAATTTTTAACAAAAATCTTGAAAAATGCCCCATTTTTCAATAATGCAAATTTTTCCCAAAACATTTATTTTATTTTCCATTTTTTAAATATTTTCATTAGCGACTTTAAACAATGGAATGCAGCCTGCTAGCTGCTGTGCAAGATGTTTCTCCCACACCCACCCACACCAGATTTGGATTCTTTTTGCAAAATGTAGAAGGTTTGTTTGGGACTCAGTTTTCATTTTAGGAGACTATAAATTTTCAGCTTTGAATGATGGCATTTAGTCACATGGTAGAATGTTTTTCAAAATCCCACAATTTCATGTTTGAAAATTTCCAAATTTCAAAAATGATTTTTTTCTTCCTTTAAAAAAAAGGGAAGGGGGTGTCAGAAAACAGAACTTTTTTATACAATTACAAAAAATGTGGAATCAAAGTACTTCCACTGAAATGTTTCTCTTTTTCAACCAGCTCTAATTATAAATCTCACTAATCTGAATGCAGTTTTGTATATACGCAGCT